>NC_090375.1:157304316-157607020 GCF_036365525.1 Heterodontus francisci | reverse complement strand
GCAAGTTATGTAATAGTTTTCTTTGACATTCAAAAGGAATATAATAATCACACATTCACTGTCATTGTTAATTAATTACAGATTGCTAGTTTAAGTGCTCTTGAATCTATTAAACCAATATTTATATCTTTACGTACAATTTTATCAATGAACAATATAAAAATACTTTCTTTTATCAGAGTCCTAGATCTGGTTCCCCACCAGCTGTCTTTTGTAGGAACAATTTAAGGAAACACTTATAAGATGTGTGATTCTATCTATATCTAAAGGAGACAAGATCTGGCTCTTTAATCTGACCCTCCTAGCATGCAGTGTGCTCACAAGGACACTGGTGTCCAGAATACATAACCTGAAAGTCAGACAATGGGCCCACAATTCCAAGCCAGCATTCCCAGCAAGCTGGGAGCACCTGATAAATGAATCAGCCCTGTAACTCTATCAGTAAAAATATATTTATGCATCTTTTCCTTTTTTTCTGCTAATTTATTTCCTTGACTGGCTCAGATAATGATCAAAAGGCACTAGTTGCCTTCGGGTACCACTTTCAAGCAACTATTCTTTGTGTGAGCAGCGAATGTTGGCAGGTTGTTTGATTATGGGAATGGAGCAGGGATGATATAACTGATCTCTGGCAATATGTAATAAAAATATGAGTGAAGAAAACACAATTCTAATTGAAGTGATGTCACTGTTTGAACAGCTGTTCTTAAAGGTACTTATAGGTGGAGGAGGGGAAAGTTTTGGTGAAGGGATAATTCAGTACCATAAAATGAACATATTTTCCTGCTATCTCATCTCATTAAGACAAAGAGGAGCTGAGTCACACAGACGATAATAGTCCCAGGTTCACTACCTGCCTCTCTTTTATTGTGTTTAGTTAGATGAAGTGGGGAGATTATGGCACAGTGGTAATGTCACTGAACTAGTAATCTAGAGACCCAGGTGAATGCCCTGGGGACATGGTTTAAATCTCACCATTGCAGCTGGTGGAATTTCAATACAATTAATTAATAAAAATTCAATTAATTAATTAAATCTGGAATTGAAAGCTAGTATCAGCAATGATGTCATGAAACTATGATCGATTTTTGGAAAAACCCATCTGGTTCACTAATGTCCTTTAGGGAAGGAAATCCTTACCTGGATTGGCCTGCATGTGACTCCAGACCCACAGCAATGTGGTTGACTCTTAACTGCCCTCTGAAATGGCCTAGCAAGCCACTCAGCTGTCAAGGGCAATTAGGGATGGGAAATAAATGCTGGCCTTGTCAGCAATGCCCACATCCCATGAAAGAATAAATTAAGCTGTGTTACTTTGAAGCATCAATCTTGTCATGTAGCTTTAACAAACTCTATCATAACAATGAAAGAAGGTAAGAAATAGAAGAAGGCTCCTCGAGCAAACTCCACCCTTCAATAAGGTCATGGCTGATCTTCTACCTCAACTCAGCTTTCCCGGCCTATCCACATATCCTTTCATTCCCTAATATCCAAAAATCTATTAATCTGTCTTGAATGTCTTTAGCCCCCTGGGGTCGAGAATTCAAAAGATTAACAACTCTCTGAGCGAAAAAATTTCTCCTCACCTCAGTTCTAAATGGCTGAACCCTTATTCTGAGACTATGACCCCTAGCTCTAGACTCTTCAGCCAGAGGAAACAACCTCTCAGCATCGACCCTGTCAAGACCTCTAAGAATTGTATATGTTTCAATGAGATCACCTCTAATTTTTCGAAACGCCAAAGAATATAGGCCATTTCTACTCAATCTCTCCTTGTAGGACAATCCTCTCACCCCAGGATTAATACCACAGTTCCTTCTCAGCTGAAACATTGGCATTTTGTTTTAATTCATTCATGGGAAGTGGGTGTTGCTAGCTAGGACAGCATTTATTGCCCATCCCTAATTGTCCTTGAGAAGGTGGTGGTGAGCTGCCTTCTTGAACTGCTGCAGTCCTTGGGGTGTAGGTACACCAACAGTGCTGTTAGGAAGGGAGTTCTAGGATTTTGACCCAGCGACAGTGAAGGAACGGAGATATAGTTCCAAGTCAGGATGGTGTGTTGCTTGGAGGGGAACTTGAAGGTGGTGGTGTTCCCATGCAACTGCTGCCCTTGTCCTTCTAGATGGTAGTGGTCATGGGTTTGGAATATTTTCCCACTCTCAATGGCTTAGAATAAATCTACATAATTAAAGCAAATACCTCAACACAAGTGAAAAAAGAAATTGCGCACAGGACATCGCAAAACATTTCAGATACAAGGAATTACTTTTGAAATATGATCCCTGTTGTAATGTAATCCAGTTTGGCAGCTCATGTATGCATAGCACGATCCCACAAACAGCAAATGAATAACGACCAGATAATCTCTTTGTTGCTGGAATGTTGGCTCAGACACCAGGAACAATCACTCTTCTTCAAGTAGTGTCACAGGATGCTGGCAGATAGGGTCTCAGTCAATGTTCCCTCTGAGCTGCACAACTGTTCAGCCACACAACAACCCGAAAGTCCCAGCGCAGGCTGTGTGTATGTTGGCCACTCCAATTAGCACATGTACACGGCCACACAAAAAGATTTAAAGGGGCCCCATACTTAAACAAATCGCCTGCGCACTCCCCAAAAAGATGAGAGAACGTTGGTCTCAGTTTAACATCTCATCTGCAAGATGGCGCCTCTGACAATGCAGTGTTCCCTCACCATTACATTGGAGGGTCAGTCTAAATCATGTGTTAAAGTCTGTCGTGGGGCTTTAACCTGCAACCTTCTGATTTCAGCAACAAGGGTCCTACCTACCAAAGCTGACACTAAATGGAGAAAATTTGGATTACCATGAAATGCTAATTGCAGTTTAGATAGGAAAGTGGGTGGGTAAATGTACTGATGTAGTTCTTAGTCATGCCTCACCTCACCAGTCTCACATGCAATTTTTTTTTTCTTTTTTATTTAATCTTGGGATGTGAGCATCATTGGCACAGCCAGCATTTGTTGCCCATCCCCAATTGCCCTTGAGCTGCCGCCTTGAACCGTTTGATATGAGGAAGAACTTTTTTACACAGCAAGTGGTAATGACCTAGAGCTAGAGACTGTACTTAGACTTAACTAACCATGAGTGATGCCACAGGAGATCAAAAGTACTCTAAGATTTACACCTAATGTAAATTATTGCAACAATTATCTCTATTTGATTACTCTTGCATTTTTGCAGTAGTTTGTAAAGCTAATAAACAGAAGCAGGTTGTGAGGGTGGTGGGAGTGGAGACGATCAATAATTTCAAAAAGAGCTCTATAATTCTATGAAATGCATAAAATTCTGTGAGGGCTTGACAGGGAAGATGCTGCTATGCTGTTTCTCCTTGTTGGAGAGTCTAGGACTAGTCTCAGGATCAACCATTTAGGACTAAGATGAGGAGAAATTTATTCACCGCAAGGGTTTGTGAATCTTTGGCATTTTCTACCTCAGAGGGCTGTGGGTGTTCAGGTTTTGAGTTTATTCAAGACTGAGATTAGTAGGTGTTTGATCACCAAGGGAATCAAGGGATGTGTGGATAGAGCAGAAAAGTGGAGTTGATGCAGAAGTCTTATTGAATGACAGAGTCGGCTCAAGGGGGGATATGGCCTACTCCTACTCCTGCTCCTGCTTCTGCTTCTTATGCTCTTATGTCAGACTTTAAACAATGAAAAACTTCTAAACTGATGCTGTCACTCAAATAGCTTGATAAAAGACGATCACCACAGTAATTATTCCATTGTTACTTCCACTAACTTTGCTTCACATACTCTCAGCATTAGCCTGATGATTGACTTGCTGAAGTATAAGCAACAAAGCAAAGATATCTGTTTAAACACCTTCAAAAATGAAGCAATTTAAGCTGTTTACGGCAGTGGTAAATACTTATATTAATAGAAACAACTGTTGGTAAAATTAAGCTAGAGGAGAGACCAAGTACTTAAGTGCAATTAATGATCTATCAGCAGCAAAAGTACATACCTATAATATATTAAATATCAAGCTTTATGCACACTTCATGTGATCTTTTTACATTATAAATTATAATGTAAACTACCTATATAAATCTGTCACACTGCGACTACACTGTCCTCAAAGTGAAGGCACTATAGCCTGACCATTGGGAGGAGGGTGTAATTATTGCATGACAAGTTTATATAGAGAAGTTACATTATAAATGTGGACATAGGAATTGTTAAGGGAAAAATAAAAATTAGAACTTTAAAATGAGGACTGAATTACATCTTTGCAACCTGGCCCAATTATCCCTGCCCCTTTAACTCAGCTTCAGCTAGAGACTGTACTTAGACTTAACTAAACATGAGTGACGCCACAGGAGATCAAAAGTACACTAAGATTTACACCTAATGTAAATTATTGCAACATTTATCTCTATTTGATTAGTCACACATTTTTGCAATAGTGTGTAAAGCTAATAAACAGAAACAGGCTGTGCTGGGTTCTGCGTGGAGCTTGCCATTATAAACTCTTGAAGTTTGCATTAATTGATGGTTTTGTCACTTTACACAATTTTGCTGAACAGTGGCAATTAGTAATTAGTACAATCGCTCGAGTCAGAACTTGGGATGTTCAAAATGAAGTGATAGCGAGCTCACTGGAGTTCAAAAAATATAAAGTGCAGTCAAGCAAGAAGCATGGCCCCAGCAATCAGGTTCCTTTGTCCCTTGTGTGGTCATCTGCAGATTCCTGTTCTGTTGTATTAATGACTTTGATCACTTTGCAGAAGCTACTGAGGTCTGTGCATGAATCTGTAATGAAGGAAGAGATTAGTATTTTAGATTTATTTCAGCATTTTAAATAAAACACAATATACACCTGTGAATTTCCAGAAAATAAAGTCAGTTATTATATCTGGTTTAATCAAGTGGTACACGTGTAGGAGCCAATGGGCTGAATTTTAATAGAACGGCAGTGAGCTTCGAAAAGTGTGCAGTGCGCATGCGAGACATGCGGCGTGGAGCCGCCGCGATAATTCACGCGGTGGATCATTAACATAGAGGGGGCAAACCACCTGCCCTCAATGACATAGAGGGGGCAGGTGCTTCGTCCTCGTCAACAGTGTCTGGCGCCATTTTTAAAAGACTTCAAGCCCTGACAGGTCGTTTAGATTTTTAAAGGTCCCAGTGTGCAAAAAATTTAAATAAAATTGTAATCTCACTTTGAATCCCCTCTCCCACCGCCCCCCCCCCCCCCCCCCACCAATGAGTACTCAATATATAAATTGCCCTATCCCTCCAAAACAAACTTCTATTCTGATGCCAAACTTTTCCTTCTGAACTTTGCTACCTTTCACCCTCAACCCCTTCCCACCATCCGTTCAGCCAATAGTAGGCGGTTTCCCCGCTCCCCTCTTGCCCTTAAAATTTCACTCCTTCCCCTGCCCCACCAGTGTACTGCTACCTCAGATCTCTGAACGGAGTTAAGAAGGTGGGGGACATCTGGCAACTGACCGGAATATCGGCATGGGATGGCCGTCGCGATGAGTTAAGTAATTATTATTTTTCTTTATAGTGAGTGATACAGCACTGAAACAGACCCTTCGGCCCACCGAGTCTGTGCCAACCAACAACCACCCATTTATACTAATCCTATATTAATCCCATATTCCCTACCACATCCCCACCATTCTCCTACCACCGACCTATACTAGGGGCAATTTACAATGGCCAATTTACCTGTCAACCTGCAAGTCTTTGGCTGTGGGAGGAAACCGGAGCACCCGGCAGAAACCCACGCGGTCACAGGGAGAACTTGCAAACTCCGCACAGGCAGTACCCAGAACTGAACTCGGGTCACTGGAGCTGTGAGGCTGCAGTGCTAACCACTGCGTTGCCCAATTATTCTTCAATTATAATTTATTTATATATGTTAATAAAGTGTTTTTGCCGAGCAGTGGGGGTGGGGCTGCCAGAGGTCTCGCCGCCGCCAGTAAAATGGGGCGGGGCCTTCCCGGCATCAAGGCCCATGGCGCGCCTCTCCCGGATGGATATTCCAGGCCTCACCGCCACGATCCCCGGGGTCAGTAAGATTCAGAGGGTCAGTAAAATTCAGTCCATTTTAATGTCTGTCACTATCCACCATGGTAGCCTGACTGGCAAAAAAACAAGAAAATGAAACACTGAAGAAGAAAAAATAAAATCTTAAATTGGTATCTAGAGGTTAGACGAGGAATCTGGTAAGCTAGTTTCCTATAGTCCAGCAGTGCTCAGGCTGGACATAACTCACTGCCCTCTTTGCAATTAATGGAGCTGATCCAACATTCTCCCCATCAGTGAGGCCTCGTAGTCAGCAGAAGCATGATTTGACTAGTTTCCATGCAGGAAAATTTGTGGGGCTGAATTTTTGCCATGGAGATGGGTAAAAGGTGTCAGGTCTGTTTTTGGGTCAGAAACCTGCCTGTGGTGGGAAACCGATTGAAGTTAAAATTTTCATAGCAGTGAGCCCTTAATTGACAGGGAGATGGGTTTCCTGTCCACTTAGAGGCAGTGGGACCGGGAATGAAGGTCGGTCAGATGAAGTGTGGGACTCAGTTAGAAACCCCACGGCAACCATCACTGAGGCTTCTGGTTGTCCTGAGGGAGAACAGCCAGTTCTGATGAAAGGCCACAGACCTGAAACATTAACTCTGCTTCTCTCTCCACAGGTGCTGCCTAACCTGATAGGTATTTCCAGCAATTTTTGTTCTTATTTATTATTGGTGAACGTTCTTGTTGTGGTCGCAGACCAGTTGGACATTGAGGGAGTGGAAGCTCCCTCACTAGCTTGGTGGATCTGGATTGGTGTATCTCACTGGCCGGTCACTGGGTACCATGATGGCCACATAAGTGCAATTGATGATGCCTTGCACCTGGAGGAATTCAGTGATGGTGGCAAAATCCAATGCCCTCTCTCTCTGTGAGACCATGTCTGTCGTTAAACAAATGTACTGTCCAGGTCTGGCAAAGAGGGCTTCAGCGATCTTCGAGATGCGGTGGTGTACAGCTGTTTTTGAGATGCCAATAAGGTCCGTAGATGATCCTTGGAAGAAGCCAGAAGTGAAGAAGTTTAAGGCCACAGTGACTTTGGCGCCAATGGCAGGGCATGGAGGCCAGTGCTGTGAGCTTCAAGGTCTTCGGCGACAAGGGCACAGATGTCTGTGACCATCTGCCTGGAGAGTCATAATCTCCTGCATTACTGGTTAGTGGTCATCTCCAGGTAGCTCTGTCTTTGGTGGTTGATCCTGTGTTGAGGGTTTGGCCTCCATTGCCTTCCTTCCCCTCTTTCCTCTCCTTTGCCCTCTTGATGCTCGGGGTTCTGCCCTTCCTGTGAAGGGTGTTGCTCCTCATCGCTACTGGGCCCAAACTCTGACAGACGTGACCCCATTGCCAGCTGGACCTTTCCTTCTGGGCAGGTGGCCGCCGACTTGCCCCCTGCTCTTCCGTCCCCCAGATGCCAAGGGTGTGCCGACCCCATTCAAAGCCCAGGCGCTGTGCCCATTCTCCCTGCCACCTGTGCAGCGACAACGGCACCCCTTACCAAGTTCCCAGCCCCCTTTTGCCCGCTGACCCTCTTATAGGGCCAGTGTGATACTCTGAGGCAGCCATAACTGGCTCCCTTGCCTGCCTTCAGCTGGTCAGTTTCTGAAGGCATGAGCAACCTGCCAGCACTTTAAAAATCAGAACTGCAATCGCTTAAAAAACCTCTTAATGAATCTATAAATCATCTTAATTGGCCTGAATTGGAGGGAGAGTGAGATTTCTATCCAGCCCCCATCCTTCCCCACCGCCGCAACCCCCCCCCCCCCACCCCCACCCCCACCCCCACCACCCCATGCTGTTGATTCTTGCCAGCACCAGGATTTGTGCCTTGAAATTGACACGATGCCCGACGCTGGTATTTTTGAGGTCCCCCATCTCTGTGCCCATCTTCGGGGAGGCCCCGAAACCTCAGCCCGCATTGTTTTGTTTGACAAATATTTTTCTGACATTGTTTTTTAAAACGTCGAATGAGGAGCTGTCAAGTACAGAAGAGCTTTCCTTTAAGTCTTTCCTTCCATTTTAATAAACTGTTACAACTTAATACTTGTTTACATTGACAGGAATAAATTGCAACCTACCATAAGAAGGTTCTTCGGTTAATACATTCACTTGGTTCAGGACTTGGCGATTGGAATTGTTTAAATGATTGTTTAATCTGAAATAGAGATTTTGCTCTCATTGAATAGTTACAAATGTTCAAAAATTCTACGGAAAATTCAAACATAGAGTAAATTTTAGTATGTGTCTGCGTTAATATTTTTTGCGTCATGCTGCTGTGTGTCCTGTTGCTCTGCTTTGCACCGTATTACCGTTCATTGTGTTCCCCTGCACTGTTGCTGTTCACTGTATTCCTCTGCATTATTATTGTTCATTATATCATTCTGCAATGTTAGGGTTCATTGTATTGCTCTGCACTGTTACTGTTGTCATGCAGGCCCCACTTGCAATGAATGAGGCATATTAATTTTGCCACATGGACATTAAATTTCAAATTGTTTCTGGGAAGAAGAGAAGGTCTGTTACAAGGACTGCTAGACTTTGGCAGGAGAAAAATTACATACTAACAGACACTGAAGGCAGGGAAGCGCATTCCATTCCCTGCTAAGATGATACAATACACAGAGCCAAGACATGGTCAGACCAGTTAGTCACATGGTGGCAACCTGGGGGTTTCTGAATTGTGCAGTTTGAACTGAGAACCTGCAGAAAGCAGAATGCTCCTGGACGGAAGAAGACCTCCTGTCTTTCTGCCTGCTCCTATCTCTTTCTCACAAGCCTCTGAATCCACTGAAGATACATGAACCCCAAGACAGAAAGTCTCCTACAGTGAACAAGGTTTAAGAAGAATACTGGGCCCCAATGAAAAGCAAGATCTACCTACAATCAAGGACTCTACAGTGAGCTCAAAGAACCATAACAACAACTCTTCGGATATTGCCTCAATCTTTCCTCTTTATTTTTCTTCTGCTCTTTTCTGTCTCTATTTGTATGTGTGTGTCGCGTATGCATGCTAATGTGGGTGCGATGTGTATCCATAGGCGTCAACTGAATTAGAGTTTGTTTAAGTTTAATAAATTTCAACTTTTCTGCTTTAAACCTAAGAAAGCCTGTTTGTACTGGTTTCTTTGCCTTATAATTGGAAAGCGGTGAACAAGGATTCACCAAGGGGGAGCTAAAAACAGTGTTTAAAAATAAAACCCTGTTACAGTAAATCCAGGTGAAGGCTGAAAGGGAATCTTAGACCTCTTTCTCATCTGTTCGTAACACTGTTCATTGTATTTCTCTGCATTGTTATTGTTTGTTATATTTCTTTGCACTGTTACTATTCATTGTATTGCTCTGCTCTGCAAGGCTAATATACCCTTCCTGAGGTGCACTGCCAAGTATTCCAAATGGGGTCTGAGTCTCTGTATGACTGAGGCATAACTTCCTCCCCTTGTATTCCAGCCCCTATGAGATAACGGCCAAAATTCCATTTACCTTTTTGATTGCTCTTTTTGTAGCTGCCGACTAGCTCTTAATGACTTGTATACATGGACACCGAATTCTCTTCGCTGCTCCATAGTTCTTAGTCTGTCACTGCTCTGATTTGTTTTCACCTCAGAAGTGGATGGCCTCACATTCCCCACACTAAACTCTATTTGCTTCAGTGTTGCCCACCCACTTGAAATGTTTTGTAATTTCCTGCTTCCATAGACTGAGAAAAAAATGGAAAAGGAGAGGAAGAGGAAGAATTCCTGTAATGTATACAGCAGAACATTTTTTGTTCACTATGCTTTCCAGCTCATTAAGGAAGTAAGCAGTGCTGGATCTAGTTCTGGTGAAGTAAATAGGTCAAATGAAACATTTTTCAGTAGGAGAGCATTTGGGAACTATTGATCACAATATCACCAAGATTACACTAGATATGAAAAAAGACAAGGGACAACGGTGAAGATACTCAACTAGAGGAGGGCTAATTTCAAAAATTTGAACTGGTATTTGGCCCTGGTGGACGGCAAACAAAAGGTATCGTGGAAAACAGTAAATGAGCAATGGGAAGCCTTCAAGAAGGAGATAGTTCGAGTACAGAATAGACGTATTCCTATGGGGGAATAGAGTAAAGGCATCCAAAGCTAGAGCTCCCTGGATAACTAAAGAAATTAGGATAGAAAGGAAACAGAAAAAGGAGGCTTATGATAAGAGAGAGATTTATAATTCACTAGAGAATCAATACAGAAAGTACAGAGGAGAACTGTAAAAGGGGATAATAAGTGCAACAAGAGAGTTGCCCATGCACTTAAACTGTTTTGTAACTTCATGCTTCCATAGACTGGGGGAAAAAATGTCTAAAAGGCAAGAAGGCGGAGGGATTCCTTTAATGTACTAAAAGAGAGAATGTCCTTGAGGGGTCAAATGTACTAAAAGAGAGAGTGTCCTTGGTTGGTGTTAAGAAACAATAAGGAGTTATTATACTACTTGGTGTACTTTGGAAGCCATTAACTATTAGGAAGGCGATAAAGGAGCAGATTTTCAAAGAAATTACTGATACACACAAGAACTATAAAGTAGTGATAATGGGCGATTCTAACTAGCTCAATATTCAATGGGGCAGTGACTGTGTTGAGGAAAGAGAAGGGGAGAAATTTATGAAGTGTGTTCTGGAGAATTTTCTTGATTGTATGTTTGTTTGCAATTTTGGTCTCTTTACCTAAGAAAGTCCAATATCGGTTTATGCGACTGATTCATGGGATGAGGGGATTACCCCCAAGAGTAGAGTCTGAGTAGACTAAGCCTGTATTCTCTGGAGTTTATAAGAATGAGAGGTGATTTAATTGAAACATATACAATCTTCCAGGGTCTTGACAGGGTTGATGCTGGGAGCATGTTTCTGCTGGCTGGGGAGTCAGAAATAGGGATCACAGTCTCAGAATAGGGGGTCAGTCATTTAGGACTGATGATTTTCTTCACTCAAAGGGTTGTGAATTTTTGGAATTCTTTACCCTAAAGGGTTGTGGATGCTCAGTTGTTGAGTATATTCAAGATGGAGAAAGATTTTTGGATACTATGGGAATCAAGGGATATGGGGATAGTGTGGGAAAGTGGAGTTTAGGTAGAAGATCAACCATGATCTTATTGAATGGTGGAGCAGGCTTGTAGGGCCATATGGCCTACTCCTGCTCAAATTTCTTATATTACACAAGAAAGATTTAAGGCCTTGGGGAGGGTGCAGGATTCTACTAGGAAAAAGGAACTTCAGTTATGTGGAGAGTCTAGAGAAGCTTGTTCTCCTTTCTCATCTCTGATTATCCTTGTATTCCTCTCCACTCACTTCCTTCTTCCCCCTCCCAACCCCATGTCCTCCTGTGTTTGCCTCTGGAAATAACTCCGCAAGTCACTTACAAAGGCTCAACGGTCTAGCTGCTGGTTCTCCATTCACCACATTTCTGCTCAGTCAGGCCCTTACCTCCAACTTTGATGCCTTTGTCCCCATTAAAACCATTACTCTCTTTCTCACCCTGACCCTGGTTGTCCCTCCTGGAATGACCTCCCAACTCCACTCTCAAGTCCAAACAACGCAGATTTCAATGCTTATGGCAGACAAACGGTTTAGCCATTCATCACCAGATGTGGTTGAACCACGTAAAACATTGCTGGATCCTACTCTCCTCTGCAAATATTTCTCATAATTCCAGGAACTCTATATAGATAACGTCCACCATGTCAATTGCCTCATCAAAATTTGACTAGATCAGTCAGACATGACTTACTTTTCACAATTCCATACAGATTTGCTTTTATGACCTCAGATTTGTCCAAGTGCTCAGTCACCTTATCCCTAATGACAGATTCTATGACTTCCTCACAACTGATTTTAGGCATTGTACCACATAACTGTATGTTGTGCTTCCTTGTATAATGTTGCCCTGTGTTACTGTATATTGTGGTGCGCCTTAATATACTGTCCTGCGTAACTGTATATTCTGTTGCCTTATATTGTATTGTCCTATATTTCCTCCAATTAAATATCGGGAAGACTGAAGCCATTGTCTTTTGTCCCCACTATAAACTCCATTCCCCAGCTACTGACTCCATCTGTCTCCCAGATAACTGTCTGAGACTAAACTAGACTGTTCACAACCTAGGTGTCATATTTGACCCCGAGATGAGCCTCAGACCACATATTTGTGCCATCACTAAGACAGCTTATTTCCACCTCCATAATACTGCATGACTTCACCTCTATCAACTCAGCTGGCGCTGAAACACTCATTCACAGAATCAGAGATATTTGCAACACAGAAGGAGGCCATTTAGCCCATTGTGTCCACACTGGCAGACAAGTAGCCATCCAGCCTAATCCCACTTTCCACCTCTTGGTATGTAGCCTTTTAGGTTACGACACTTCAAGTGCATATCCAAGTACTTTTTAAATGTTCTGAGGGTTTCTGCTTCTACCACCCTTTCAGGCAGTGATTTCCAGATCCCACCACCCTCTGGGTGAAAAGATTTACCTTCAAATCCCCTCTGAACCTCCTGCCTCTTACCTAAATCTATACCCCCTGGTTATGGACCCCAGAGCCAAGGGGAATAGGCCCTTCCTATCCACTCCATCTAGACGCCTCAATTTTATACATTTCAATACACCTCTCCTCAGCCTCCTCTGTTCCAAGAAAAAAACCCTTGCCTATGCAATCTTCATAACTATAATTCTCCAGTCCAGGCAACATCCTTGTAAATCTCCTCTGTACCCTCTCGAGTGCAATCACATCTTTTCTATAGTGTGGTGACCAGAACTTCATGCAGTACTCCAGCTGTGGCCTAACCAGTGTGTTGCAGTTCTAGCATAATCTCCCAGCACTTATATTCTATGCCTCGGCTAATAAAGGCAAGTATCCTGTATGCCTTCTTGACCACCTTACCTACCTGTCCCACAACCTTCAGGGATCCGTGGACATGTACTCCAAGGCCCTCTATTCCTCTATACTTCTCAGTATCCTACCATTTATTATGTATTCTTTTACCTTGTTAGTCTTCCCCAAATGCATTATCTCATACTTCTCCAGATTGAACTCCATTTGCCATTGCCCACCCACCTTACTAGCCCATTGATATCTGCCTGCAGTCCATAGCTTTTTTCTTCATTATCAACCACATAGCCAATTTTTATATCATCTGCAAACTTCTTAATCATACCCCCTACATTCAAGTCCAAATCATTGATATATATTGCAAAAAAGGGACCTAGTACTGTGACCTGTGGAACTCCACTGGAAACATCCTTCCAGTCACAAAAACACCCATTGACCATTACCCTTTGCTTCTTGTCTCTGAGTCAATTTTGGATCCAACTTGCCAGTTTGCTTTGAATTCCATGGATTTTTACTTTTGTGACCAGTCTGCCATGTGGATCCTTATCAAAAGCCTTGCTAAAATCCATATAGAGTACATGAAATGCACTACCCTCATCGACCCTCTTTGTTGCCCCCTCAAAAAATTAAATCATGTTAGTCAGACACTAACTTCCCTTAACAAATCCGTGCTTTCTAATTGAAGATTTATCCTGTTGCTCGGAATTTTTTTCCAATAATTTTCCCACCACTGAGGTTAGGCTGACTGGTCTTTAATTATTCAGTCTATCCCTTTCTCCCTTTTTAAACAATTGGGCAACATCAGCTGTCCTCCAGTCCTCTGGCACCGTGCATGGAGCCAGAGAGGATTGGAAAATGGTCAGCGCCTCTGCTATTTCTTCACTTGCTTCCCTTATGAGTCTAGTGATAGGAACATAGGAAATAGGAGCAGAAGTAGGCCATTTGGCCCCTCAAGTCTGCCCCACCATTCAACTAGATCATGGCTGATCTACCTCAATGCCATTTCCCCACACTATCCCCATATACCTTGATATCTTTAATATCTAGAAATCTATTGATCTCTATCTTGAACATACTCAATAACTGAGCCTTCACAGCCTTCTGGGGTAAAGAATTCCACAGATTCATCACACTCTGAGTGAAGAAATTCCTCCTCATCTCAGTGCTAAATGGCCTACCTCTTATTCTGAGACTGTCGCCTGGTTCTAGACCCCCTCATGCCTTCCTACCCTCCAGCCAGGGGAAACATCCTTCCTGCATCAAACCTGTCGAGCCCTATAAGAATTTTGTATGCTTCAATGAGATCACCTCTCATTCTTCTAAAAGCTACAGAATATATGTCTGATCTCCTCAATCTCTCCTCATAGGACAATCCCACCATCCCAGGAATCAGTCTGGCAAGTATATCCTTCCTTAGGTAAAGAGACAAAAACTGTACCCAATACTCCAGGTGCAGTCTTACCAAGACTCTATACAATTGCAGCAAGAGCTCTTTACTCCTGTACTCAAATCCTCTTGCAATAAAGGCCAACATACAATTTGCCTTCCTAATTGCTTGCTGTTAGCTTTCAGTGACTTATGAACAAGGATACTTAGGCCCCTTTGGACATCAGCACTTCCCAATCTCTCACCATTTATGAAGTACTCTATATTTCTGTTATTCCTACCAAAGTGGATAACATTGTTCCACATTAAATTTCATCTGCCATGTTCTTGCCCACTCACTTAGCCTGTCTAAATTCCCCTGAAGTCTCTTTGCATCTTCCTCACAACTTACATTCCCACTAGTTTTGTGTCATCAGCAAACCTGGAAATATTACATTTGGTCCCATTTGGATTTATCCACTTTCAAAGATTTAAACCCCATAATACTTCCTCTCTCACTATGTTAATTTCATCTAATATCTCACACTCCTCCTCCCTGATTGCAATATCTGTATCATCCCTCTCTTTTGTGAAAACAGATGCAAAGTATTCATTTTGAGTCATACCCACGTCCTCCCCTCCACACACAGATTACCTTTCTGGTCCCTAATAGGCCCCACTCCTTCTTTAGTTACCCTCTTGTTCTTTATGTATTGATAAAAAAAATCTTTGGGTTTCCTTAATTTTACTTGCCAATATTTTTCCACACCCTCTCTTGGAATTATAGAGTCATACAGCACTGAAACAGGCCCTTTGGCCCACTGAGTCTGTGCCAACCATCAACCACCCATTTTTATATTAATTCTACATTAATCCCATGTCCCCTACCACATCCCCTCAATTTTCCTACCTACACTAGGGGCAATTTACAATGGCCAATTTACCTAGCAACCTGCAAGTCTTTGGCTGTGGGAGGAATCTGGAGCACCCAACAGAAACCCACATGGTCACAGGGAGAACTTGCAAACTCTGCACAGCCAGTACCCAGAACTGAACCCAGGTCACTGGAGCTGTGAGGCTGCAGTGCTAACCACTGTGCTGCCCTCTTTGTTTTTCTAATTTCCTTTTTAATATCACCCCTGCACTTTTCATACTTCTCTAGGTTTTCTGCAGTATTGAGCCCTCAGTGTCTCTCAGTAGCTTCCTTTTTTTTCTTTATCCTCTTTAAGCCCCTTGACATCCAGGGGACTCTGGATTTGTTAGTCTCACCCTTTTTCTTTAAGGGCAAATACTTGCTCTGAACTCACTATCTCTTCCTTGAATGCCTCTCAGTGATCTGACACTGATTTACCTTGAAGTAACTGTTTCCAGTCCACTTCAGCTAAATCACATCTCAGCTTAGTAAATTTTTTTTTCCCAATTGAGAGCTTTTATTCCTGGTCTATCTTTGTCCTTTGCCATAACTACCCTAAATATAACTGAATTATGATCACTTACACCAAAGTACTCCACAACTGATGCCCCTTCTACCTGCCCAGCTTCAATGCCTAAAAATAAGTTCAGAGCCCTTCCCCCTCTTGTTGGGCTAGCGACGTCCTGGCTTAAAAAGTGCTCCTGAAAGAATTTTAAGAATTCTGCTCCCTCTGTGCCTTTCACACTAACTCTATTCCAGTTAATGTTAGGGTAGTTGAAATTCCCTACTATTCCTGTCTGATTGTTTTTGAACATCCCAGAGATTTGTCTCCATTTTTGATCTTCTATCTCCCTCAGACTGTTTGGGGATCTATAATACACTCCCAGTAATGTGATTTCTTCTTTTTTGTTCTTCAGTTCAACTCATTTGATGATCCTTCTACCATATCATCCCTCCTCACAACTATAATTCTTTCCTTAATTAATACTGCGACCCACCTACATCCCCCTTCCATACCTAAACCCTACAACCTTCTGTAACTGCCCTGGAAAAAAAAACTATCCTCCAATTCACTTACAGCTGCACCTTCAAGATCCTAACTGTTTAGCCTTTGGCCCTCTGTTTTACACAACCCCAGTAAAACCACTACTGTTTCTCAGCCTAGCCATTCCCCCAGGAATAGCATCTCCACTCCCTTAAGTCCAAAGGATGCAGGCTGGAAAGGATATTGTGGACAACCAGTTTAACCATCCTGTCAGATCTGCCTGAACAACATAAAACACTATCAGATCCTACTCTCCTGCTAAAACTGCTCACTATTCCTGGATAATCCTGGAATCCAAAGATAAGCCCTGACTTATTTTCCTTACTGCAAAGTCTTCTTAAACCCCCTCTCTCCTGTCTCCTCCATCCTTACCTCCTATAACAAATGTGAGGAGTTCATGGACTCCTTTGTCTTTGTCATGTTGCCTGGTCTGGAGGATATTAGCTATGAGGAGTGGTTGGATGAACTCGGATTGTTTTCACTGGAACGACGGAGGTGGAGTGGCGACATGATAGAGGTTTACAAAGTTATGAGTGGCATGGACAGAGTGGATAGTCAAAAGCTTTTTCCCGGGGGAAAGAGTCAGTTACTAGGGGACATCGGTTTAAGGTGCGAGGGGCAAAGTTTAGAGGGGATGTGCAAGGCAAGTTCTTTACACAGAGGGTAGTGAGTGCCTGGAACTTGCTGCTGGGGGAGGTGATGGAAGCAGGTACAATAGCGACGTTTAAGAGGCATCTTGACAAATACATGAATAGGATGGGAATAGAGGGATACGGTCCCCAGAAGTGCAGAAGGTTTTAGTTTTGACAGGCATCAAGATCAGTGCAGGCTTGGAGGGCCGAATGGCCTGTTCCTGTGCTGTACAGTTCTTTGTTCTTTGTTCTTTGTTTATTAAGATCAAAACCACTAGATCAGTTGCCTCTGCCACATCCCTCCTTTCCACTAGCCCAGCTGGCCAACCTCCTCTAAAGCTGCTCCCTGCCCTAGCCCTGAACTTGCATCTTTCTCTAGTTCCTGTCCTATCTCCCTCATGCTGTTTCTGAGCTCAGCTTGCCCATGAGACCCACCTCCTTCTTCCTTGACTCTATTCCCACTAAACTGCTGACCACCCAACTGGTCCCCATGCTAGTTGATATTGTTAATAATGCTCTATTTTCAGGTGCTGTTCCTTTCTCCTTCAAATCTCCCGTCATTACACCTCTCCTTAGAAAGCCAACCCTTGAACCCACTGAGCTTGCAAACTATCGCCTCCCCCATCTCCAACCTTCTGTTCCTCTCCATGTTGCCTCCCAAATCTATACCCATCTTTATCAGAACATCATGTCTGAATCGTTTCAGTCAGGTTTCTGCCTCTACCACAGTACCAAAATGACTCTTTTCAAAGTCACAAATGACGTCCTATGTAATTGTGGCTAAGGTAAACCATCTTTTCAAATCCTTCGCAACCAGTCTACAGCCTTTGCAGTGGTTGACCACACCATCTTCCTCCAATGTCTCTGCATTGTTGTCCAGCTGTGTGGACCTGTTATTGCCTGGTCCTATTCTTATCTATCCAATCAGAGCCAAAGTATCACTTTCAATGGCCTCTCTTTCTGTTCCTACATCGTTACCTCTGGTGACCCCCAAGGATCTATTCTTGGGCCCCTCCAATTTCTCATTTGCATGCTGCCCCTCGATGATTTCATCTGAAAGCACAACATCAGTTTTCATATGTATATTAATGGCACCCAGCTCTACCTCATCCCACCTCTCTTGACTTCTCCGCTGTTAGTAATTTGTCAGATTGCTTATTTGACATCTAGTATTGGCTGAGCAGAAACTTCCTCCAATTAAATATTTGGCAGACTAAAGCCATTTTCTTTGGCCCCTGTTCCAAATTTCATTCCCTCGCTACTGATTCCATCCTCAGGATTACTCAGTAATCTCAGGATTACCTCCGGTGTCACACGCTAGTGAATACAGAAATAGGAAGACAGAGTAGATGATTGCGTGGCTGGAGAGATGATGCTGGAGGGAGGGCTTTCAATTCTTGGGTCATTGGGACTGGTTCTCAGGGCAGTGGGATCTGTACATGCTGGATGGGTTACACCTGAACAGTGCCAGGACCAATATCCTTGTGGGCAGGTTTGCTAGTGCTTCAGGGGAGGGTTTAAACTAGCTAGGCAGGGGTATGGGAAGATGAGCATAGATTCAGATGGGGGAAAAGCAGAGTTGTAAATGCAAGGCAGAAAATTAACAAGAGTTTGGAAGGCAAACCAAACAAAGGATTGACAGTAGACAAAAGCTGAGTGTGGTTGTGATTAATAAAACTTAATGGAAGGAGTATAGCAAATAAGGCTGATGAGCAGAGGGCACAGATTGACACGTAACAGTATGATTTTATTTTAGCTATGACTCAAACATGGCTTTAAAAGGGGCAGGAATGGCAGCTTACTGATCCTGGTTACAGGGTTTTCAGACAAAATAGAGGGGGGAATAAAAAGGAGGTGGGGTGGCAGTATTGAATAAAGAAACAAATGCAGCTGTGAGAAGGGATGATAGATTAGAGGGATCATCAAATGAGGCCATATGGGTTGAACTAAGGAATAAAGAAGGGGCAATCACACTGCTGCGAGTGTACAACAGATCTCCAAACAGTCTGAGGGAGATAGAACAGCAAATCTGCAGACAAATTTTGACAAATGCATAAACAATAAGACTGGAATAATGGGGATTTCAAATACCCTAATATTAACTGGGATACATTCAGTGTAAAAGGTACAGAGGGCACAGAATTCCTAAATTGCATTTGGAGAACTTTTTTAACCAGTATATGGCAAGTCAAATAAGAGAGTGTGATGGGTGCAATTCTGGATTTAGTTTTAGAGAATGAAGCTGGGTAGGTGGAAGGAGTATCAGTGGGAGAGCACTTTCGTGGCAGTGATCATAATTCAATTAGATTTAGCACTGCTATGCAAAAGGACAAAGATAAAATTGAAATAAAGGTTATAAATTGGGGGGAAGGTCAATTTTACTAGGTTGAGAAGCGATTTAGCAAAAGTGGACTAGAAACAGCTACTTGAAAGTAAATCGGTATCAGAGCAATGGGAGGCTTTCAAGAAGGAAATTCAAGGTGTTCAGAGTCAATGTGTTCCCACAAAAGGAAACGGGAGGGACAGCCGAATCTAGAGTGCCTGGGTGTAAGGTGCGTAGAGGGTTAGAAAGGAAGAAAAGGAAAGCTTATGTCAGACACCAAGAGCTTAATCCTGTAGAAAACTTAGAAGAGTACAAAAGGTGCAGGGGTGAAATTAAAAAGAAAATTAGGAAAGCAAAGATAAAAGCAAAATACTGCAGATGCTGAAATAAAAACAAGAAATGCTGGAAATACTCAGCAGGTCTGGCAGCATCTGTGGAGAGAGAAGCAGAATTAACATTTCAGGTCTGTGACACTTCTTCAGAACTTCAGGAAAGCAAAGAGACAGCCTGAAAAAATAGAGCCAAGTAAAATCAAGGAAAATCCAAAGGGATTTTCTCTAAGTACATAAAGAACAAGAAGATAACGAAGTAAGGCCTATTAGGAACCAGAAAGGTTACCTATGTGTGGAGGCAGAGGATGTGGGTAAGGTTCTTCATGAATTCTTTGCGGCTGTTTTCACAAAAGAGGGGGTTGATGATGACATCATAGTTAAGGAGGAAATGTGAGAAATATCGGATGGGATAAACATTGTAGGAGAGGAAGTTTTAAAGGGTTTGATGTCTTTGAAAGTAGATAAATCACCAGGCCTGAATGAAATATATCCCAGATTGTTAAAAGAATCAAGAGAGGAAATTGCGGAGACTCTGAGCATCATACGTTAATCCTCCCTGGCTACAGGAGTGATGCCATAGGATTGGAGCACTGCCAATGATGTTCTGTTGATTAAAAAGGGAGGAAGGGATCATCTGAACAATTATAAGCCAGTTAGCTTAACTTCAGTTGTGGGCAAATTATTGGAATCAATTCTGGGGGACAGTATAAAACTTAATTTAGAAAGGCATAGATTAATCAAAGGTAACATGGATTTGTTAATGGAAGGTCAGGTCTGACTAACCTGATTGAATTTTTTGAGGAAGTGGCAAGTAGGGTTGATGAGGGTAGTGTGGTGAATGACATCTACATGGGTTTAGCAAGGCTTTTGACAAGGTCCCACATGGCAGGCTGGTCAAAAAAGTAAAAGCCCTTGGGATCCAAGGGAGACTGGCAAATTGGATCCAAAATTGGCTTAGTGGCAGGAAGTAAGTAAAAAGTAGTGGTTGACGGGTGTTGTTGCAACAGGGAGGCTGTTGCCAGTGGGGTTTCGCAGGGCTCAGTACTCGGTCCCTTGCTTTTTGCAGTTTATATTGATGATTTAGACTCAAATGTAGGGGGCATAATAAAGAAGTTTGCAGATAATGCAAAAATTGGCCATGTGGTTGACAGTGAGGAGGAAAGCTTTCGAATGCAGGAAGATATAAATAGGCTGGACAGTTGGGCAGAAAAGTGTAAAATGGAATTCAATCCAGAAAAGTGCGAGGTAATGCATTTTGGAAGGCAAGGGAATGCACAATAAATGGGGGTATACTGAGTAGTGTGGAGGAACAGAGGTCTTAGAGTATCCACAGATCCTTAAAGGTAACAGGACAGGTTGATGAAGTGGTTAAGAAGGCATATGGTTTGCATTTCTTTAGCTGGGGCATAGAATATAAGAAATACAAAGAACTTCATCTTCAGACTGCCACTGAAACGTGACATTGTAGGAAGGCGCATATGGCAGCCCCTGCATCGGCGATGATGACATACAATGCCCCCATTGCAACTGGCAATGCCTTGCTCGAATTGGACTGTACTCCCACCTGAAGACTCACAACAGTAGATGTGAATCAACGGCAATGATGACAAGCCAAAGAGAGAGAATATAAGAGCAGGGAGGTTATGCTAGAACTGTATACAAAACCAGTTAGACCACAATCTGAGTACTGTATACAGTTCTGGCCACACATACAGGAAAGATGTGAGTGCACTGGAGAGGGTGCAGAGGAAATTTACGAGTATGTTGCCAGGACTGGAAAATTAGAACAGAGGAAGCTGAGGGGTGACTTAATTGAGGTGTACAAAATTATGAGGGGCCTAGATAGAATAAATAGGGATGATCTTGCTTTCAAAAATCATGATTTAAAGTAATTGGTAGAAGGATGAAAGGGGAGATGAGGAAACATTTTTTTCACTCAGTGGGCAGTAGGGACCTGGAACTCATTGCCTAAAAGGGTGTAGAGGCAGAAACTGTCACCACATTTAAAAAGTACTTGAATGTCTACCTCAAGAGCTGCGACCTGCAGGGCTACGGACCTAGAGTAGGAAGGTGGGATTAGGCTGGCTAGCTCTTCATCAACTGAGACAGAATAGACTGGCCAAGTGTGGTTGTGAATTTTCTATAATTTTTATCCCTCTCTCTGGCAACAGTCTGAAACGAAACCAGACTGTTCACAGTCTTGGTGTCATATTTAATCCTGGGATGAGCTGACCACATATTTGAGCCATCACTAAGACTGCCCATTTCCACCTCCATAGCATCACCCAATTTCATTGCTGCCTCAGCTCAACTGCTTCTGCAACCCTCACTTTGTTAGCTCTAGACTTGACTATTCCAATGCACTCCTTGCTAGTTTCCCACATTCTGCCCTCCATCCAAAATCCTGCTGCACATATTCTTACTTGCACCAAGTCCTGTTCACATATCACCCCTCTGCTTGCTGACCTACATTGACTCCCGGTCAACAGCACCTCAATTTTAAAATTCTCACCCATGTTTTCAAATCCCTCCATGGCCTTGCCCCTCCCTATCACTGTAATCTCCTCCAGCCCCACAACCCTCTGAGATATCTGTGCTCATCAATTTCCTCCCTACATCTCTCTGGCTCTCTGTCTTGCTTTCCTCCTTTAAGAGACTCCTTAAAATCTACCTCTTGGTTTGGACCGAGCTTTTGGTCACCTGACCTGATATCTTCTTATGTGGCTGTGTGTCATATTTTGCTTTGTAATATTCCTGTGAAGAGCCTCAAAATGTTTTATTACATTAATGGTGCTATATATGTATATTGTTGTCCTACATTACTGGTTTTGTGTTTCTCTGTATTGTACTGTCCTGTGTTACTGTGTGTTATGTTCCCTTGTATTACTTTGTCCTGTTGTGTTGCCCTGTATCCTGTCACCCTGCATTACTGTATATTATATTGTCTCCGATCCTGCTGTCTTCACTGCCCAGAGTGTCTGCAGCCACGGCGTGCGGTAAGTCCATTGAGGTGAAGAAGGAGCAGCGGGACCCGAGAGAAGTCCTGAGAAAAGGTGCCCCGAACACCCAAAAAATCCACGAACGGCCCCCCCGGCCGCAACTTCAAAGCGCCCGCGGGAGATGGCTCGGAGAGCATCTGCAGCACACTGTCGGCAATGCTGCATGCCTTTATTTAAACCACTGCAAAAAAAAAAAACCCTTAGCAAATGTAATCACCTCTAAGTCTGCCAAATGATGCTTCACCTCCCGAAGGACGTGGATGAGCTTTCCAGACGTCGATGGTGGGCACTGAGGAAATGGCTTATTACCTGCACCAGCTTCCCACCCCCCCCTCCCCCCCTCCTTTACCCCCCGTCCACCCTCCCCCCCCGTCCCCTTCCCTGCTCCACCCTCTCAGCTCACCCCCTCACAACCCCGTCCCAGCCCGCACCCCCCTCGCACCATCTTCACCCCGCACCCCCTTCCCCTGCACCCCCCCCCCCCCCTCCCTCTACCCTTCCCCCTTGCATCCCCTCCTCCCACCGGCACCATCCTACACCTGTGTAGGGGCCCCAACAACCCCACTGCCTTGTGGGCGTCTCGGGAGAGACCAAGGCTAAGGGAGTAAACCCTAACAGATAATCCGGAGCGGAACCCCGTAGGCGGTCATGTGTCACCTTTGGCATGTTTCCGGCAGTTCCTGCAGCCATACTGGTGCCAAACGCCGTGTCCTGCACTCCTTTGGACCCCACCAGAAAGGCCGAGAGGGGGGTTTTGACGACTGGGCAACTCTCAACCTCCATAAATTTGCCCAGGCATGCGCCATGGTCACTCCATAGTTGCCTCACAGCGACTAAAACAACACGGAAGGCAGCAGTTACGGGTTATAAGTCCAGATAAATTGGCGTAGAAACTGGGCGCCACGGGTTGCCTTTGTCGGTGGGAGAGGTCATTGCACCTCAAACCGGGCAGCCCCCGGTCAATAAGGTTCTGTCCCGCCACAGTCTGCCTGCTTCAATGGGTGCTTGGAGCTCAGGGTCATTGCCCGAAAGGTGGACTGATACACCGCACCAAACAACATGAAAAAAGGAAAGAAGGTACCAGCCCTTCGCTTTGCAAGCTGGAACGTCAGAACTATGTGTCCTGGCCTGTCGGAAGACCTTACACAAATCAACGATTCTCGGAAGACCGCCATCATTAACAACGAGCTCAGTAGATTCAATGTGGACATTGCAGCACTTCAGGAGACTCGCCTCCCCGCGAGTGGCTCTCTAGCAGAGCAAGACTACACCTTCTTCTGGCAGGGCAGGGATCCTGAAGAACCAAGACAGCATGGAGTGGGCTTCGCCATCTGAAACTCCTTGCTCAGCATGATAGAGCCTCCCTCAAATGGCTCGGAACGCATACTGTCCATCTGACTGCTCACCACCTCTGGTCCAGTACACCTACTCAGCGTCTATGCTCCAACACTCTGCTCCCCACCTGAAGCTAAAGACCAGTTCTATGAACAACTCCATAACATCATTAGCAGCATCCCCAACACCGAACACCTATTCCTGCTGGGGGACTTTAATGCCAGGGTTGGGGCCGACCATGACTCATGGCCCTCCTGCCTTGGGCGCTATGGCATTGGAAGGATGAATGAGAACGGGCAGAGACTGCTTGAGTTGTGTACCTATCATAACCTCTGCATCACCAACTCGTTCTTTCACACTAAACCCTGTCACCAGGTTTCATGGAGGCACCCAAGATCACATCGTTGGCACCAGCTAGACCTCATTGTCACAAGGCGAGCCGCCTTAAACAGTGTTCAAATCACACGCAGCTTCCACAGTGCGGACTGCGACACCGACCACTCCCTGGTGTGCAGCAAGGTTAGACTCAGACCAAAGAAGTTGCATCATTCCAAGCAGAAGGGCCACCCGCGCATCAACACGAGCAGAATTTCTCACCCACAGCTGTTACAAAAATTTCTAAATTCACTTGTAACAGCCCTTCAAAACACTCCCACAGGGGATGCTGAGACCAAGTGGGCCCACATCAGAGACGCCATCGATGAGTCAGCTTTGACCACCTACGGCAAAAGTGCGAAGAGAAATGCAGACTGGTTTCAATCTCATAATGAAGAGCTGGAACCTGTCATAGCTGCTAAGCGCATTGCACTGTTGAACTACAAGAAAGCCCCCAGCGATTTAACATCCGCAGCACTTAAAGCAGCCAGAAGTACAGCACAAAGAACAGCTAGGCGTTGCGCAAACGACTACTGGCAGCACCTATGCAGTCATATTCAGCTGGCCTCAGACACCGGAAACATCAGAGGAATGTATGATGGCATGAAGAGAGCTCTTGGGCCAACCATCAAGAAGATCGCCCCCCTCAAATCTAAATCGGGGGACATAATCACTGACCAACGCAAACAGATGGACCGCTGGGTTGAGCACTACCTAGAACTGGACTCCAGGGAGAATGCTGTCACTGAGACTGCCCTCAATGCAGCCCAGCCTCTATCAGTCAAGGATGAGCTGGACATACAGCCAACCAAATCGGAACTCAGTGATGCCATTGATTCTCTAGCCAGCGGAAAAGCCCCTGGGAAGGACAGCATTACCCCTGAAATAATCAAGAGTGCCAAGCCTGCTATACTCTCAGCACTACATGAACTGCTATGCCTGTGCTGGGACGAGGGAGCAGTACCCCAGGACATGCGCGATGCCAATATCATCACCCTCTATAAAAACAAAGGTGACCGCGGTGACTGCAACAACTACCGTGGAATCTCCCTGCTCAGCATAGTGGGGAAAGTCTTTGCTCGAGTCGCTCTAAACAGGCTCCAGAAGCTGGCCGAGCGCGTCTACCCTGAGGCACAGTGTGGCTTTCGTGCAGAGAGATCGACCATTGACATGCTGTTCTCCCTTCGTCAGATACAGGAGAAATGCCGTGAACAACAGATGCTCCTCTACATTGCTTTCATTGATCTTACCAAAGCCTTTTACCTCGTCAGCAGACGTGGTCTCTTCAGACTACTAGAAAAGATCGGATGTCCACCAAAGCTACTAAGTATCATCACCTCATTCCATGACAATATGAAAGGCACAATTCAACATGGTGGCTCCTCATCAGAGCCCTTTCCTATCCTGAATGGTGTGAAACAGGGCTGTGTTCTCGCACCCACACTTTTTGGGATTTTCTTCTCCCTGCTGCTTTCACATGCGTTCAAATCCTCTGAAGAAGGAATTTTCCTCCACACAAGATCAGGGGGCAGGTTGTTCATCCTTGCCCGTCTAAGAGCGAAGTCCAAAGTACGGAAAGTCCTCATCAGAGAACTCCTCTTTGCTGACGATGCTGCTTTAACATCTCACACTGAAGAGTGCCTGCAGAGTCTCATCGACAGGTTTGCGGCTGCCTGCAATGAATTTGGCCTAACCATCAGCCTCAAGAAAACGAACATCATGGGGCAGGACGTCAGAAATGCTCCATCCATCAATATTGGCGACCACGCTCTGGAAGTGATTCAAGAGTTCACCTACCTAGGCTCAACTATCACCAGTAACCTGTCTCTAGATGCAGAAATCAACAAGCGCATGGGTAAGGCTTCCACTGCTATGTCCAGACTGGCCAAGAGAGTGTGGGAAAATGGCGCACTGACACGGAACACAAAAGTCCGAGTGTATCAGGCCTGTGTCCTCAGTACCTTGCTCTACGGCAGCGAGGCCTGGACAACGTATGCCAGTCAAGAGCGTCGTCTCAATTCATTCCATCTTCGCTGCCTTCGGAGAATACTTGGCATCAGGTGGCAGGACTATATCTCCAACACTGAAGTCCTTGAAGCGGCCAACACCCCCAGCTTATACACACTACTGAGTCAGCGGCGCTTGAGATGGCTTGGCCATGTGAGCCGCATGGAAGATGGCAGGATCCCCAAAGACACATTGTACAGCGAGCTCGCCACTGGTATCAGACCCACCGGCCGTCCATGTCTCCGCTATAAAGACGTCTGCAAACGCGACATGAAATCGTGTGACATTGATCACAAGTCGTGGGAGTCAGTTGCCAGCATTCGCCAGAGCTGGCGGGCAGCCATAAAGACAGGGCTAAATTGTGGCGAGTCGAAGAGACTTAGTAGTTGGCAGGAAAAAAGACAGAGGCGCAAGGGGAGAGCCAACTGTGCAACAGCCCCGACAAACAAATTTCTCTGCAGCACCTGTGGAAGAGCCTGTCACTCCAGAATTGGCCTTTATAGCCACTCCAGGCGCTGCTTCACAAACCACTGACCACCTCCAGGCGCGTATCCATTGTCTCTCGAGATAAGGAGGCCCAAAAGAAAGAATTGCAGCATATCATACTGTCCTGCCTTGCTGCATATTGTGTTACCCCATGTTATACTATCCTGTGTCACTATATATTGTGTTATCCCATAGTATACTGTATTGTGTTACCCCATATTATACTGTCGTGTTACTGTATGTCGTATTGCCCTGTATTACTGTATGTTGTGTGGCCCCGTGTCATGTTTTCCTGTGTTATTGTATATTGGGATGTGATTTGACTGAAATGGACTGGAAACAGCTACTTGAAGGTCAGTCTGTGTCAGAGTAGTAGGCAGCATTCAAGGAGGAGAGAAGGAAGGAAGGAGAGAAGGAAGGAGAGAAGGAAGGAGGGAAGGAGGGAAGGAGGGAAGGAAGGAGAGAAGGAAAGGAGAGAAGGAAAGGAGAGAAGGAAAGGAGAGAAGGGAAGGAGGGAAGGAGGGAAGGAGGGAAGGAGGGAAGGAAGGAGGGAAGGAGGGAAGGAGGGAAGGAGGGAAGGAAGGAGGGAAGGAAGGAGGGAAGGAGGGAAGGAGGGAAGGAAGGAAGGAAAGGAGAGAAGGAAAAGAGGGAAGGAGGGAGGGAAGGAAGGAAGGAGAGAAGGAAAGGAGAGAAGGAAAGGAGGGAAGGAGGGAGGGAAGGAAGGAGGGAAGGAGGGAAGGAAGGAAGGAGGGAAGGAGGGAAGGAAGGAAGGAGAGAAGGAAAGGAGAGAAGGAAAGGAGAGAAGGGAAGGAGAGAAGGGAAGGAGGGAAGGAGGGAAGGAAGGAGGGAAGGAAGGTGGGAAGGAAGGAGGGAAGGAGGGAAGGAAGGAAGGAGAGAAGGAAAGGAGAGAAGGAAAGGAGGGAAGGAGGGAGGGAAGGAAGGAAGGAGAGAAGGAAAGGAGGGAAGGAGGGAGGGAAGGAAGGAAGGAAGGAGGGAAGGAAGGAGGGAAGGAAGGAAGGAGGAAAGGAGAGGAAGGAAGGAGAGAAGGAAAGGAGAGAAGGGAAGGAGAGAAGGGAAGGAGAGAAGGGAAGGAGGGAGGGAGGGAAGGAGGGAAGGAGGGAAGGAGGGAAGGAGGGAGGGAAGGAGGGAAGGAGGGAAGGAGGGAAGGAGGGAAGGGAGGGAAGGAAGGAGGGAGGGAAGGAGGGAAGGAGGGAAGGAGAGAAGGAAAGGAGAGAAGGAAAGGAGGGAAGGAGGGAGGGAAGGAAGGAAGGAGAGAAGGAAAGGAGAGAAGGAAAGGAGGGAAGGAGGGAGGGAAGGAAGGAAGGAGAGAAGGAAAGGAGAGAAGGAAAGGAGGGAAGGAAGGAAGGAAGGAAGGAAGGAAGGAAGGAAGGAAGGAAGGAAGGAAGGGAAGAAAGGAGGGAGGGAAGGAGAGAAGGAGGGAAGGAGGGAAGGAGGGAAGGAAGGAAGGAGGGAAAGGAGGAAGGAAGGAAGGAAGGAAAGGAAGGAAAGGAAGGAAGGAAGGAAGGAAGGATTGTATTTATATAGTACCTTTCATTATCACTGGACTTCCCAAAGCGCTGTACAGCCAATGAAGTACTTTTGCAGTATAATCATTGTTATAATGTGGCAGCTAATTTGCACATAGCAAACTCCCACAAACAGGAATGTGATAATGACCAGATAATCTATTTTTATGATGTTGATTGAGGGTTAACTCCTCTGCTCTTCTTCAAAATTGTGCCACGGGATCTTTTACACCTACCTGAGAGCACAGACGAGACCTTGGTTTAATGTCTCATCCAAAAGGTGGAACCTCAGAGTGCTAACCCAGATTTTTGTGCACAGGTCCAAGAATGGGACTTGAAACTACAACCTTCTGAGTGAGCAAGGGTGCTATCAACTGATCCACAGCTCACACGCCAATACATGTTACCGAAAGAAAATGGATGGGAGTCCCAAATCTAGACCACCCTGGACATCAGAGCATACCGAGTAGGATAAGGCAAAAACAGGAAGCTTATGTCAGGAGCACAGTACTGCAGAAAACCTAGAGGAATTCAGAAATTGCAGAAAAGGAATTTTGGAAAGCAAAGAAAGGACATTAAAAAATCTTGGCAAGTAAAATCAAGGAAAACCCAAAGATGTTTTATAAATACATAAAAAGCAAGAGGATAACTAAGGACAGAGTAGGGCCCATTAGAGACCAAAAAAGTAACTTTCGTGTGGAGGTGAATGACTTAGGCATTGTTCTTATTGGACACTTTGCATCTGTCACAAATGAAGGGGACAATGCAAACATTGCAGTTAGGAAGGAGAAGTGTGAAATATTGGATGGGATAAACATAGTGAGAGAGTAATTATTAAAGGGATTAGCATCTTTGAAAGTGGATAAATTGCCAGGCCTAGATGAAATGTATCACAGGCTGCCAAGAGAAGCAAGGGAGGAAATAGCGAAGGCTCTGACCATCATTTTCCAATCCTCTGAGACAAGGCCAGAGGACTGGAGGACAGCTAACACTGTACCATTGTTTAATAAAGGAAGAAAGGATAATTTCAGGTCATCCAACCTATCTATAGCAAATGAGTCAATTATCATTTAGAAAGGGATGGATGAACCAAGGACAGTCAGCATGGATTTGATAACTTGATTGAATTTTTTGAGGTAGTAACAAGGAGTGTTGATGAGGGTAGTGCATTTGACGTAGCCTACATGAATTTTAGCAAGGCTTTTACCAAGGTCCCACATGACAGACTGGTCGGAAAAGTAAAAGTACATGGAATCCAAGGGCGAGTGGCAGATTGGATCCAAAATCGACTCAGTGGTAGGAAGCAAAGATCGATGGGTGTTTTAGGCTGTTTCCAGTGGGGTTCTGCATGGCTCAGTAGTGGGTCCCTTGCTTTTTGTTGCATATATCAATGATTTAGACTGAAATGCAGAGGGCATGATTAAGAAGTTAGCAAGATGATACAAAAATTGGTTGCTGGGTTGATAGTGAGGAAGAAAGCTATAAATTGCATAAAGGTATCAATGGACTGGCCAGGTGGGCAGAAAATTGGCAAATGAAATGTCGTCTGGAGAAGTGTGAGGTATGGGGGAGACAGTGGTGTAGTGGTAATGTTACTGAACTAGTAATCCAGAGGCCAGGGAATTAATAATGGATAATAAGGTGATGGCAGATAAACTGAACAGATATTTTGCATCGGAGGTATGGATTCAAATCCCACCATTGCACCTGGTGGAATTTAAATTCAATTAATTTATTTTTAAAAATCTTCTGCTGTCCTTAATTGGTCTGGCCCAAACCAAGAACAATGTGGTTGACTTTTAACTGCCTTATGAAATGTCCTAGCAAACCATTCAATTGTCAATCCCAATTAGGAATAGACAACAAATGCTGACCTTGCCAGCGACGTCCACATCCCATGAAAGAACAGAAAAAAAATTACCTGGTGGGAGGCAAACAAGGTAAAGGAATACACAATAAATGGTAGGATACTGAGAACTGTAGAGGAACAGAGTGACTTTGGAGTGCATGTCTACAGATCCCTGAAGGTAGCAGGACAGTTAAAAAAGGTGGTTAAGAAGACATATGGGATACCTTGCTTTGTTAGCCAAGGCACAAAATATAAGAGTCGGGAGGTTTTGGTAGAATTGCATAAAACACAAGTTAGGCCATAGCTAAAGTACTGCTGCAGTTCTTGTCACTGCATTACAGGAAGGATGTGATTGAACTAGAGGACAGAGGAGACAGACAAGGATGTTGCTAGGAATAGAGAATTTTAGCCAAGAGGAAAAAATGGATACAATAGGGTTTTTTTCCCCTTTGGAACAGGGGAGTCTGAGGGGCGATTTAATTGAGGTGTATAAAATTATGAGGGGCTGAGATAGAGTGGATAGAAAGTAACTTGTGAAGAGGACATAGGGGGATACAAAGAGATATAGATAGGTTAAGTGAGCGGGTAAAGACCTGGCAAATGGAGAATAATGTGGGAAAGTGTGAAATTGTCCACTTTGGCAGGAAGAATAAAAAAAAGCATATTATCTAAATGGTGAGAGATTGCAGAGCTCTGAGATGCAGAGGGATCTGGCTGTCCTAGTGCATGAATTGCAAAAGGTTAGTATGCAGGTACAGCACGTAATTAGGAAAGCTAATAGAATGTTATCGTTTATCGCGAGGGGAATTGAATACAAAAGTAGCGAGGTTAAGCTTCAGCTATACAGGGCATTGGTGAGACCACATATGGAGTACTGTGTACAATACTGGTCTCCTTATTTAAGGAAGAATGTAAATGCGTTGGAGGCAGTACAGAGAAGGTTTACTAGACTAATACCTGGAATGGGTGGGCTGTCTTACGAGGAATGATAGGACAAGCTAGGCTTGTATCCGCTGGAATTTTAAAGAGTAAGAGGCAACTTGATTGAAACATATAAGATCCTAAGGGGTCTTGACAGGGTGGATGTAGAAAGGATGTTTCCCCCTTGTGGGAGAATCTAGAACTAGGGGTCACTGTTTAAAAATGAGGGGTCGCCCATTTAAGACAGAGATTAGGAGAAATTTTTGCTCTCAGAGGGTCATGAGTCTTTGGAATTCTCTTCCTCAAAAGGCAATAGAAGCTGAGTCTTTGAATATTTTTAAGGCAGAGATAGATAGATTCTTGATAAGCAAGGGGTAGGAAGGTTATCGGGGGTAGGTGGAAGTGTGGAGTAATCAGTTCAGCCATGAACTTATTGAATGATGGAGCAAGCTCGAAGGGCCGAGTGGCCTACTGCTCCTAATTTCTATGTTCGTATGTACTTAATGCATTGATAGCGCCCATTTGACAATACTGACTTGCACTCAGAGTGCTGGGGCTAGATTTTCCTCTGCTGTTCCACCAGAAATTAGAAAATTGGGTAAGGAGACCTACTGCCACATCCCCAGCCTGGACTACATTTTTCTCCTCCCCACCCCCCAGCCCAGCAGGGAAGCCCACTGACCCTTCCTGCATCCTGGAAATGGCATTCTGCAGCTGGGCATCCAGCAATCCATCCAATTACCCTGCCTTTCTTTTCCACTACTACCAAACCCAGGGATCATCAGGAAAGGGGTATGGCTGCCCATGGGACAGCGGCAGAATGCCCACCAAATCTCCACTCAGACGAAGGGCCCCTAGTGCTGGCATCTCCCCTTCTCCTCTGGCCCAAAAACCTTCCTTTTTTAAGCACCAGCCTCACCAGAGGAAAACAAAATTCAAATCTAATTCCTTTGAGGTTTATCTGTCCTCTTTAAATGGACTTCCTTCTCTCCAAACGTTGCAGCAAGTAGAGATGCTCCATAGAGAGTGACCCTTGATCCAAGAAACTGGGTCAGGGTCAGATGGGGGATGGAAATCTAGAGAGGAAGGAATTGTAGGCCCTTATGACAAAATCACACAAAAGGAATTATTCATTCAATAGTGCTCTGCAGAAAAGAGTTTTATTCTAATTATTAGCTCTTTCACATGAACAAAGCATTGGTGAGGGAATATATGAAAAAGACATGAATGTAAGCTTTAGATCTCATGCAGATGAATTTTGTCTAATCTTCTGACCTGCCTCCCATCTTTGCATAATTATAGGCTTTTTCTTTAAGTTTGATACTATCTTTAACTGTTTTAGTTAACCACGGATGGCAGATCCCACCCTTGGAATTGTTCTTTCTCGTTGGAATTTTTTCTATTCTGTGTATTCTGAAATATCCCCTATAATATGTGCCACTGAAACTCTATTGACCTATCCCTTAAGCTGATTTACCAGTTCACTTTAGCTAGCTCTGCTTTCATGCCCTCATAATTGCCTTTATTTAAGTTTAAAATACTAGTCTTGGGCCCACTCTTCTCTCCCTAAAACTGAATGTAAAATTCAATCATGTTATGATCGCTGCTGCCTAAGGGCGCCTTAACTATGAGGTCATTAATTAATCCTATCTCATTGCACAATACCAGATCTAGTATAAAAGCAAAATACTGCGGATGCTGGAAATCTGAAATAAAAACAAGAAATGCTGGAACCACTCAGCAGGTCTGGCAGCATCTGTGAAAAGAGAAGCAGAGTTAACGTTTCGGGTCAGTGACCCTTCTTCGGAACCAGATCTAGTATAGCCTGCTCTCTGGTTGGCTCCAGAACGTATTGTTCTAAGAAATTATCCTGAAAACGTCTCGGCTACCTCTGCCCATCTGATTTCTCCAGTCTATATGTAGGTTAAGATCCCCCATAATTATCTCTGTACCTTTCTGACAAGGTCCCATTATTTCTTCCTTTATACCCCATCCTACAGTGTGGCTAATGTTAGGTGGCCTATACACTACTCCCACAAGTGACTTCTTGCCTTTATAATTTCTCATCTCCACCCAAACTGCTTCTACATCCTGGGCTCCTGAACTTAGGTCATTCCTCTCCATTTCGCTAATACCATCACTAATTAACAGAGTTACCCCTCTACCTTTTCCTAGCTTCCTGTCCTTCCTAAATGCCATATACCCTTCAATATTTAGGTCTCAATCTATGTCATCCTGCAGCCATGTCTCTGTAATGGCTGTCAGATTGTTCTTATTTATATATATTTGTGCTCTGAGTTTATTTGTTTCATTTTGAATTCTATGTGCATTCAAATATAGAACCTTTAGTTTTGTCCTTTTATTATTTTTGTAACCTCTAGCCTTATCTGTTGATTTACTCTTAGATTTGTACGCTGTGTCCCTTCTTGTCACAGTCTGTTTATCATTTCCCATATTAATACCTTTCTCTCTTGCCTTGTTTCTACTCCTTGATTTACCATATCTTCCCAAATTTGATCCCTTGCCCCCAAGTATCTTGGTTCAACATTTATAACTAGTTACTTAAAATTGCTTGAAAAAATGCAGAATGACTAGTCCACAAAGGAAACTGAGACGTGTGAAACTGAATAGGATTGGTTTATAATATGGAATGAATCCCAGCTGAGAACACACACAGCCTGGTACTGAGATGTCAAACAATTCCCAGATATGGAAAAATGTGCAACTTTTACAAGGATGTGTTGGGAGCAGTGGCGCTGCACCTGCTAGTGAAGCTTTAATTTAATTACAATTTATAGTGATCTTTACCACAGCTTTACCACAGAAACAGCAAGAGCTAGTAAACATTGCTGGGAGCTGTTATAGGCCACCAAACAGTAGTGGTAATGTGCATGGTATAAATCAGGAAATTAGAGGTGCATGTAACATGGGTAATACAGTAAGAATGGGCGACTCTAATTTACATACAGAATGGGAAAACCTAATCAGTACTAATGCTGTGGAGGATAAATTCCTGGAGTGTGTATGAAATGGTTTCTGGAGCAGTATTTTGAAGAACCAACTAGGGATAAGGCTATTTTAGATTTAGTATTATGTAATGAGAAAGGGCTAATTAATAACTTTGCTGTAAAGGAGCCTTTGGGAAATAGTGACTATAATATGAAATAATTTTACATTAAGTTTGAAAGTGATCTAATTCATTCTGAAACTAGGGTCTTAAATTTGAACAAAGGAAACTATCAAGGTATGAGGGGCAAGTTAGTTATGGTGGATTGGGAAAATCCACTAAAAGATTTGACAGTAGAGAGGCAATTGCTAGTATTTAAAGAAGTATTACATGGTCTACAACAAATATACATTCCTCTAAGACATAAAAACCCAACAGGAAAGGTGAATCAACCATGGCTAACAGAAGAAGCTAAAGATTGCATTAGATCGAAGGAAGTGGCTTATTAGGCTGTGAGAAAAAGTGGTAAGCCACTTCTTTTGATCTAATGCAATCTTTACAATTGGGAACAATTTAGAATCTAACAAAGATGATCAAGAAACTGATAAAGACAGGGAAAAGAAAATATGAACACAAGCTAGCAAGAGACATAAAGGCGAATCATAAAAGCTTCTTTAAAAGTACGTGAAAAGTAAAACATTAGCAAGGGCAAATGTGTGTCCATTACAGGCGGAGACAGGAGAATTTATAATGGAAAAGAGGGAAATGGCGGAGAAACTAAACAATTTCTTTGCGTTTGTCTTCAGGGAAGAAGATACAGAAAATCTCCTAGAAATTCTAGGGATACAAGGGACTTGTGAAAATGAAGAACTGAAAGAAATTAATATTAATAAAGAGGTAGTACATGAAAAAATAATTGGATTGAAGGTTGATAAATTCCCTGGACCAGATGAGTTATATCCCAGAGTGTTGAAGGAGGTGACTATAGAGATAGTGGCCAGAATTTTACAGTGGATGGATGGGAACCGGACTCCGACGTAAAAGCTGGTGGTGAACCCGCTTTCACCTAGCTCGGGGATCCGTCCCTTATTTTACGGGTCCCCGGACTTTAATTGACCCGAGACGGGACTTCCACCCACTTGAGGGAGGAGGTCTCGCCTCACTGAGCTGCTGGTCAATCAGCGGGCTGGCAGCTCTTAGTCCCAGCAGCGCCACTGGGAGAGGTGGCCACTGCTGGGACTGCAGCCCAGCCGACACCATGGATCAAGGAGGGAAGGTAAGTAGGGGCTTGCCTCACCAGTGGGATCGGTCCTTCCCTGGTGAGGCTGGAGTGGTTGTTTGGGGGTTGGGGCTGTCTTGGGTCCCGGGGGTGGGTTGGGAGGTGGGGACAGCCCTCAATCTGGCCTTTCACGTTCTCAGCACACCTGCTTGCCACGGGTATTTTACGCGTGGAGGTGGGCGAGGGCCCTTAAGTGGCCACTTAAGGGTCTTGATTGGCCTTGGGTGGCTGGGTCATTTCCCACCCACTGCCCGACGCCATAAACATGTCTGGAAGCGGAAACGGGGTGTGTAGGCCTCCCAGAGGATGCCGCTCAATTTTACGCCACCTCCATGTCACCATCTGACCCGCTGGAGTGGTGTAAAATTCCGTCCAATGAATGCATTGGTGGTTATCTTTTAAAATTCTATGGGTTCTGGAAGGGTTCCTGCAGACTGGAAAGTAGGAAATGTAATCCCACTATTTAAGAAAGCAGGGAGAGAGAAAACAGGGAACTGCATACCTATTAGTTTGACATCAGTAGTAGGGAAAATGTTAGAATCTATTATAAAGGATGGGATAACTAAACACCTAGAAAATAATGATATGGTCAGGCAGAGTCAACAGGGATTTATGAAAGGGAAATCATGTTTGACAAAACTGTTGGAGTGTTTTGAGGATGTTACTTGTAGCATTGATAAAGGAGAACCAGTGGATGTGGTGTATTTGGATTTTCAGAAGACTTTTGATAAGATCCCACACAGGTTAGTAAGCAAAGGATGGGATTAGGGGTAATATACTGCTATGGATTGAGAATTGGTTAACAGAAAGAAAACAGAAAGTAGGAATAAACAGGTCATTCTTAGGATAGCAGGCTGTTACTAGTGGGGTACTGCAAGGATCAGTGCTGGGGCCACAACTGTTCACAATCTAAATAAATGATCTAGATTTGGGGACCAAATGTAATATTTCCAAATTTGCTGTTAATACAAAACTAGATGGGATTTTAAATTGCGAGGAAAATGCAAGGAGGCTTCAAGGAGTTCTAAACAGGCTAAGTGATCAGGTAAGAACATGGCAGGTGGAATATAATGTGAATAAATGTGAAGTTGTCCACTTTGGTAGGAAAAACAGAAAGACAGAGTATTTCTTAAATGATGAGAGGTTGGGAAGAGTTGATGTCCAAAGGGACCTGGGTGTCCTTGTTCATGAGTCACTAAAAGCTAGCATGCAGGTGCAGCAAGCAATTGGGAAGGCAAATGGTATGTCGGCCTTCATCGTAAGGGGTTTTGAGTGCAGGAGTAAAGAAGTCTTGCTGCAATTGTATAGAGCATTGGTGAGACCGCCCCTGGAGTATTGTGTACAGTTTTGGTTTTCTTATCTAAGGAAGGATATACTTGCCATAGTGGGAGTGCAATGGAGCTTCACCAGACTAATCCCTGGTATGGCGGAACTTTCTTATGAGGAGAGATTGAAGAAGCTGGGTCTGTATTCTCTAGCATTTCAAAGAATGAGGTGATCTCATTGAAACTTACAAAATTCGTATAGGGTGTGGCAGGGTGGATGCAGCAGATAGGACATTTCCCCAGCTGGTGAGTCTAGAACCAGGGGACACAGTCTCAGAATAAGGGGTAGGCCAAATAAGACTGAGATAAGGGAGACATTTCTTCACTCAGAGGGTGGTGAATCTTTGGAATTCTCTACTACAGAGGGCTGTGGAAGCTCAATCATTCAGCATGTTCAAGACAGAAATCGATAGATATCTGGATACGAATGACATCAAGGGGTAAGAGGTAATGCGGGAAAGTAGCGTTGAGGTAGATGCTCAGCCATGATCTAATTGAATGGTGGAGCAGGCTCGACGGACTGAATAGCCTACTCCTGTTCCTATGTTCCTATTTTTTGCAAAGTACAAATTAATGAAAAATGCTGAGATTTCTTACATTTTGCAGAAAGGTTCTAAAACCCGATGTTTCTGTCTGATGGTTTTGCTTTTTTGCTTTTAACTCTGCACCTTTGGTAGCTTCCGAGTTGGATTCAGTGTCAGTTTTATTTGACACTGAAGTAGCTGGTGAGGTCACTGGGCTTTGTCCTGAAGCAGAAGGCACTGGCAGAATTGTTCCTGCGTCACAGTCTGGCTCCTGTGAAGTGGTTGCTGGTGCTGGTGTAGGTATCGTACTGATGGCTGAAGGCCGAGGCCAGCTCTCTGATGTTGCATTCCCCGTTTGCCTGAGCATTTCTATGTATGAACAGAAGGAAGACTGCTCCTCCATCAAATACTGCAACTGCTGAAAAATAAACCAGAAGTTTAGCACAAGGTTATTGTAAAACTTGTGATCATATTTTCTAGATTCTACAAATGGTCAAATTCAGAAGTGAGCATGAATAGGTTGGGCAGAAAGCAACACCACCCAACACAGATTTGAAAGGGGTACAGTTAGGGTCAGTTGGAAAAACAAAGGAACGTGCCATAAGTTAAATCTTACACACAAAGAAAAGATGGGGATACTGAATAATAACCAGGACTAAATGATTTACTTACTTATACTTATTATCGGATGCTGGCCCCGCAAGCTACCAATTCTTCAGACTAACAAGTGGGACTCAAAATATTGCAGTCCCACTCCAAGCCTCAATTTCTTCTTGATTTCTGAGGGGAAATTCAAATGTGGGAGGAGTGGTATTTCACTTCACAAGAACATGGATCAAAAATAGGGCTTTGATTCTCCAATCTGTACTCTTATCTGGTGAAGCTTCATTCTGAGAGCACAACCTCACTGACTTTTCTCTTTAGTCTGTATTTTATTTTCTGTTCCATGCAAGCACGATTTGCAGCAATATTTTGGCTCCTGTTAACTTGTGTGTGAGATTGAATTCTGCATTCATTACAGGAACGTGAGAAAATACATAAAATTACAGAGAATATACAGCATGGAGAAAGACCATTCACACCAACGAGTCCACTTATGCTTCACTCGAGTGTCCTTTTTTCTTTCCTCATCTAACTTAATTGGCATAATCCTCTATTCCCTTTTCCATCATTTGCTTATTTAGACTGAAGCAGTCCATGTAGAAATGCAGCAAGACGTGGACAATATCCAGGCTTGGGCTGATAAGTGGCAAGTTACATTCGCGCCACACAAGTGCCAGGCAGTGACCATCTCCAACAAGAGAGAATCTAACCATCTCCCCATGACATTCAGCGGCATTACCATCACTGAATCCCCCACTATCAGCATCCCAGGGGCTACCATTGACCAGAAACTGAACTGGAGTAGCCATATAAATACCATGGCTACAAGAGCAGGTCAGAGGCTAGGAATCCTGTGGCGTGTAACTCACCTTCTAACTTCCCAAAGCCTGTCCACCATCTACAAGGCACAAGTCAGGAGTGTGATGGAATACTCTCCACTTGCCTGGATGGGTGCAGCTCCAACAACACTCAAGAAGCTCAACACCATCCAGGACAAAGCAGCCCACTTGATTGACACCCCATCTACACACATTCACTGCCTCCACCACCGACGCACAGTGGCAGCAGTGTGTGCCATCTACAAGATGCACTGCAGCAACACACCAAGGCTCCTTAGACAGCACCTTCCAAACCCACGACCTCTACCAACTAGAAGGACAAGGGCAGCAAATGCATGGGAACACCACCACCTGCAAGTTCCCCTCCAAGCCACACACCATCCTGACTTGGAACTATATCGCCGTTCCTTCACTGTCGCTGGGTCAAAATCCTGGAACTCCCTTCATAACAGAACTGTGGGTGTACCTACCCCACATGGACTGCAGTGGTTCAAGAAGGCAGCTCACCACCACCTTCTCAAGGGCAATTAGGGATGGGCAATAAATGCTGGCCTGGCCAGCAACACCCACATCCCATGAATTAATTAAAAAAAAACTCCCCTCAAATGCATCTATATAAACGCCTCATCCACTCCCTGTGGTAGTAAGTTCCACATTTTCACCACTCCCTGAGCAAAGAAGTTTCTTCTGAATTCCATATATTTTTTCTTGGTGACTATTCTATATTGATGGCCTTGAGTTTTGCTCTTGCCCACAAGTGGCAACGTTGTGTCTATTCTATCAAAACCATTCATAATTTTAAAGATCTCTATTAGGTCACCTCTCAGCCCTCGCTTTTCAAAAGAAAAAAGAGATCCAGCCTCTTCATCCTTTCCTGATAGGTATAACCTTGCATTTCTGGTACCATCCTGGTAAATCTTCATTGTACCCTCTCCAATGTCTCTATATCCTTCTCATAATATGATGACAAGAGTTGTACACAGTACTCCAAATGTGATTTAACCAAGGTTCAATACAAGTTTGGCATAGCTTCTCTACTTCTCAATTCTATTTCTCTAAAACTAAACCCTGGTGCTTGAACTCCTTTTCTTACATCCTTATTAACCTGTGTTGCTATTTTTAATGATTTGTGTATTTGTACTCTGAGATCCCTTTGTTGCTCTACTCGATTTAGATTTTTATTTTCCAACTAATATATGAAATCCTTATTTTTCTGACCAAAATGTAATACCTCGCACTTACTTATATTTAAATTCAATTGCCAATTAAATGCCCATTCTGAAAGTGTCCCTGAGAATTACTATGGGCTTGCTTGCCCCACTTGAGTGGTATGGGGTTACTTTCCCTTCAAACACAAAATCCTGATAACCTTCAGGAATCCTATTAGCTTTTCCTGCACTTGCAGCCATAAGCTTCCTGGGTATCTCTCTTACTGCAGTTAAAGCCACAGCTTGTTCTGATGTGCTTTCCATGGGGTTGCCGTCTTCACTGAGCGAGTGTACCCTGATTAACTCGACAGGTTTTCCCTTTAGTTTCCAGCAGTCAGCTTTTAAATGCCCTGCTTTATTACAATGGAAGCACACAGGTCTCTGGGTCTCACTCTTGCTCACAGCACCTTCTATTTTGGCTGGAGGAGAGCCCCTGTGTCTCCTGCTTTCCTTTCTCTACCAGGACTGCTTAGGTTCCTATCACCTTCCCACCCTTTGTCCTTTTTGTATTTGTGGGGGTGACTAGGAAAGGTTCTCCCCTGAGAAACCGACTTATAAATTAAAGCAAACTTATCTGCCAGAATGGCTGCTTGTCGGGCTCTCTGGACCCACTGCTCCTCTACATGGGTCTTTATGGAGAGTGGGAGAGAGTGTTTAAATTCCTCTAACAGAATTACTACTGAGATTCTCATAGCTGAACTGTACTTTAAGAACCCTCAGACACTGGTCAAACCCAGCAGCTTGCTTCTTTCAAACTCCAGATAAGTTTGATTAGCTTGCTTTTTGAGGGTTCTAAACTTTTGGTGACAGGCTTCGGGTACTAATGCATATGCCCCGAGGATAGCATTTTGGTCAGTTCATAATTTGATGAACTCTCATCTGGCAACAGGGAATAAACCTCATGGGCTTTTCCGGTTAGCTTGCTTTGTGGTGAAAGAGTCCAGATCTCAGTTGGCCATTTTAATTGCCTTGTCAGTTTCACAAAGGGCCCAAAAAATTTTCTACATCCTCCTCATTGAATTTTGAGATTAGTTGAGCTAGTGTTAACAATTTTGTACCCAGCCCTGAATTACGCTCCTCCATATTGGCCATGCTTTCACTGGGGTTCACTGTCACCCCCAAGTTAACTCAAGCTGCTTCAGCTCTCTTTCTTCACATTCTTTCCAGAATGCTCTTTCTCTCTCCCTCTCCTCTAATTCAAGTTTCTTTTGTTCCAATTGTATCTTTGCTAGCAGCAACTCTCTGGGTCTACTTCTAACCCTGTTTCTGCTTCTTCAGATTCAAGGGAAAAATTGTTGGCCACTAGCCTTAGGAGTTCAGACTTCCTAGCCTTGCCACATTCATTCATCCCACACTCAGCCATTTTCCTCAACTCCTCCATAGACAGTGCTTTTAATGTATCCCAAATTACACTGGCTTTGGGAGCTACTGGCTTCAGTCGCAGACATGTTAGTATTCAAGCACACACAACCACAAGAAAACCTGTATTGAAATCTTGCTCTTTTTTGATTAGGAACAATTTGGCTTCCCATTTACAATTTCTCTTATTTGTCTGTGTGTCAATTCCAGATGCGAGCACCCATATTTCAGTTACGACCAGGTGAGAAAGGTTTCCAGGGTTCCCTCTCAGCCTTCACCTGGTCTTACCGTAACAGGGTTTTATTTTTAAACACATCGTGTTTTTAGCTCCCCCTTGATGAATCCTTGTACACCGCTTTTCAATTATAAGGCAAAGAAACCAGCACAAACAGGTTTACTTAGGTTTAAAGAAGAAAAGTTGAAATTTATTAAACTTGAACTTAAACTCTACACGAGTTACATGATACATGATGCGCACCACACTAGCATGCATACGCCATACACACACGCAAATAGAGACAGAAAACAGCGGAAGAAAAATAAAGTGGAAAAGTTTGAGGCAATATCTGAAGAGTTTTTGTTATGGTTCTCCGAGCTCACTGTAGAGTGCTTGATTGTAGGTAGTTCTTGCTGTTCGTTGGGGCCCAGTATTCTTCTTAAACCTTGTTTGCTGTAGAAAACTTTTCTCTCTTGGGGTTCATGTGTCTTCAGTGGATTCAGAGGCTTGTGAGAAAGAGATGGGAGCAGACAGGAGAAATCTTCTCAGTCCAGGAGCAAGCAGACACTCTGACTTCAAACTGTTTGTACAATTCAGAAAAACCCAGGTTGCCAAGCAGGTTAATCATGTGACTAATTGGTCTGACCACATCTTGGATCGTATCACCTTAGCAGTCTCTGGAATGCTCCTCTTACACACAATACCTGGTAATCAAGGTCCATTATGGGTTGAATGTGTCAGGGAATGGTCCTTTGTCCTTCCAAGCACCATCTTTTAATATGCAAATATATTTTCCAGCCACAGCTGATCTGTTTAACAAGTCCTTTCTTCACTCCAGTAACAGTTTAAAATCAATGTTCATGACAAAATTAATGTGCCTCATTCTTGACAGGTGGGCCCCTAGCATGACAATATATTGTGAAAAACCATGGTCCCCACAATATTCCTTGTGGGACCCTATTTTCCACCTTCTGCCACTTTGAATAGCTATCCTTTACTGCTACTCTCTTCTTTCTATCTTGAAGTCAGCTAGCTGTCGGTTCTGTTATTTGTCCCCTGACTCCACACTCTCCCTCTCGTTTGACAGTGATTAACATATTGAAATTGACCACTTCCCTACCTGAAGGGATTGGTTGCACTTAACTCACTGCAGTTAAACGTAGAAGTTGAATAGTTGGAGCCGGCTTCCCAATGTGCTGATTTTATTTATAAAGCCAAGGTTAAAAAAAGGTCCTGCCACCTTCAAAGATTTATATGTACATGCCCAGGTCTCTCCGTTTCTGCACCGACTTTAAAATTATACTATTTAGCTTATATTTTCTTTTGTCATCACTTCACACTTGACTGTGATAAATCGCATCTGCCACGTGTCTGCCCATTTCACAAGTCTGTCTATGTCCTCCTGAAGTCTGTTACTACACACTGCATTGTTTACTACATTTCTTGAGTTTTGTGCCATCTGAAAATTTTGAAATTTTATCCAGTATACCCAAATCCAGATCATTAATATATATCAAAAAGAACAGTGATCCTAATACTGATCCCTGGGGCATACCACTGTATACTTCACTCCAGTCTGACAAATAACCGTTCATCACTTCTCTCTTCTCTCTGCCCCATAGCCAATTGTGCTTTCACACTGCCAATACCCTTCAATCACATGGATTTCAATTTTACTAACATGTCTATTATGTGGTACCTTATTGAACACCTTTTAAAAGCCCATATGCACACCATCCATCGCACTAGCCTCATCCACCCTCTCCATACTTCAAAGAATTCAATCAAGTTAGTCAAATATGATTTGCCTTTCACAAGTATGTGCTGCCTGTCATTTATTAACCTATGTTCCTCCAAGTGACAATGAATGTTGTCTTTGTCTGGCAAGGCACCATAGACCAAATGGCCTCTTTTTGTGGGGTATCATCCTATGACTATTATCTCTAAAAGGCTCCCACCATCGATGTTAGATTAACTGGCGTGTAGTTGCCAGGTTAATCTCTCCCCTTGTTTGAACAGGGGTGTAAGATTTGCAATCCTCCAGTGCTCTACCATTTCTCCCATATCTAAGGAGGGATTGGAAGAATGTGACCTCTGTGATCTCCACTCTTACTTCCCTCAGCAACCTTGGATAAACCCTATCGGTATCTATTTTCTTCCTATCTAATTTCTCTATTACTTCCTCCTTTACTATGATGTTGGCAGAATCCTCTTCTTTAGTGAAGACAAATAAAATAACTCATTTCATACCTCAGCCAAGCCTTCTGCCTCCACATGAAGATCTCGTTTTTGGTTCCTAATGAGCCCCACCCTTCTTTGAACTAGTCTTTTATTACATGTATGTTTATAAAATACTTACATGTTCCATTTCTGTCATCCTTTGCCCATCATTTCATTTTTCAATTCTCCCTTGCACTTTCTGTATTCAGCTTGGTTCTCTATGATGAACCTAACATTTATCATCGGCCTTTCTGTTTTATTTTAACCTATTTATCTTTAGTCATCCAGTGTGCTACACTTTTGAATGCCCTTCATTTCCCCCCTCACAGAATATATCTAGTTTGTACCTGAAAAATCATTGCTGTGAAGGCGTCCAATCACAGAATCACAGAATTATCACAGCACAGAAGGAGGTAATTCGGCCCGTTGTGTCTGCGCCAGCTCTCCAAAAGAGCAATTTACCTCGTGCCATTCCCCCGCCTTCTCCCTGTAATCCTGCACATTCTTTATTTTCAGATAACAATCCAATTCCCACTTGAATGCCTGGATTGAATCTGCCTCCACCACACTCTCAGGCAGTACATTCCAGATCCTAACCAGTTGCTGCATGAAAATGTTTTTCCTCATGTCGCCATTGCTTGGTTTGCCAATTACCTTAAATATGTGTCCTCTTGCTCTTGGTCCTTCCACCAATGGGAACAGATTTTCCCTGTCTACTCTGTCCAGATCCTTCATGATTTTGAACACCTCTTTCAAATCTCTCAAACTTCTCTTCTCCAAGGAAAGCAGTCTCAACTTCTCCAATCGATCCCCGTAACTGACGTTCTTCATCCCTGAAACTATTCTCATGAGTCTTTTCTGCGCTCTCTCCAATGCCTTCACATCTTTTCTAAAGTGTGGCACCCAGAACAACACTCCAGTTGAGGCCGAACCAGTGTTCTATACAAGCTTAACATAACTTCCTTGTTTTTGTACTCTATGCTCCTATTAATGAAGCCTCGGACACTGTATGCTCTATTCCTGCTCTCTGAACCTGTCCTGCCACCTTCAATGATTTATGCACATATGCACCCAGGTCCCTCTGTTCCTGCACCCACTTTAGAATTGCACCCTTTATTTTATACTGTCTCTCTGCATTCTCCCTATGAAAATGAATCACTTCTCTGCATTAAATTTCATCTGCCACTTGTCTGCTCATTCCACCAAACTATGTCCTTTTGAAGTTCTACATTATCCTCCTCATAGTTCACAATGTTTCCAAGCTTTGTATCATCCGCAATTTTGAAATTGTGTCCTGCACACCAAGGTCTAGGTCATTAATATATATCAAGAACAGCAAGGGTCCAAACATGGAACCTTAGGGAACTCCACTACAAACCTTCCTCCATTCCAAAAAGTATCCATTATCCACTACCATCTGTTTCCTGTCACTCAGCCAATTCCATATCCATGTTGCTACTGTCTCTTTTATTCCATGAGCTATAACTTTGCTCACAAATATGTTTGTCCGGCACTTTATCAAATCCTTTTTGGAAGTCCATGTACACCACATCAACAGCAATACCCTGATCAACCCTCTCTGTTACCTCACCAAAAAAACTCCAGCAAGTTAGTTAAACATGATTTTCCCTTCACAAATCCATACTGGCTTTCCCTAATTAACCTGCATTTGCGCAAGTGACTATTAACTTTGTCCCAAATTAATGCTTCTGGAAGCTTCCCCACCACTGAGGTTAAACTGACTGGCCTGTAGTTGCTGGGCTTATCTTTACACCCTTTTTTGAACAAGGGTGCAACATTTGAAATTCTCCAGTTCTCTGGCACCACCCCTGAATCTAAGGAAGAATGGAAAATTATGGTCAGTGTCTCTGAAATTTCTACTCTCACTTCCTTCAGAATCCTTGAATACATCGCATCTGGTCCTGGTGCCTTATGAACTTCAATTACAACTAGCCTATCTAACACCTCCACTTTATCAATTTTAAATCCTTCAGGTGTCTGAATTATCTTCTCTTTCACTATGGCCTGTGCAGCATCTTCTTCCTTGGTAAAGACAGATGCAAAGTATTCATTTAATACCTTAGCCATGTACCCTGCCGCCATGCGTAAATCCCCTTTGTGGCTCATAATCAGCCCCATTCCTCCATTTACCATCCTTTTATTATTAATAAGCCTATAGAAGACCTTTGGATTCCCTTTTATATTAGCTGCCAATCTCTTTTTATGCTCTCTCTTCACCTTTCTTATTTGATTTTTCACTTCCTCTCTGAACCTTCATTTACTGCTTTACCTGGCAATCTTTGATCCCAATCCACCTGGGCCAGATCTCTTTTCAACTTGCTGAAATTAGCTTTCCTCCAGCTGAGTATTTTCACATTTGATTATTCCTCATCCTAATCCAGATACTCTAAATCTGTAAATCCCAATTAATGCTGAAATGTATTATTCTTTTAGAACATTTCAAAGAACAATTAATCCAATCATTGTATATTCCCTTGATGATAATCATTTAACTATCTCAGAATGTGATTAAAAAACGATCACTTAATTTGACCTAAATGTTCTGATTTCATTCACTTTCATTTTACATTATCTACTGTTTGGACTGTTTGCAAAGCACTTCATTTTCAATAAACTAGGTAGGAAACAACTCAAAGATGTGGCCAAATGTGAAACATCTAGAGCTGGTATGTTTTGTAATTGAATGAAATATGCATTCTTTTATATTAAAATTACCATTCTCATCCCTTCTCCAATTTGCCGAGCCCGATCCTCAAGCTGAACCTCCATCTCGGTAACTTCTTGTCGCACTTCTTGGCGTAGTGTCTGCAGTCGTTTCACATCCTCTCTGTCAGAAAACAAATATAATAAATTAAAACAAGGCCAATATTACATTAAGTACAGTTTAAAAAAACACATACTTGAGATGTGATGGACACTGGCAAGGCTGCATTTATTTCTGATCACTTGTTGCCTTGGCAAGTAAACAGAGTTTCTGAACCACCACAAAGGGCCGGACCACTGCAGAGGACATTGTGTCAACTGTATTGTCAGGTGCAGGCCAAACAGGTAGGGCTGGCAAATTCTCTTTGCTGAAGGACATTAGTAAACCAGTTGGGTTTTTAACGACAGTTTAGCAGATTTCGCAGTAATTTTTTTCTTGGTGCAAGCCACAGATTACTAGATTTAGTGAAATACACTTTACAATTGCCACCGTTATATTTGTCCCCACAACCTCTGGATTGCAAATCCAGTACTATACCTCATTACCTCACTGATAAGAGTAGTGGACCACCAAATATGCATATTTCCATCATGACTAAGTTTAACAAGTACTTGTGAAATGGCGATTGCTTCATCTCTGAGCCAACATTTAAATTCAGCCCACAATAATGAATTTCTAGGGAGTAATTAATTCAGTTATGTTTGAACACAAATTCAGATTCCAAAAATGCTCCTAATTAGTAATTGTCTGCTTTGCCTAAAGAGTTCACAAAGAGGTTGCATGGGAAAATGGGACAGTAGGCCAGGTGCTCTGAGATGAAGGCTGTGGGGCAAATCGGCCTTCAAGCTACCTTTATCCAGCCCATGAGTAACATGAGACACAACATGTGGTAAGTGTTGCATGTTTGGGAGTAACAGGTGACTTTCCCAAAGCCCTCCACATGATCATGAGGCTTTCCTCATGTCATGTCTGTATCTAGTCTAGAATAACTGATAGATATTTATTGCTATGACTAGTTAGCAACTCCATTATCATTGTATCATACGACTACCAGGATGGTGGAAGGTAGACCAGACGGACTTTGGCCTTTTTTAGTTGAGCAATTCCTATGTTCTATGAGGCCTAACAGTTCCTTTAATTGTTCTGTGGAAAGCTGATTTCAGCTTCGGCTCAGCCGGAGCTCTTTAAACTTCCTCGGCAATGAGGTCTGGAAAGGCTGAATTCTGATTGGTAGGCTTACCAATTTCATCACTCAGATGATTGCGAAGCTTTGGAATTCTCTAACCCAGAGAGCTGTGGATGCTCAGTCATTAAGTATATTCAAGGCTGAAATGGATAGATTTGTAGACTCACAGAGAATCAAGGAATATGGGGATCAGGCAGGTAAGTGGAAGTTGAAGATCAATCATAAACTTATTGAACACTGGAGCAGGCGTTGATATCATGATATGTATTGAGGTGACAAACGTAAGACTGATAAGCAATATTTGAAAGTTCCAGGCATGGATGGGTTGAGGAGAAAAGCAGAGTGGTTGAGCTATACAGACCAGAAGGGCCCCAACATCAATCCCTATTCTATGCTGAGGTAGCTGCTGTCAGTCAGAGTTAAGGGTAAGGGTTCTGTTTGGAGCTTCAAAAACCTGGGTTTAGTGGAAGAAAATCAGCTATGATTTATCCCTCTGATCACTGTCCAGTCCATACTGGCTGTGCATGTGCAATGACATTGCATAGGGGGGAGCAGTTCTGGGCTCAGCAATTCGTTAGCCTGCTCACATTCTCTTGTGCCTCACAACTGAAGAATGGCAACTTGGACAAGAAATTTTTGGGCAGCTGTACTCCAGCAAGGAGTTAAACCTTCAGAATTAAGGAGAATTAGCAAAGAGAAAGCAAAACCAATAAGTCGATGCTCTAATGAATGGCAGATGGACTTCATGCTAACATTCTTGGCTAGATTTACCAACTCTAGTTGACATAGTCCTGGAGATTTGATCGTGTGGCATTTAATCAAATGGCATTCAATCAAGTAACAAAGCTCACGTGTTGCTTAATCACATCACATTTGATCATGTCACATTAAACCACTGTTTACACATTTACATTAGTTGCATGTCTCAGTATCACCAATTAATTGCCACTTAATGGTCTCCTCCCACTGCCGTGGGTATTTTACCCTTGGCAGCCGGACGGCAAAGGCCCTAAGAATGCTGCCTGGTAAAACCAAGCGGCCTTCTTGTGGGCTGGGGGTGCCCTCCTGACTGGGCACCCTGTGCCCCACGGACAGCTGCCCCCAAAGCCCCAACTGTCCCCAACACACAACACTCCCGCCACCAATGCACAGCACTCCTGCCCCGCTCCTCTCCCCCCCTTGCCTTGCCAGGGCCCGGCTGATTTTTCAGGGCCTCACCAGAAACACTTACCTTCTTTTCCAGGCCGACCCTCCTGTTGCTTCTGATGGCTGGGTGTAGTCCTAGCAGTGGCCACCGCTTCTGGCTGATTGGCTGGCAGCTCCATTAGGCAGGACTTCCTGCCTCAAGGAGGTGTAAGTCCTGCTCAAGACCAATTATGGGTCTGGGGAGCAAAGAATCACAGCTTGGCTCCCCAGGCCTGGTGGAGGTGAGCTCACCACTGACTTTTCGGCCGGTGGGCAGGGCCTCCCGCCCAACGTAAAGTTCCGGCCATAATTTATAAATCAATGAAAGAACACAAAAGAATAGAAAGATTTAAGGAAAAGTAAAGTTGAAATAAAAATCTACTTCTGTGATGTTTCTACAGCATTGACAGCAATGAGAGACACCAAGTAAATATCACTGATTCAACAAAAATATCATTGCTATAAGTAACTTCAAACTAAAGTTTTTGTATAATTTTATGACTTTTTACAATACACAGCAAGTTAGAAAAATAAAACAGAACCAAACTTAATTCAATTCACTGACTCCAACATCCCACCATTCAAGCCCAATTTCAGGAAAATAAGGCCCAGTTGTTAGAGAGCAGCAGCAAAGCTGCCTGTCTCCTGGAGCAAAGCACATTATACAACAGCAAACAACACAGGCTGACTTGAACTCTCCCTCACTCCAGTTTGTGTTGCTTTCTCTGTCCCTCCCCCAGTCTGTATTCCTCTCTATCTCTCCCTCTTTCAGTTGCTCTCAGGGCTCAGAGTTTCCAGGTGATTTTCGTTGGCTCTGATGACGTCATCCTCACAACATAAGAACATAAGAAATAGGAGCAGGAGTAGAACATATGGCCCTCGAGCCTGCTCCACCATTCAATACCTTCATGGCTGATCCTCGGTCTTAACTCCACTTATCCTTTGATTCCCTGAGCGACCAAAAATCTCTCTATCCCAGCCTTAAATATATTCAATGATGGAGCATCCACAACCCTCTGAGTTAGAGAATTACAAAGATTCACAATCCTTTGAGTAAAGAAATTTCTCCTCATCTCAGTCCTAAATGATTGGCCCCTTATCCTGAGATGGTGCTCCAGTGTTCTAGATTCCCCAGCCAGGGGAAAAACCTCCCAGTGTCAAGCCCCCCTCAGAATCTTTTATGAGATCACCGCTCGTTCTTCTAAACTCCAGAGAATATAGACCCAATTTACTTATCCTCTCATCATAGGACAGCCTCCTCAACCCAGGAACTAATCTAGTGAACCTTCACTGTGCTGCCTACAATGCAATTATATTCTTTCTTAAATATGTGGACAAAAACTATGCACAGTACTCCAGGTGTGGTCTCACCAAAGCCCTATGCAACTGTTGCAAGAATTTCTTATTCTTATACTCTAATCCCCTTGCAATAAAGGCCAACATGAAATTTACCTTCCATATTGCTTGCTGTACCTGCATGTTAACTTTCTGTGATCTTTGTACGTGTACACCCAACTCCCTCTGAAAATCAATATTTACAAGTTTCACACCTTTTAAAAGATATTCTCCTTTTCTAGTCTTACTACCAAAGTGAATACCTCACACTTCCCCACATTATACTCCATCTGCCACCTTGTTGCCCATTCACTTAGCCTGTCTATATCTCTTCGCAGTCTCTTTGTGTTCTACTCACAGCTTACATTCCCACCTAGCTTTGTATCATAAACAATCTTAGATACATTACTCTCGGATTCTTCATCTAAGTCATTCATATAAGTTGTAAATAGCTGAGGGTCCAGCACTAATCCTTGTGGCACACCACTAGTTACAGCCTGCCAACTTGAAAATGTCCCATTTATCCCTGTCTGCTTCCTGTTCATTAACCAATTCTCTGTTCATAATATATTGTCCCCAACTTCATGAGCCCTTATCTTGTGTATTAATCTTTCATGTGGCAACTTATTGAATATCTCTTGGAAATTCAAGTATACTACATCAACTGGTTCCCCTTTATTTACCTTTACATCCTCAAAAAACTAATAAATTTGTTAAACACGATTTCCCTTTCGTAAAATTATGTTGACTTTATCTGATCATACTATCATTTTCTAAGTGCATTGTTAAGACTTCCTTAACAATAGATTCCAGCATTTTCCCATGACTGATGTCAGGCTAACTGGCCTATAGGTCCCGGTTTTCCCTCCCTCTTCTCTTGAATAGCAGTATTACATCAGCTAACTTCCAATCGCTGAGACCATTCTAGAATCTAGGCAATTTTGGAAAATCATAACCAGTTCATCCACTATCACTGGAGCTACCTCTTTTAGAACCCTAGAATATAGATTTGAGTAACTTAATGTTCTTCAGTACTTTTTCTCTGCTGATATTAATTACCTTAAGTTCCTCACTCTTATTAGCCCCTAGGTTACTCTCTATTTCTGATATATAATTTCTGTCTTCTACTGTGAAGATAGACACAAAATATTTGTTCAACGTCTCTGCCAATTCCTCATTCCCTATGATAATTTTTCCTGTCTCTGCCCCTAAAGGACCACTTTACTTTAGCAATTCTTGTCCTTTTTATATATTTGTAAGAGGTCTTACAATCTTATTTATTTAGAGATACAGCACTGAAACAGGCCCTTCGGTCCACCGAGTCTGTGCCGACCATCAACAACCCATTTACACTAATCCTACACTAATCCCATATTCCTACCACATCCCCACCTTCCCTATATTCCCCTACCACCTACCTATACTAGGGCAATTTATAATGGCCAATTTACCTATCAACCTGCAAGTCTTTGGCTGTGGGAGGAAACCGAAGCACCCGGCGAAAACCCACACGGTCACAGGGAGAACTTGCAAACTCCGCACAGGCAGTACCCACAATTGAACCCGGGTTGCTGGAGCTGTGAGGCTGCGGTGCTAACCTCTGCACCACTGTTTTATATTCCTGGCTAGTTTACTCTTGTATTCTTTTTTCCCTTTTTTATCAGCTTTTTGATGGCCCTTTGCTGGTTTCTAAAACACTCCCAATCTTCAGTCTTACTACAATTCTTTGCCACATTATAATCTTCTTTTTTTAATCTAATACAATCCTTAACTTCCTTACTAAGCCAGGGATGGATCTTTCTTGCTGAGGTTTTGTTTTTTAATTGAATGCATTTTTTCTGAACATTTTGAATTGTTTCTTTAAATGTTTCCCACAATATATTTACTACCATACCTTTTAGTCTATTTACCCAATCAATCTTGGCCACCTCTCCCCTCATATCAGTGTAATTGTCTTTGTTTAGGATTCTTTTTTGGGACTGGAATACGCTGCTTTTCAAATGGAATATATGGAATTTTATACGGAATTCAATTGATCCTTTTACTATGAGATTACTAATTAATCCTGCCTCAATGCACAATACTAAATCTAAAATAGCTTTATTCCTGGTTGGTTCCACAATGTATTGTTCCAGGAAACTGTCATGAAAGCATTCTACAAACTCATCTTCCAGTCCACATTTGGCAATTTGATTGGTCCAGTCGATATGAAGATTAAAGTCCCCCACAATTATTACATTGCCTTTGTTACAAGCTCCAATTATTTCTTGCTTAATGCTGCCCATTTCCTGTCCTGCACCATACTCTGCTTGTCCATCATCACTGTTGTCACTGCCTACATTATCTCCCAGTGCTCCAATGCTTCAAATTAAAATTATTATTCTTGTGTTAAAGTCTCTCCATGCTTTATTCTCCATATCTTTGTGACCTCCTCCCCGTCTCTTGCACAACTGCCTCTCATCGCAATACAAACTCAGGCATTTTTTGCATCCTCCTATACTTTACCTACCACTGGTGGTTGAGTATTTCGTTTCTATGGCTCCATGCTCTGGAATTTCCGCTAAATCCTCCAACTACCTTTCCTTTAAGACTCTCCTAAAAATATACCCCTTTTACTGATATTTTTTTATTACCCCTCCAAAAGCTTCTTTTGCTTTGTGTCTATTTTTAACATATGCTTTGGTGGAGCTCCTTGGGTCATTTTTCTAAATTAAGAGCACCATTTAAGTGTAAATTAATTTGTTTTGTTTATTTTCATGAGAGGCATATAAATTCTGGGAGTATAGTAATTGTCGATGGTTGTGGGAAGGGGGTGGGGCGGCAGTCAATTCTATGGCAGCGTTGACGATGGAAGAGAAATCAATCCATTGGATTTGATATGGTCAGACAATTGAAATGTGCTTCCTGTGCAAAATTCTTGTTTACAGGAAATGCTGTTGCTGCATGTAGGTGGGGAATAGGGATAGTTTCAGCTTTTGAAGGGCTGCTGCTTTTTACTCACTATTGTGCCTGACTTGTGCAAATGGGAACTAGGGGAGCCCTATCGTGGTTCCAGGAGGGGTGAGAGCAAAAGTGTATGAAATAGAACAGACACGATAGAGGCCATGTCAACCACAGTGGAGGGCAATCCTCAGTTAAGGAAAAAGGAAGGCAGTATCGGAAGCACAAGTATGGAAGCTTGCATTGTCCGAACAGATGTGACAGAGATGGAGAAACTGGGAGAAAGGAATAGATTCCTTACAGGAAGCAGGGTGTGAGGAATTGAAGTCAAGGTAGCTATGAGAGTCAGTGGAATTATAGTGAATATTGGTGTATAGCCTAGCCCCAGAAATGGGGACAGAGAAGTCAAGGAGGGGAAGAGAAGGGTGTAAATTGGAAGCAAAGTCAATGAAATTTTCCTTTCAGGAAATGGCACTAATACAGGCATCAATGTACTAGGGAAAAAAAAGAGGTAAGGGAGGGGGTGAAGTAGGACTGGAACAAAAAATGTTCCACATATCTCACAAAAAGGCAGACATAGCTAGGATCCATGCGGGTACCTATAGCAGCACCTTTTATTTGAAGGAGGTGAATGGAGTTGAAGGAGAAGTTGTTCAAGGAGGAAGAGGATGGTGGTGGATGGGGATTGGTTGGGTCTTCATTCAAGGAGGAAGCGGAGAGCCCTCAGACCATCCTGGTGGGAGATGGAAGTGTAATTGTGGAGTTTATGTGTATATTGGCCTCATAAAATGACTTCCCTGACAACAGAGACAAGCAGGGAAGTCGACCATCCCTTAAGCACCAGCTGATCAAAGGGAAATCAGAATAAGAGGGTCAGGAAGTAGCAACTGGTGAAACACCTAGTACTAATGAGGAGGAGCAAGTGGAGATGGCAGCAGTGGAGATGCAGTGAGAGGAAGAGGATGTTCCCCTGCTGCTGGTCCCAGGGATTTATAGTTAATGGTCACTGCATATGGAGTGCCACCAGAGAATGAGCAGAATTACTGCATATTGTCCTTTTTGAGAATTTCAAAATGACCTGTATAGAATGGCATATTGAAATGCAGCTGTGTTAATTGTGCAGGTCTCCAAGAGACTTGCGGAAACCTGCAGTCCACTGTGGAGCCAGTGGCAATTCCACATTTACTTGTGGGCGAGCCACCTGAGAACATTGGGAAAAACACAGATGCAATTGTGCTGACCATCTTTCAGATTGATGCTGTTGATGTCCCAGGTTCCAGTTTATAGGAGGCTGTAGTTCTGATGAAAGGTCACAGACCTGAAATGTTAACTGAGCTTCTCTCTCCACAGATGCTGCCAGACCTGCTGACTATTTCCAGCACTTTGTTTCTATTTCAGATTTCCAGCATCCACAGTATTTTGCTTTTATTTTATTATAGGAGGTTCTCACTTTGGTTTTTGGAAAATTATGGACTAACCTTGAGAGAACACTGTTAGTGGAATTCACTTTCCACCTGGTCATTTTCTAGTGGCATGGCAGAAGGAAACACAGTTCAGGCAGAAATTTTAGGAAATAAAATTTCCATTCTAGTCCACCAAGCCCACTCAAAAGTATGAAGCAGTGGCAGGTAATGACCAGAAGTAGCCAGCCAAGGCAGGGACTGAAATGCTGGCTGTAGTTACAGTGTCATCATGAACCAGTACAGAAAGATACACAATCTGAGACCTGTCAAGAAGCCTGTGTGAGGGGCAGCAGTCTGTAATAATGCCTACTCTGCCCTCTGGGGTTAAACAGAACACATTAGAGGACTACTTACATGCCAAACAGCATAAGCAGCATGCGATAGAACTAAGCGATCCCATAACCAACAGATCAGATCTAGGCTCTGCAGTCCTGCCACATCCGGTCGTGAATGGTGATGGACAATCAAATAACAAACCGGAGGAGGTGGCTCCACAAATATCCCCATTCTCAATGATGGGGGAGCCCAGCACATCAGTGTTAAAGATAAGGCTGAAGCATTTGCAACAATCTCAGCCTCCTCCTGAACCTCCCAGAATCACTGATGCCTGTCTTCAGCCAATTCAATTCACTCCAAGTGATATTCAGAAACGACGGAAGGCACTGGATACTGCAAAGGCTATGGGCAACGACAACATTCTAGCAATAGTACTAAAGACCTGTGCTCCACAATGTGGCGTGCCCCTAGCCAAGCTGTTCCAGTATAGCTGCAACACTGGCATTTACCCGGCATTGTGGAAAATTGCCCAGGTATGTCCTGTACACAGAAAGCAGGACAAATCCAACCCGGCCAATTACCACCCCATCAGTCTACTCTCAATCATCAGCAAAGATGATGGAGGGTGACATCGACAGTGCCATTAAGCGGCACATGCTTATAATAACCTGCTCAGTGATGCTCAGTTTGGGTTCTGCCAGGACCACTCAGTTCCTGACCTCATTACAGCCTTGGTTCAAACAAGGACTCAAGAGGTGAGGTGAGAGTGTCTGCCCTTGACATCAAGGCAGCATTTGACCGAGTATGGCATCAAGGTGCCCTAGCAAAATTGAAGTCAATGGAAATCAGGGGGAAACCCCTCCGCTGGTTGGAGTCGTACCTAGCACAAAGGAAGATGGTTGTGGTTGTTGGAGGTCAATCATCTCAGCTCCAGGACATCACTGCAGGAGTTCCTCAGGGTAGTGTCCTAGGCCCAACCATCTTCAGCTGCTTCATCAATTACCTTCCTTCAATCATAAAGTTTAGAAATGGGGATGTTCACTGATGATTGCACAATGTTCAGGACTATTCATGAGTGCTCAGATACTGAAGCAGTCCATGTAGAAATGCAGTGAGACCTGGACATCATCAAGCTTGGGCTGATAAATGACAAGTAAGATTTGTGCCATACAAGTGCCAGGCAATGACTATTTCCAACAAGAGAAAATCTAACCCTCTCCCCTTAACATTCAATGGCATTATGATCGCTGGATCCCCCACCATCAACATCCTGGGGGTTACCATTGACCAGAAACTGAACTGGAATAGCACAGTGGCGCAGTGGTTAGCACTGCAGCCTCACAGCTCCAGGGGCCGGAGTTCGATTCTGGATACTGCCTGTGCGGAGTTTGCAAGTTCTCCCTGTGTCTGCGTGGGTTTCCTCCGGGTGCTCCGGTTTCCTCCCACATGCCAAAGACTTGCAGGTTGATAGGTTAATTGGCCATCATAAATTGCCCCTAGTATAGGTAGGTGGTAAAGAAATATAAAGGGACCGGTGGGGATGTTATTGGAATATGGGATTCGTGTAGGATTAGTATAAATGGGTGGTTGATGGTCGGCAGAGACTCAGTGGGCCAAAGGGCCTGTTTCAGTGCTGTATCTCTACACATATAAATACCATGGCTACAAGAGCAGGTCAGGGGCTAGGAAGCCTGCGGCGAGTAACTCACCTTCTGACTTTCCAAAGCCTGTCCACCAAGGCACAAGTCAGGGGTGTGATGGAATACTCTCCACTTGCCTGGATGGGTGCAGCTCCAACAACACTCAAGAAGCTCAACACCATCCAGGACAAAGCCCGCTTGATTGGCACCCCATCTACAAACATTCACTCCCTCCACCACCGACGCACAGTGGCAGCAGTATGTACCATCTACAAGATGCACTGCAATAACTCATTAAGGATCTTTTGACAGCACCTTCCAAACACACGACCACTACCACCTAGAAGGAAAGGGCAGCAGATGCATGGGAACACCACCACCTGCAAGTTCCTCTCCAAGCCACACACAATCCTGTCTTGGAACTATATCACTGTTCCTTCACTGTCACTGAGTCAAAATCCTGGAACTCCCTTCCTAATAGCACTGTGGGTGTACCTCCCCCACATGGACTTCAGTGGTTCAAGGCAGCAGCTCACCAACATCTTCTCAAGGGCAATTAGGGATGGGCAATAAATGCTGACCTAGCCAGCGACGCCCACATCCTATGAACTAATAAAAAATAATCATTGAGTGCTGGATAATACATACCATATGTTGCAAACATTTAGCACAGGGGAAGTAATTATGACCATGTGCAAAGAACTTAAATAGCTGGTTGCAGCCTCTTGAGAAATTTAATGCAGTTATTTTCAGAAGGGACATTAATATGGGCCCCAGGCAGGAATGAGAGACAAGGCAGAAATAATTCAGCAGAGCATGTTGTTCAAGGGGCCAGTGTGTTATGGAGGACAGTTCATGCAGAGGCACATTTACAGCAAATGCAAGTCCTATTTATCAATTAAAATCTTCCTGGCTGCACATCTGCTTCATCCATTTCTGTTTATCTCCTCCCTCTTCTTCCCCCTCCTCCTCTTTCTCCTCCTCCTGTACCTGTGCTGACCTTTGTTTTGTTCTGGTCAAAAAGAATTTCTTCCGTTTGGACTGCAAAACTATGCAGGATACTGTAGATAACTGAACACAGTAGAACTCTACTCCCTCAATTTAGTTTCAGTTTCAACCTGCCAATTGTATGTTCTTCTAGAATCCAGTCAGAGGCATTAACTTTATTGTATTTGGTTCTGACGCTATTTGAGAGGAGATTCTAAATGATGTAATAAGTCTTGTCTCCAGTGAATATACTTGCTGTTCAGCAGCCAGCAGTCCAGTCTGCCAACTGCTTCAAATAGTGATGGCATGGTGGGCTGCCACAAATTGAAGGCTGAATGGTTGCTGCTGGAGTAACACAAATTCATCAGGATTATACCATTCCTTGATACGTGAGTCCCATCAATGAGGCACTGTACATCAGGGAATCCTGCTCACTCTAGAGGCAGAGATTCTTGACTGGAGGCAACAGCAACCTACCACACCCAAAACACAGGGCTTCCTTTCTCCAAAGCAATGTTTCTTCACAGGACATAGCAATTCCTTTTTTCTCTGGGACTCTTCCTCTCTCTTCAGGCAGGTCAAAACCTCACCTTAAATGCAGCACTTTTTCCTTCGAAATGCAGAGCTTATTTTCAGAGAGAATAGGCCTTTTCCTATGGTCTATCAGCAAAACACAGCTCTGGCCACTGTTAGTTGTTCTGTTTCCCTCTGCAGAACTGAAAACTAAAGCCTTTTTAAAAAAAACAATAAGAGTCACAAGACAATTGTAAAACTATCAGGTTGCTGGGATATAAATTGCCCTGCAGCCTGGACTTCAAATACCACAAGTCTCTGCAGTCACTGTTCACAGAAAGTAGATCTTAAAGGCACACAGACCTCACAGTTTTTAAAAAAAACTCTTATGACAGTGCACTAATCTTCACTCACCCCAAATAAAACCTTTGCCAATTATTCAGTCCTGATAGACAGTGCCCTTAATATTTCATTTTTCATGTTGACCTACACATACCTCTCATCTTCAGTTAGAACATTGTAGACTGAAGCCTGCTGTTCAATGATGTCCTGTTCTAGATCTATCAACCTGTTTCGAAAACCTTGCAGAGATTTCTTCATGGTCTCAATTTCTCGTATGGTATGCTAGAAATTTAAAAGGGGAAACAATCTGATGAGCTATGACATTTTGCCAACCATAACTTACAGTTTTGGAATGGCAAATATACTTTTCATAACTGGATCAAGCAGTAGAACAGTAAATAAATCCAAAGCTTAGCTCTATCACTTATACTTGCCAGATTTCTCAGATAATTTTGCTCAAGTCTTTTTCCTTTTCCCTGGTAATGTACTCCAGGTCCCACCAAACCTCTGACCCACTGGTACCAAGTTCAAATTCCTGAAGGTTAATTGCAATCTGCAATTTAGTACAAGTACCCATTTCCAGCAGCCTTTACTACAAGGATTATTTCACATTTCAGCAATGCTAGTACAGAATTTCATATTGGGGTCGACGTCAACATGCCTGATTTGTGGCCAATATTAATTTCCATCTATTAAAACTATGTGAGTTCTGAATCAGGACCACTGACCTCAGCAGCCAAATTCTCAAAAGTGCACTTTCAATCACACAATGCTTTGTGCCAATAGCATCCTGACTCAATCCCAGATCTCAGCAGCACACAGATTCAGTAAAACATCAGTGAGTTGTAGGAACTTAGACTGAGTGATAAATATCGGCTGGAATTTTATGTTGGGGAAGAGGCCCTGCCCACTGGCCTGGAAGCCATACAGTGATTTTACATGGCCCAGGCCCTTAATTGGCTTCGGGTGGGTCTTCCACCCCTCTGAGGTAGAAGTGCCACCTCCAAGAATTATCGGCCAATCAGCAGCGCCACCAGGAGTGATGGCCACTGCTGGGACTGCACCCAGCGAGAGGGGCAGCAATGGACAAGGCCCCAGATTTAAGATAATTGGCTTGGCTCCAGCGAGGCATGGGGGGTCGGTTGAGGTGGGGGGTGGGGGGGGGGGAAATGTGCTCCAGTGGGAATGGGTTGTGTCGTGGGGAGCCCTAGAACCATAGAAAATTTACAACACAGAAAGTGGCCATTCAGCCCATCGTGTCTGCGCCGGCTGAAAAATCTAGCCGCCCAATCTAATCCCACCTTCCAGCACCTGTTCCATAACCTTGCAGGTTACAACACTTTAGGTCCAGGTGAGTTGAGAGTTTCTGCCTCTACCACCGATGTGGGCAGCGAATTCCAGTCACCCATAACCTTCTGGGTAAAAAAGTTTTTCTCATCTCTCTGATCCTTCTACCAATCACCTTAAATCTGTGCCCCCTGGTAATTGACCTCTCTGCTAGGGGAAACAGGTCCTTCCTGTCTAGTCTATCTAGGCCCCTCATAATTTTGTACATTTCAATTAAGTCAGCCCTCAGCCTCCTCTGTTCTAAGGAAAACAACCCTAGCCTATCCAATATTTTCTCATAGCTGCAATTTTCAAGCATGGCAATATTCTTGTAAATCTCCTCTGTACTCTCTCCAGAGCAATTATGTCCTTCCTGTAATGTGGTGACCAGAACAGTACACAAACCTCCAGCTGTGGCCTAACCAGCATTTTATACAGTTCCAGCATTACATCCCTGCTTTTGTATTCCATACCTTGGACAATAAAGGAAAGCATTCCATATGCCTTCTTCACCACTTTATTTACTTGTCTTGCCACCTTCAGGGACCTGTGGACATGCACTCCAAGGTCTCTCACTTCTCTTACTCCTCTCAATATCCTCCCATTTATGATGTATTCCCTTGCTTTGTTTGTCCTCCCCAAATTCATTACCTCACATTTCTCCTGATTGAATTCTATTTGCCACTTTTCCGCCCACTCAACTAAACCATTGATATCATTCTGGAATCTACAGCTATCCTCTTCACTATCAACTACACAGCTAATTTTTGTGTCATCTGCAAATTTTCCAATCATGCCTCCCACATTTAAGTCCAAATCATTAATCTATCCAACAAACAGCAAAGGACTCGACACTGAGCCCTGTAGAACGCCACTGGAAACCCTTTTCTATTCGCAAAAACATCTGTCGACCATTACACTTTGTTTCCTATCACTGAGCCAATTTTGGATCCAACTTGCCAAATTCCCCTGTATCCCATGAGCTTTTACTTTTCGGATCAGTCTGACTTTGTCAAATGCTTTATTAAAATCCATGCAGACAACATCCACTGCACTACTCTCATCAATCCTCCTTGTTACCTCCTCAAAAAATGCAATTAAGTTAGTAAGACATGACCTTCCCTTAACAAAGTCATGCTGACTATCCCTGATTAATGTGTGCCTTTCTAAGTCATAGTTTATCCTAAATCTCAGAATTGATTCTAATAATTTGCCCACCACTGAGGTCAGACTGACCAACCGATAAGTATTTGACCTATGCACTGCACCCTTTTTAAACAATGGTACAACATTGGCAGACCTTCAAATCTCTGGTACTTCACCTCTATCTAGTGAGGATTTGAAAATGATCCTCAGAGCATCCTCTATTTCCTCCCTGGCTTCCTTTAACAGCCTGGGATACAATCCATCCGGCCTTGGTGATTTATCCACTTTCAAGGATGTCAGACTCTCTAGTACTTCCTCTCTCATTATGCTTATCATAACTAATATTTCACACACCTCCTCTTTAACTACAATGTCTGCATCATCCATTTCCTTTGTGAAGACAGAGACAAAGTACTCATTAAGAACACTGCCCACATCTTCTGCATCCATTCATAAGTTCCCTTGTACATCTCTGATAGGCCCTACCCTTTCCTTAGTTATCTTCATGCTCTTAATGTACTGATAAAACATTTTTGGGTTTTCCTTGGTTTTACCTGCCAATAATTTTTCATGTCCTCTCTTTGCTTTTCTGATTTCCTTTTTTTACTTCACCCCTGCACTTTTTATACTCCTCTAGGCTTTCTAAAGTATTATGTTTCTTTTTCTGCTTTATAGAAACATAGAAAAATAGAAGCAGGAGTAGGCCATTCGGTCCTTCGAGCCTGCATCGCCATTCAATACGATCATGGCTGATCACCCAAACTCAGTATCCTGTTCCTGCTTTTTCCCCATATCCCTTGATCCCTTTAGCCCTAAGAACTATATCTAACTCTTTCTTGAATATATTTAATGATTTGGCCTCAACTGCTTTCTGTGGTAGAGAACTCCACAGGTTCCCGACTCTCTGGGTGAAGAAATCCCTCCTCATCTCAGTCCTAAATAACCCCTTATCCTTAGACTGTGCTTCTATAACCAGGGACCTCTAGATTTGGCAGTACCACCCTTTTTCTTTGTGGGAACATGTCTACACTATGCCCATAAAATCTTGCTTTTGAATGCCTCCCAGTGGCTTGCCACTGACTTTCCTTCAAGTAGCTGTATCCAGTCCACTTTCACCAGATCATCTCTCAGCTTTGTAAAATTTGCCTTCCCCCAATTTAGAACTGCTACTCCTGTTTTATCTCTGTCCTTTTCCATAATAATGCTAAATCTAACTGTATTATGGTCACTATCTACAAAATGGTCACCCACTGCTACTTCATCCACTTGCCCAGCTTCATTCAAATCTAGAATTGCGTCCCCTCTCGTTGGGCTTGTTACGTGCTGGCTAAAAAAATTCTCTTGAATGCAGTTCAAAAATTTTATACTCTTTGTGCCCTTCACACTGTTTGCATCCCAATTCATATTAGGGTAGCTGAAATCCCCAACTATTATTGCCCTATTGTTTTTGCACTCAGAAATTTGCCTACATATCTGTTCTTCTATTTCCCTCTTACTATTTGGGGGTCTAAGGTATACTCCTATTAGTGTGACTGCCCCTTTATTATTTCTGAGCATAGGATGCCCGATCAGGAGGGCTCCCCATCAGCCCGCAAGGACTCTGCCAGATTTTACTGGGTGGCCTCCCGAGGTGCTAAGCTGTCCACCCAGACCTGGTAATACACCAGCGATGGTGGGATGAGGCCCTTAAGTGGCAAGTAATGAGACACGTAAGGGCCTTAATTGGCCTAGGGCGGGCGGGCCATTTGTCACCGCTTGTAAAATTGCAGTGGAAGCAGGAAGGTGATGAGAATGGCAACCCCTTCCTCCCACTCAATTTTATGCCCTCCCCCACACCCCCGCCTCTAGCCTACTCCCCCGGGGAGCATAAAATTCCGGCCATTGTGCCTCGGTGCCCAGCCTCAGAAATGGTACAAAAGGTGGTTTCCTGATAAAGAAGGGAGCTACCTCAAAAATATTTATTGGTTTTTTAATTAATTGGAGATATATTTGGGATTTCAGAACTGTGTTACTATTGGTAAATAACTTCAAAACAAAACTGATACACCCCCTGAAAAAAACTGACAACACCCAAAGAAATAATGCTTTTGACAAACAGTATAAAGGACCCTGATCAATGCCTTTGCTTTAAGGTAACTGAATATGTTAAATTCCCCTTAATTCAGGAATTTTAGGAGTGCCTGTTGTTCTCTGAAAACTAAAACCAATAGATGCATTATAGAAGCCAAATGTTGCAGATGCTGGAAATCTGAAAGCCACCCAAAAAATGCCAAAAATACTTAGCCGATCAGACAATGGCTGGAATTTTATGCCCCCTCCTGAGAGCGGGCTGGGAGGTGTTGGGGAGGTGGCATCAATTTGAGTGGGAGGTGGGGGGGGGGGAGGTGGTTTGGCAGTGATGTTCCTGTCGCCTACCCGCCCCGTTGCTATTTTATCAGCAGCGGGGGAGGTGGCAAATGGCCCGCCCGCACCAGGCCAATTGAGGCCCTTAAGTGGCCAATTAATTGCCACTTAAGGCTTCCGCCTACCGCCACTGGCATTTTATCAGCAACGGACGGGCACTTCAGCACTTGAGGAGGCCACCCAGTAATAGACTGTGCCCCATGGAGGGCCCCCCAGCGCCACGGGCTGCCCCCACTTAAGCTATCCCACCTTCCCTAGACTCCAGCCCCCACTCCCCTCAGCAGGGCACAGCTGATTGTCCCCGGTAAGGCCCAAACCCCACTTACCTTCCTGAAGGGTGATGTCCATTGTCCTCTTCTTGCTGGGTGCAGTCCCAGCAGTGGCCACTGCTCCCTGTGGCCACTGATGGAACTGAAGAGCTGCTGGCGCTCGGATTGCCCGGCAGCTCTTGGAGGTGAAAACTTTCTGCCTCAGAGGGGCAGAAGTCCTGACTGAAGCCAAATAAGGGCCTGGGCCACACAAAATTGCTGTGTGGCTTCCAGGCCCAGTGAAGGTGGGCTCTCCACTGACATTTTGGCCAGTGGGTGGGGCCATCGCCTCAACATAAAATTCTGGGAGAGACTGAACAAATTAATGTTTCAGATGGAAAATGAAGACTCTATAAATGTATTTGTTCTCTGCACAGAGGCTCACTGATCAGCTGTGTGTTTTGATCATTTTCTGTTTTATTTCCCAACAGCCTTCTTCTACATGGCATATGAAAAGAGATAGTCACAATGGAAGTGCAGTGGCACAAGAACCCCTCATGGTTTAAGCTGCAGCTGTACTCAATATTCTATGTTTACAATTTCATTCTTCTAAGAATTTTCTAAATAAATTGACATATCTGTTCAATCCGCCAGTATTCCCAGCTCAGTGATGATAATGCAAATAAAATGGATAGCAACTCAGTAATTAACACAGAGAATAGGAAAGTTAGACTTAAACAGCAAAAGAATCAACATTCTTCCCATTCTCAGCATGTTCTTTGCTCTTCAGAGCAATAAGCAATGGATGGCAGTCAGGCTCAGTGGAGTGGCTGCCAATATTACTGTAGATCTTGCAAAATGGCAGACCTTGACAATGTGTAACAGTGTAAAACAGGAGACATCGAGTTGGCAGTCCCTTTTACATCTCTCCCAGTTTTTGAAATCAATGGAAATAAAAATCAGGAGAGATGTAAAATGGGCTGCCGATTCACTATCACCTGTTTTACACTATCTCACAAAGTCTACGATTAAAATCAGTGTGGTTTAAATGTTGCAATAAAATGTGAGACTCTTCTCCCAAGTTTTTCTTTGTATTTGATTTTCTCATTCTCCTTTGAAGCCCCTTCAGATGTTTTGCTATCTTAAAATTATTATGCAAATGTTAGCTGTGTTAAGTAGAACCTTTCAGAAAAATGTGGGGGAATTTTTTTTAATTAATTGCCAATTGTAATCTTTTTCAGCGAGGAAGAATTCAAAGCTGTGCTTTGTGGCTATTTTGGAAACCATAATGCACAACTTGTAGAGCGACCTTTCGTTTACTGGCAAAATCATGGAATAAATTGGTCCATTTTTGCATTAAAATAGTCTAATTACATAAATTTAGGTATTGATTTGGAAACCTTATTAATTCTGGCATTAAAAAAAAATCCTATGTACTGAGTCCTTGATATGTGGCAGAGAAAAGTTCAAAGCTCTTGATTTGTATGTTTCCCAGAATTTGCAATGTTTTTCTAGCCACTACTCATTCGCATGAGCACCTGACTTCTTTCACAACTGTCCCAGTCTGGAATCAGCCCAAAGAAATTAGAGCTATGAGAAAACGGATGGAAAAGTTTAGCAAATGATACCAGGAATACAAGGATAGTGTTATAAAGAAAAATAGGGCTGTTACACTCAAACTGAACACTTTAAAAGGAAATACCATCTATACCATCTATTTTTAAAATTCTAAGGGCTGGAGTTTATTGGCCGCCCGAGACGGGTGCGGAGGCGGGGGGAGGCCCATAGAATCGCAATGGGTGGCAAGGGGTGGAGGGCCCGTCGCCACCCCGTCACCAAGTGATTTTTCTGGGGGTGTGATAGGCCAACGACAACCTTCGTGCCAGAGGTCAGTTGAGGCCCTTAGCAATCTGTGACTCACAGAGGACCCTCCCCAGCAAAACCTCCAACTTCATGGAATCCCTTCCCCCTGGGCTCCACACCCACCGTCCCACACCCCCTCGCTGGAGCCTTCCAGACTGGACCCGGCTACCCTGCCTCACTTACCTGAGGTCTGGTTTCCTGCGTGAGCCAGGGTCCAAGGCCTCTGCAGTACAGGCAGTGGCCACCACTCCCGGTGACGCTGCTGATGCTGCTGAGCTGCTAGCCCTGTGATTGGCCAGCAGCTCTTGGAGGCGGGATCCCCATCTTTAAAGGGACGGAGATCCCGGTGCTGGAAACCTCATCTCTGGAACAACGGAGAATCGTGCCACGAGGGGCATGACAAGGCCGAGGTGAGGGACTCCCCCCAACTTTTTGGTCAGGCGCCAGAAGCCCCTCCTCCTCCATAAAATCCTACCCAAAAAGTTTTGATTGAATAAAGAATAGAATGTTTTTATACTGTGGTTGAATCAATAACATTGGGCTGGATATAATGCTCTCCCCCATGGTGAGTTTGAAGGCGGGGAGAGCATTTAATCTGGCGACATGGTAGTGCCACCTTCCTGCCTCCACCCCAACGAAGTCCATGTCGGGAAGGCCCGTGAATGGCCTTCTTGTCTAGCTGCCAATTGAGATCCTTAAGTGGGTAATTAATGCCCAATTAAGGGTCTCTTCCTGCCATCGCCGATATTAGTCCAGTGGCAGGTGGGCCTGTTGCCACGCGGGGAGGATGACGAGTAAACCTATATGGGTTGCTTGCTGGCTCCTGGGGGAGACCCTTGTTCACAGGCACTCATTGGGAAGGGGGTGCCTGCAAAGAGCCACCCCCTCATCCTTGCTGCTGACACCCATACAACCTCCTCCCACAACCTTCAACCTTTACCCCACATAAACCCTCCCACCACCACTCACCTGTGGCCTGGGTCCATTGATGATCCCAGACCTTGAGTGGGTGCATTACCGGCAGCAGCCACCGCCTCCGCAGTGATGCTGCTGAGTAAAAGAGCTGCCACCCTCTGATTGGCTGGCAGCTCCCAGAGGGCAGAATTTCTGTCCTTGGGGTCTTTAATTCTGGAGAAGGCGCACAGTTGCCCACTTAAGTGCCTGATTGGCATGTAATGCGGTGGGCCTTCCCGAGAAGAAGCAACCTGGGGCTCTCGTCGATGAGGCATTAATTTAGGATGAAAGGGGAAGTTAGAAGATTTCTTTTGACACAGGGTATTATTTAAACATGGAATTCTTTATCACAAGGGATGATTAGCAGCATAGGAATTGCTAGATGATAAAAGAGCATCCTGGTAGTCACATGATACAATGATTATGGAGTTGTGATTAATCATCCCAATCGATTGCTATCGATTTACAACAGATTCAAAAAGGAAGTGAGGAAACACCTGTGATGGAAAATTTAGGTAATCTTTGGTCAACTTCTTTCTCCTAAGCATGCTACACTTATTATATGTCATGTCATACTGTATTCCAAAATGTTATTTTCCGAAACAAATTTATCTAATTGCATTTAAATTAATCAACACTGTTTCCACCACCTTCCTAGGGTGCTTGTTCCATAGATCAACCACTTGCTCAAGTAGGAAACCCAGAAGTAAGCTCAGTACACCTGTCTGTGGCTTTTTAATGCAGCCACTTCATTATTGTTTTTCTTACAGGTTTGGCATCAATTGCACTGAGGTAGGCAAGATAAAGACCCCCTTTAAAGGGTGAATTTAAAGTTGGAATTTGAAAGATCTTGGAGTTGGAAACAACAAAGGAAGAAAGATCAGTATGGACTCAGAACAATCAAAGGCTGTGCCCCACTTCAAAGGCTCCTCCGTTGATATATTATTGCGGCTGTGAGGAGCTGAAGAGCCAGCCACAGGAGAAGGAAACCTACTGCTGACACAAAGAAGGCATGGATGTAGGTGGCCCATGGAGTCAGTAGCAGGAGCATTGTGCCAAGCTCCTGGATTCAGAGCACAAATTGCTTTAATAACCTAACCAAGTCATGAAAAGTGAGCATAGTTGCACATTCATCGACATCCTGCAGAATACCCCAACTCCTTACTCTGCCTTGCCAAGCCTTCTCCATTACATCATGCCTTACACTTACTTACCTTGCATGTGCACCCATCCTTTCTTTCTATGCATCCCTCACATCCCCATCTATCCATCCACCACTGCCACTCATCATCATCCTTACACAATTTCACGTCTCTCCCTGATAGTCACCCTTACCACATGCACTGCATCAATCGCATGGGCACATGACATTATAGTCACTTATAGGTCTGTTCTTTCCGTCATTGTAATGGAAGAGAACACAGAACACAAGTGATAGAGAGAGAGAGAACTGAAAGTGGATCTCCACAGACCTCACAGTTTGCAACTGCAGAGGAGGTGGTGCTGGAGATCGCTGCTGTTACAGCACCCCAGCTATCAGAGATGGGGACCTCCCAGCTCCCTGTTGACACAAAAAATTAGGGACCCACAAGTTGACTTGACTTCAACAGCAAGAGAACTATGATCCTCTTTATAATGACAAGTTCCAACATTCTTTCTTTGCCTTTACTAATTCACATCTTTTATCTCCACCAGGGCTTTCATGCATTCAGCACCAGTCACTGGACATAGGAGACGATGATTCCTCAGAAGATTTGATTCCTTCTGAAGGTGCATCATCACAGGACCCATGAATACCATGCACAAGCTCAGATACTTGCAATTCAGTGGGACTGGTAAGGCAGATAGTTGGATTTTCACCTAGTGACTCACACTTCACAAGAGAGCAAAAGCAGACGGTGACAGTAAGATGAAGCTGAAACAGGGAGTTTATGCCAGATGTCAGCTTGATAATATAAGGGAGAATCAGGCTGAATGTAAAAAGGACAAGAGAGGGACAAAGAGACAATAAGAGAATAGATTGGTGGTTAACATAAAACGGAACCAAAGGTTTTCTATAGGCATATTAACAGTAAAAGGGATGTCTGAAGAATGGTGGGACTGATTAGGGACCAAAATAAAGATCTGTTGATGGAGGCAGAAGGCCATGACTGAGGTACTAAATGAGTATTTTGCATTGGAGTTTACCAAGGAAGATGACTTTACAAAGCTACGGTAAACAAGAAGATTGCCAGACCAGTGGATGAGCTAAAAATAGATAAAAAGGAGCTACTAGGAAGGCTGGCAGTACTTAAAGTAGATAAGTTACCCAATCTAAATGGGATGCATCCTAGGTTGCTGAGTGAAGTAAGTATAGAAATTGCAGAGGCACTGGACACAATCTTCCAATCTTCCTTAGATATAGTGGTAGTGTCAGAGGACTGTAGGATTGCAAATTTTACACCCTTGTTCAATAAAGGGGAGAAGGAAAAACCTGGCAATTACAGCCGGTCAGTATAACGATGGTGGGTAGGAAAGCTTTTAGGAACGATGGTGGGTAGGGAAGCTCTAGGAGAAAGTTAGCAGCTACATGAACAAGCATTGCCTAATAAAGGATAGCCAGCATGGATTTTTAAGGGCAAATTGTTTTTGACTAACTTGGTTGAGCTTTTGGATGTAGTGAGGGTTGATGTTATATATATGGACTTTCAAAAGGTGTACCAAATATTCAGCATGTTAGCAAAATTAAAATGCATGGGATAAAGGAGCAGTAACAGCATAGATACAAAATTGGCTAAGGGATAGAAAACAGAGAGTTGTGTTGAATGGTTGTTTTCGGACCAGGGAGAGGTATGCAGTGGAGTTTCCCAAGGTTCATTGCTAGGACCACTGCTGTTTTTGATACATAGTAATGACTTGGACTTGGAGGTACAGGGCACAATTTTGAAATCTGCAGATGAAAGAACCAACTCTGACTTCATAGGCTGAATGGCCTCCTTCTGTGCTGTACTATTCAATGTTTCTAAGGTGGTGGCAGGGACAGCAGTGGAGAGTCTGTGTTAGAGGGCACAGCCCTCTCCAAGCTTTGCCTGGGGGCCATTGATGCAATGGATGACCATTGAGCAGCAACAGAGAATGTGCAATGTACTGACAGGCCTTCCAAGCACAATGACCACAATTGCAGAGAATGGTGAAGTCCACCTCAAGCATGAGTGGGTTGATGCCACAGGGCATTGCAATGATGCCTTCTTACATGGATGGAGTGGCCAGCTCCATGGAACATCATACATTGTAATCACATGCCTTGACCTTGGCCATGCAGACTATGGTTGCCAATAAGTCTGCCTCCTTAAACAGGATGATAAATACTTTAGTCTTGGCCTTACTTCACTGCACTGATCTGCACCAAAGTGCTTTCCAGCAGATTGGTAGTAGTGAAGTGCAGCTGGGCAATGAGAGAGATGATGGTAAAAGTGGACATGGAAGTGGAAACTCCACTTAAAGTCAGCATGGATTTGTTAGGAGCAAATTGTTTTTGATTAACTTGATTTAGTTTTTTGATAAGGTAACAGAGAGGTGGGATGAGGGGAGTAGTAATAGTAGGCTTCTTACCCATTCCTGCCCCTTAGTCAGTACCTGCCATGTGTCTTGTCTCCCAATGGCCAAGTCTGCCCCTGCACAGGTGCAGGTGGAGCAGTCTTTGGCTAGGCTGTCACGGGCTCCGAAACCCAGAGCACGTTAACCAAGCTCATTTCAGTCATCAGAGCAGGGATCTGTGCAGCTTGCCTCTCCCTTTTCTGAAGCCACAGGGATTGCATCACATAGGAGCAGAACAAAAAGGAAGAGTAAAGTTTTGTAGTTGCACAAAGCTATACAGGTGGATGTGTAAAAAAATGTTATGTTGTGATATTTTTGTGCTTTAGTTCAATTACATAAATTTTATTCTTTTGCATCACTTTCCCATTCTTGGTTGCTGGGTGACCTTTTAACTTGTTTGGTGATGAATAGGAAGACTTTCTTTAATTCTGTGAAATCTCACCACGAGACTCTGTATTTCTTCCTTTCTTTCTTTCTTTAAACACAGTTTTACAGCTTTTTTCTGTACTCTTTTTACTCCCTTCACTTAGAGTATTGAGAATTTGTAGTTTTTTTTAATTGCCTCGTGGTCACCACATGTAATGGTGCCGCCCTCGGATCCGCTCTCGCTAAGGACTTTTGATTTTCCCAGTGTTACCTGCCTAGTGCCATTGGGAACAAATTTTTACCCTCTTTGCAGGTTTCTCAGCAGATCCCCGAATGTTGCTTGGTTCTCTGACTCGAATCCTGCAATCGCTGGACCGGTATTTTTTCACCGACCACCATGCCTCTGTGGTGCAGCCTGAATGCCTCTACAAGTCAATTCCACAACTCTTTATGCCTCCTTCATCCACAATGTAGCTCTGGAGTTTTCTTCATAACCTCTTCTTGAGTTCTGCAATTCTGGAACCTTTTTTCCAGGTCAGCTCTCTTTAAAGTATTTTTCAAATTCTTCTGGGTGTTGTATGGTAAGAACCATCGCTGTTCACCATGTTGTATGGCACGCACCACTGTTCACCATATTGTATGTTTGATTAGTCCACTACTGTTTGTATATTTGGTTCGTCTAGCTAGGAGAGATTACTGAGTCTTCAGTAATTTTAACATTAACTCATTTATTACATTTTAGCTATATACAGCTCTACATAAGTCTGTATGACTTCTTTGAAGCCGTGCTGCTTCTCCATCCTGTCTCTCTCACATGTGATCTCTTACATCACCTTGGTGGGAGGTATTCCTCACACTGTCTCAAACATTAACCCTTTCACACCCTTATACAAAAAGCATGACCTGCTGAGTAATTCCAGCATTTTCTGTTTTTATTCCTCCTAAAGTATTATTGATCTAACAGGTGAAGTAAACTCAGCCTCTGCCTGTGGCCTATTGCAAGATGCACCCCTCTGCTGTTCCCCTCTCTGACGTCCAGCTGCAGTTCTCTCAACAGCAGGTACTGATGCTGATTATATTACTCTGCGCCTGAGGTCCAATCTAAGGCAGCCAGTGTGCCACCCATCCTGATGCGATTCGGAAAACCTCCAAAGTATAGGAAATAAACTCCCAGCAAAAGTACTGTGAACAAACTCTTTCCCATTGGTATGTAAGAAAGCAACTGTGAATACTGAATATTTGTTGCAGCATTTCCACAAGTTTTAATCAACCCACTCAATTGCTATTGTGTCCTTGCTTTGCTTTCACTGGCGAGTTTAAGGAAGACCAGGAAACCCAGGGATGCACTATTAAATTTGAAATTGAGGTGAAATATCACTCAAAGTGAGCAATTAGCATGCATTAGTGGTCAACCTGCATCTCTCAAGGGGGTTGCTGCAAGCAGCCTTGTGAGGTCTGGTAAAACATGGAAGTCGGGGCGTTGGAGCCCAGATCCCAACGCGCTCACTTTTTTTCTGATTTTCATCCCCCACCCACACCCAAACCCACGCACTCCTTGAAGTTAACATTTCCCCCCCCCCCCGCCCACCATTGCTTCCCCAGATTAGTTTTGCATTTACCCCATTTGAAGTGCAGGCTTTGTCCTATGGTTCTATTGTTCTGGAAAAAGTGAAATAGTTAGCCATGGTCTACATTACCTTGCCCCTTTAGAATCCTAAAATCCACAATCGTGTCACCCCTCAACCTTCTCTTTTCCAAAAAAAATATGCCTAATTATATAATTGTTCCTTATGATCCAATCCCTCCATGCCCTCTTTCTGGTTCTGGTTCCTATTGTAACAGAGACTAGAAAATCATTTAAAAGGGAATTGGATAAATATTTGAAAAGGGAGAATATAAAAAGGTATGGGGAAATGGGAAGGAAATGGGATGAGGCAGCATGAATTGTGAGTTACCATTGACAGAGGAATAATAACCAAATGACATCCTTATATGCTGTAATTTCTATGATTGTCTGATTCAGGGTAGCAAAGGAGTGTGAATGGGCCTGGATTTGGGAGTCTGCCACATGACTCTGTGACCAATATATGATGTCATTGTCTCCAGTCCAGAGACCCAGTAGTGTTTTGAATCGCTCTACTAGGAGGTGCTCAAAGTGAATGACATATGCTGATTTTTCCTGTGGGAAGCACCTATCCTCCTCCTGGTTAATTCATCAGCTCAGATAGGAATTCAACATATTGGAATCATTGGTAATGCAAATACCTTGGCATGGTAAATCATTTTGGTCATCTCTCGATGCTCACACCAAAGCTCGTTAACCATTCCTTTATTCTTTCAATCAATTCTATATCCCTTCCCATCTGTAAAACTCCCTTCCCTTCTGTAAAACTACTTGGGGCACTTTTCAGGTTACAAAGGCACTGTATAAATGCCAGTTGTTGTTCACCCAGTATCACATAATAAATCTGTAGATTTCTACACATACTGTGCACATATTGGGGTAATTCTATTGAGGTCAATTCAAATAAAAATAAAAAACCCTCATTGTTTTAAATACCTTTATTGGGTCACCCTTTAACCCTCTGTGCTTTAAGGAGAATATTTACAGCTTCTTCAACCAGTCTCAACACATAACTGAAGTTTCTCATTTCTGGTATCATCCTTGTAAATCTCCTCTGCACCATCTCCAAGGCCTTGACATTCTTCTTGGTGTCTGCTCAGAATTGTACAGAAATCTCCTAGCCAGTGATTTGTAAAGGTTTAACAAGACTGATTTGTTTTTGTATTCAATGCCCCTATTTAAAAAGCCAAATAACCTATATGCTTTCTTAATCACCTTATCAACTTGCTCTGCCACCTTCTAAGATTTGTGAATATCCATCCCCAAGTTTCTCCATTCTTGCACCCCGCCACCCCTTATCCTCAACACAAAACTTCCCAGGTGTCCCTGCAAGGAGTCAGACTTGGCCAAGATATGCGGCGTGACTGGCACTAAAAAGAAACAGTTCAAAACCTACCCTCTTGGGTTTCATCCATCAGTTCCTGACTGACGAATCCCAAAGAAAAGCCCAGACATTTGTGTTTTGGCTAGGATAGTCACAAACTATCAATTATATTTCACTGTAGGCTAGAAATGAATATTAGTTGGGGAAATGCTGAATGTGTTTCCAAGATATTTTTCTGTCTGCTAACTTGTTGACTTCTCCATTAAAATAAAAGGACATCATATGCTTTCACCTGCTACTATGACTAACATTGGCATCCAGCCTCATAGATTCAAAACAAAATAATCCTTCGGAGCCTGACTATTTCTGAAGGTAAATCTTCTGATTGTCAGCTCCCAGCATGGAGCATCAAATACGTGGGATTATATTTTGTGAAATTGCTTGTTCTTGCAGATCAGGATATTTCATCAAGGTGTTTTTAAATCGAGAAAGAAATCATGGGCTGCATGTAAGTGATATTCTGATATACACTCCCAGCATGTAAACTTCCACATTGGGATGCGCACTCAGAAAAATTATCCTCTAAAGCAGGGATGCCCAACATACGGCCCGTGGGCCAGGTTCCAGCCCACCAAAGGTTTCCATCTGGCCCGCAGGTGTAAACTATACCCGGGGCTGTTTCTCATCCTCACCAGGCATCCGTGACTGGAGATGAGAAATTTCCCAATGTCAGACTGGCTTTTCAAAAAGATTGCAACTCAGTTTCACACCTGACAGCTGCTGACATTGGGAACAGCCATTTCCTAACTTTGGACAGGGTTTTTTTCTGGGGTTTTCCGGCGGGTTCTGCCTTTTTTTTTGAAAGCTCACCGGAAAACCCCAAATCTCTCTGAAGTTGGGAAACGGCTGTTGCCAATCCCAGCAGCTGTCATCTGAGAAACTGACAGCGCGACTTTAAAAAAAAACTGACCAACCATCTGCTGAGTGTTCCTGCTCTCTGCAAATGTCGGAAAGAGAGAGAGAAAGGGGGACGCGGGGGGACAGAGAGAGAGGAGGAACAGAGAGAGAGAGACAGAGAAAGGGGGCAGAGAGAGACAGGGGGGAACACAGACAGCAAGGATGACATGGGGGGATCAACACAGAGTGGGGAACACAGAGCGGGAAGATACAGACAGGAGGGACACAGAAAGAGGGGGACACAGGGAGAGTGAGCAAGATCATTCCTGACAGATGGACATCTATCTGGAATACTCCGCATCACTACAACAAGTTTGCGGGCAGGCATTGACTACTTGTGCAAGCAAAAAATGCCAGGTATCTCACTAAATCAGTGTCCAATATAGTGAAGAGAAAGTAAGACAATAAATTAGTCTTCTCATTTAAAGCTTCACAAAAACATACATCTGTCTTGTGATTAATAGTAAGATAAATTTTTAATGCCTTTATCTTTCTGAAATTGTCTCACAGGCCCCCTATGAAAAACAAAAATTGTAATGTGCACCCCCCCACCCCCCCACCACGTGAAAAGGTTGGACAGTCCTGCTCTAAAATGAAAAAGAGCATTTGTTTAACTCTGGAGTTTTTAATCCCTCACCTACAAAATCACCAGCACCTCTACTCAGAAAATAACACCCAATCATTCCAATCACGAATATTCTTAAACACATTGTTCAGATTTTTTTAAAAGGTCCTTCAATTAAAATACGACATTTACAAGTTACCATAGAAACCATTTGAAGTGCAAAGTGTGCAATTCAAGAAGCCTGCATGGCCTGATATAAACATTTAAATAAAAATTTGAAAATACTGCAGTTAATAATTTAAGGAAATCACGCCAACCCAAATTATTATCAGAATAAGCAGCTATTTTATTACCTTGGTCATAATGAACTCGTGATACCACTATCTGCTTTACTACTAATTTTACATATTAAATTTAACCAATTTATCAATCGGATACTTTCCGAACTCGATGGGCTGAATTTGATTTTCATGAGTCATATTTCTAGCTTGCAAAAGGGGAAAGCATATCACACAAATTTATTTCATATGTACATTTGATTAAATACATAGACATGTGGGCAGTTCATTTCACTAGAATTATGTTAGCTTGTGAGCTTAGTCAGATAAAATTACAGTCGTAATACAAAATGTAAACCCATTTTCAAAAATGAGCTACAGCTTACGCAGCATAAAATTTGAAGTAACTGCCTCACACCCCTATGGTTACAGAATTGACTTCTAGCACTGACTGAAGCTTGAATCTACCCACCACCTGCTCCATGAATTTTATATCAGTCAACCAGGCTGAGAGATGGGTGCCTTTGTCGTGTCTCCTCTTGGTGGTGAGATAGTGGTAACACATTTTAGACAAGAACAAAATGGGTAATGCTGAGGTTTAAGCACAAGGACAAGACAGGACAAATGGTCACATTACACATAAAACATTGCTGTATGTGCTACCTGCACTGGTCATTACAGTCTCCACATCCAAGTATTCCAGGATAGATCTATATGTTTAAAGAACAACTTCCCAGTATAAATATGTTGAAATATTCTCGAGGATTGAAACTTAAATTAGCTTAAGTCTGACAATGCAGTCTTGGACTAGCTGAATTTTAAATTCCTAACCAGAAATGGAAACTCATTTGTTAATCTTTAATCTTAAATGTTTGCCAAGAGCTCTTAAATGCACCTTTAATTGGTTCAGTAGGTCAGGACAGCTCAATACTCACACAGTTTGATCTAAAATGGTTTCATTACTGCAATTCTTACCTTGTGCCAGCAGTGCTTAGCAGATAGATGTTCTTTAAATTCTGATGCTTCATCTGTGCAAAACAGGACCTGTCAATGTGATAGGGGTAATGCTTATATGTGCTGATTAAAATTTAAAAAAATACCTCTACTGGTACCTTTACAATCTCACTGCCATACATCTTTAAAGAATAACCTCTATTATTTGATACACATGCAAAATCCATCCAAAATTATGGTTTTTCTTATCATATGAGGAACGATATAGTGTCATACTGTTACATCCTTGTTTCTACTGGAAAAAATAACAGCAGGATCAAAATTACAAGGGTAAATTTTACAGTATAACATTCCTGGCACAGACCTCCGTAATAATGAAGATGCATGTCGAGAATTTGGGTGTTCATGTTACCATGATTTGTGTCTACCTGATTTTCCACCATTAAACAGACTGAAAATGATGTGAATCACATGCAATGAGTTCTAAAAGGTGAAACTCTGTGCTCGGCGTGCAAATCACAACATTTTCCCTAATGAAGTCTTTCATATAATTGTTATGAAAATTATTCCATGTTATTATGATATAAGTTAGGTGAAGTCTTAAACTTCCTCTACATGCTACCTTAGTTCAATGGATGTCAGCTGTCCTTGATTTGAGGATGGTGTCTACTCAGGGTCACAAGTTTCTGCCATGAGTCTTCATGTGACTGAACAGGCCAATTCTTCATAGATAGATACAGCACTGAAACAGGCCCTTCGGCCCACCGAGTCTGTGCCGACCATTAACCACCCATTTTATACTAATCCTGCACTAATCCCATATTCCAACCACATCCCCACCTGTCCCTATATTTCCCTACCACCTACCTATACTAGGGGCAATTTATAATGGCCAATTTACCTATCAACCTGCAAGTCTTTTGGCTTGTGGGAGGAAACCGGAGCACCCGGAGGAAACCCACGCAGACACAGGGAGAACTTGCAAACTCCACACAGGCAGTACCCAGAATTGAACACGGGTCGCTGGAGCTGTGAGGCTGTGGTGCTAACCACTGCACCACTGTGCCGTCCTGGGACAAGAGGAGAAGGAATTCTTCACCCAGGTCCCACAAACTAACCTACAGAAAACTGCCTCCCTCCTCACAATCTGATCCAACACCACCCTGCGATTTGAGGTGAGAGTAACTGCCCTTGACATCAAGGCAGTATTTGACTGAGTATGGCATCAAGGAGCCCTAGCAGAACAGGAGTCAATGGGACTCAAAGGGAAAAATCTCCACTGGTTGGAGTCATACCTAGCACAAAGGAAGATGAAATAAAAACAAGAAATGCTGGAAATACTCAGCAGGTCTGGCAGCATCTATGGAGAGAGAAGCAGAGTTTCTGCTTCTCTGCTACTCCATCCACAGATGCTGCCAGACCTGCTGAGTATTTCCAACATTTCTTGTTTTTATTTCAGATTTCCAGCATCTGCAGTATTTTGCTCTTATTACAAAGGAAGATGGTTGTGGTTGTTGGAGGTCATAATTCCATAAGTTTTAAGGTACTTGTGGATAAGGATAAGAGTAGTCCTTTAGGTGTTAAATTGGGGGAAGGCTAATTATAACAATATTAGGCAGGAACTGAAGAATTTAGATTGGGGGCGGCTATTGAGGGTAAATCAACATCTGACATGTGGGAGTCTTTCAAACGTCAGTTGATTAGAATCCAGGACCAGCATGTTCCTGTGAGGAAGAAGGATAAGTTTGGCAGGTTACAGGAACCTTGGAAAACGCGGGATATTGTGAGCCTCGTCAAAAAGAAAAAGGAAGCATTCGTAAGGGCTGGAAGGCTAGGAACAGACCAATCCCTTGAGGAATATAAAGACAGTAGGAAGGAACTTAAGCAAGGAGTCAGGAGGGCTAAAATGGGTTATGAGAAGTCATTGGCAAATAGGATTAAGGAAAATCCCAAGGCTTTTTATACGTATATAAAGAGCAAGAGGGTAACCAGGGAAAGGACAGAGAAGGGAATCTATGTGTGGAGCCAGAGGAAATGGGCGAGGTACTAAATGAGTAATCTGTGTCAGTATTCACCAAGGAGAAGGACTTGGTGGATGATGAGCCTAGGGAAGGGAGTGTAGATAGTCTCAGTCATCTCATTATCAAAAAGGAGGAGGTGTTGGGTGTCTTGCAAAGCATTAAGGTAGATAAGTCCCCAGGGCCTGATGGGATCTACCCCAGAATACTGAGGGAGGCAAGGGAAGAAATTGCTGGAGCCTTGACAGAAATCTTTGCATCCTCATTGGCGACAGGTGAGGTCCCAGAGGACTGGAGAATAGCCAATGTTGTTCCTTTGTTTAAGAAGGGTAGCAAGGATAATCCAGGAAATTATAGGCCGGTGAACTTTACGTCAATGGTAGGGAAATTATTAGAGAGGATTCTTCGGGACAGGATTTACTCCCATTTGGAAACAAATGGACTTATTAGTGAGAGGCAGCATGGATTTGTGAAGGGGAGGTCGTGTCTCACTAATTTGATTGAGTTTTTTGAGGAAGTGACAAAGATGATTGATGAAGGAAGGGCAGTGGATGTTATCTATATGGACTTCAGTAAAGCCTTTGACAAAGTCCCTCATGGCAGACTGATACAAAAGGTGAAGTCACATGGGATCAGAGGTGAGCTGGCAAGATGGATACAGAACTGGCTCAGTCATAGAAGACATAGGGTAGCAGTGGAAGGGTGCTTTTCTGAATGGAGGGATGTGACTAGTGGTGTTCCGCAGGGATCAGTGCTGGGACCTTTGCTGTTTGTAGTATATATAAATGACTAGGAGGAAAATGTAGCTGGTCTGATTAGTAAGTTTGCGGACGACACAAAGGTTGGTGGAGTTGCGGACAGTGATGAGGATTGTCAGAGGATACAGCAGGATATAGATCGGTTGGAGACTTGGGCGGAGAAATGACAGATGGAGTTTAATCCGGACAAATGTGAGGTAATGCATTTTGGAAGGTCTAATGCAGGTGGGAAGTATGCAGTAAATGGCAGAACCCTTAGGAGTATTGACAGGCAGAGAGATCTGGGCGTACAGGTCCACAGGTCACTGAAAGTGGCAACGCAGGTGGATAAGGTAGTCAAGAAGGCATACGGCATGCTTGCCTTCATCGGTCGGGGCATAGAGTATAAAAATAGGCAAGTCATGCTGCAGCTGTACAGAACTTTAGTTCGGCCACACCTAGAATATTGTGTGCAATTCTGGTCGCCACACTACCAGAAGGACGTGGAGGCTTTGGAGAGGGTACAGAAGAGGTTTACCAGGATGTTGCCTGGTCTGGAGGGCATTAGCTATGAGGAGAGGTTGGATAAACTCGTATTGTTTTCACTGGAACGACGGAGGTGGAGGGTCGACATGATAGAGGTTTACAAAGTTATAAGCGGCATGGACAGATTGGATCGTCAGAAGCTTTTTCCCAGGGTGGAAGAGTCAATTACTAGGGGACATAGGTTTAAGGTGCGAGGGGCAAAGTTTAGAGGGGATGTGCGAGGCAAGTTCTTTACACAGAGGGTGGTGAGTGCCTGGAACTTGTTGCCGGGGGAGTTGGTGGAAGCAGGTACCATAGAGACGTTTAAGAGGCATCTTGACAAATACATGAATAGGATGGGAATAGAGGGATACGGATCCCGGAAGTGCAGAAGGTTTTAATTTAGGCAGGCATCAAGATCGGCGCAGGCTTGGAGGGCCGAATGGCCTGTTCCTGTGCTGTAGTGTTCTTTGTTCTTTGCTTTGTCAATCATCTCAGTCCCATGACATAACTGCAGGAGTTCCTCAGGGTAGTGTCCTAGGCCCAACCATCTTCAGCTGCTTCATCAATGACCTTCCCTCCATCATATGGTCAGAAGTGGGGATGTTCGCTGATGATTGCACAATGTTCAACACCATTCACGACTCCTCAGATGCTGAAGAAGTCCATGTCCAGATGCAGCAAGACCTGGACAACATTCAGGCTTGGACTGATATGTGGCAAGTAACATTCGCACCACACAAAGGCAATGACTATGTCAAACAAGAGAGAATGTAACTATCTCTCCTTGATGTTCAATGGCATTACCATTGCTGAATCCACCACTGTCAACATCCTGGGGGTTACCATTGACCAGAAACTGAACTGGACCAGCCACATAAATACGATGGTGACACGAGCAGGTCAGAAGCTAGGAATTCAGTGGTGACTAACTCACCTCTATCTCCCCAAAGCCTGTCCACATCTACAAGGCACAAGTCAGGAGTGTGATGGATGAGTGCAGCTCCAACAACACTTAAGAAGCTTGACACCATTAAGGACAAAGAAGCCCATTTGATTGGCATCCCATCCACCACCTTCAACATTCACTCCCTCCACCACCAACACACAGGAGCAGCAGTGTGTACCATCTACAAGATGCAAGGCAGCAACTCACTAAGGCTCCTTTAACAGCACCTTCCAAACCTGCGACCTCTACCACTTAGAAGGACAAGTGCAGCAGATGCATGGGAACACCGCCACCTGCAAGTTTCCCTCCAAGCCACACTCCATCCTGACTTGGAACTATATTGCCGTTCCTTCACTGTCACTGGGTCAAAATCCTGGAACTCCCTTCCTAACAGCACTGTGGGTGTAGCTACCCAACATGGACTGCAGCGTTTTAAGAAGGCAGCTTATCACCACCTTCCCAAGGACAATTAGGGATGGGCAATAAATGCTGGCCTAGTCAGAGACAGCTACATCCCATGAATTAATAAAAAAACTCCCTCTGCATGATCCTGACCACCCCTGTGTGATCCTGACACTCTTGCCATCTAAACCACCCTTGAAATCGGAACTTGCCCCCCACAGCCCCGCGATTCGAATACCTTTCTTTATTCGTTCGTGAGATGTGGGCATCGCTGGCTAGGCCAGCATTTATTGCCCATTCCCTAGTTGCCCTTGAATAGAGTGGCTTGCTAGGCCATTTCACAGGGCATTTTAAGAGTTAACCACATTGCTGTGGGTCTGGAGTCACATGTAGGCCAGACCAGGTAAGGACAGCAGATTTCCTCCCCTAAAGGACATTTGTGAACCAGATGGGATTTTGCAACAATCGACCTGTGATTTGATCCCCCCACCCCCCCACACACACAATTGTGATCCAATCTTCCCATGATCTGATGGTGACCTCCCTGTGATCTCCCTTCCCTGCAATTTCTTCTTTTCTTCTCCTCAGTTGCGATCTCCTTCTCCCTAATGCTATCTCCCTCTTTTCCTCCCTCATTGTTGGCCTACATCTACAGCCTCCTATCGCAAGCCTTCCTACCTGACAGCCAGCCAGCCTCAAATCTCAAAGTGGTTAGTTGCTGCACAGAAAACAAAAAAATTCAAATGGGGTCCTGCTGTTAAATCTGTCAGGAGCTCTGTTGTTCCCGTGTTTCCAGCTTTCTTGGCCGTTAAAATTTACCCCTGCTCTCTCACTGTGTGCCTGTAAATATTAGGGCTACAGAGTTTAAAAGCAAGGAAGTTATGCTAAACCTTTATAAATCAGTGGTTAGGCCTCAGCTGGAGCATTGTTTTCAATTCTGAGCACCACAATTTAGAAAGGATGTCAAGGCCTTGGAGAGGGTGCAGAAAAGATTTACTAAAATGATAACAGAGATGAGGGACTTTAGTTATGTGGAGAGACTGGAGAAACTGAGGCTGTTGTGTTTGTCTTCATTGAGGAAGATACAAAAAATCTCCCAGAATTAGAGATTCAAGGGATTAGGGGGAATGAGGAGTTGAAGGAAATTAGTATTAGTAAGAAAGTTAGCCTTACATCAGTCATTGGGAAAATGCTAGAATCTATTCTAAAGGATGTGATAAATGGACACGGGTAATAATGATCTGCTTGGGCATAGTCAACATGGATTTATGAATGGGAAATCATGTTTGACGAACCTGTTGGAGTTTTTTGAGGATGTTACTAACAGAATTGATAAAGGGGAGTTGCTGGACGTGGTATACTTGGATTTTCAGAAGGCTTTTGATAAAGTCCCCCACAGGAGGTTGGTTAGCAAAATTAAAGCACATGGGATAGGAGGTAATATACTGGCATGGATTAAGGATTGGTTAACAGGCAGAAAGCAGAGGGCAGGAATAACAGGTCATTCTCGCATTGGCAGGCTGTGACTAGTGGGGTACCGGAGTGATCAGTACTTGGGCCCCAGCTGTTCACAATATATATCAATGATTTGGATGTGGGGACCAAATGTAGTATTTCCAAGTTCGCGGATGACACAAAACTAGGTGGGAATGTGTGCTGTGAGGAAGATGCAAAGTGCTTTCCAAGGGATTGGGACAGACTCAGTGAGTGGGCAAGAATGTAGCAGATGGAATATAATGTGGAAAAATGTGAGGTTATCCATTTTGGTAGGAGGAACTTGTGTGCAGAGTATTTCTTAAATGGTAAGAGATTAGAAAGTGTAGATGTACAAAGAGACCTGGGTGTCCTTGTCAATAAGTCACTGAAAGCTAACATGCAGGTGCAGCAAACAATTAGGAAGGCTAATGGTATGTTAGCCTTTATCGCAAGAGGATTTGAGTACAGGAGTAGTGAAGTCTTGCTTCAATTGTATAGAACCTTGGTTAGGCCGCACTTGGAGTACTGTGTGCAGTTTTGGTCCCCTTACCTTAGGAAGGATAGTATTGACATAGAGGGAGTGCAACGAAGGTTCATCAGACTTGTTCCCGGGATGGGGGGACTGTCTTATGAAGAGAAACTAGGGAAACTGGGCCTGTATTCTCTAGAGTTTCAAAGAATGAGAGGTGATCTCATTGAAACCTACAAAATACTTAAATCGATGGACAGGGTAGATGCAGCTAAGATGTTTCCCCTGGCTGGGGAGTCTAGAACCAGGGGACACAATTTCAAAATAAGGGGGAAGCCACTTAGGATAGAGATGAGGAGAAATGTCTTTATTCAGAGGGTTGTGAATCTTTGGAATTCTCTACACCATTCATTGAGTATGTTTAAAGCAGAGATTGACAGATTTACAAATACAAATTACATAAGGGGATATGAGGATAGTGTGGGAAAACAGCATTGAAGTGGATGATCAGTCATGATCATACTGAATGGCGGGGCAGGCTTGATGGGCTGAATGGCCTACTCCTGCTCCTATGTTCCTGTGTTGCTATGTTCTCCTTGGAGCAGAGACAATTAGGATGAAAATGACGGCACATACTTTTACCCAGCTAGTTTTGATCTAGTTTGCACTACCTGAAATAAGAGGAAGCAGATTCAATAATAACTTTCAAAGAGAATTGGATAAATACATGAAAGGGAAAGATTTGTAGGATTATGGAGAAAGAGCAGGCCAGGAAGGCTTGCTCTTTTAAAGAGCAACACAGGCACAATGGGCTGAACAACCTCCTGCTACACTGTATGAATCTATGATTTTCTGCTGAGAACAAATATGAACGATAGAAATCCGACCAGTCCTGGCCCCTCTGATAATATCAGTTTCACACTTACCCTGAATGCCTTAACAGCCACTTAACTAGTATACTAGTATAATGCATGAACTACTGATGAGACACCAGCTGCAGAGGGCACAATTCCAGGGTTACTGTGTCATAACTTCTTACCGGAAGTTTGATTCTGTGTGAATTTGTAGATAGGGTTCTGGAAAGAAGGGTGGCTACTTTGGGGACAAAAGGGTCCAATACAACCAAGGCCAGGGTCCTGTCATGCCAGGAGCAATAATTTGTCTATGAAATCTTCCCAATACCCCACCTCAGACAAAGAATGAGGTCAGGAAGAAGTTTAATCACCTCCGAAAAGGCAAGTCGACAGTTTTCAACAACAATTGGAACTTGCATTTACATAGCACATTTAATGGAGAAAGCATCTCAAAGCATTTCACAGAAGCGTAACATAAATCAAATCTAAAAGGATAAATATAGATTGTGAGGACATAGCTGGCATCTATCTCTAATGTAAGCATCTTGTTGCCAACACATCAGCCTAATATGATATAATAAATTTCCAAATGGTCGATATAAAAGTCAGATCTCATGCACAAAGGAAATGTGACTTCCAGTAAGGACAGGAGACGCTTGGATGTGGGGTAGCAGGTGCTTTATGGGTTAAATGCATCTATTTCTACGAACATTTATATTCAGCAGTGCCAGATTTATAAGTTGGCACAGGAAGGTGCGATTGCATATATTGTTGAGAGATACCACCTCTGATAGACACGAGTGACTTCTTTATTTGTCAGTACTGTTTGTTAAAATGAACATGTTTTATACTTGAACCTCCACACACTAGGAGATGTGTGTACCCACAGAGGTGCCATGCTGTTGCCATTATTTAACTAACACATCCTGGCAGTAAAGATATTCTTTCAGCATGTAATCTCCATTCTCCCATGTGGTCTCTTCACAGGTAAAAGAGCAAGAAATCATTGGCACCATACAGGAACAAGAGAAACAACAGAAGGAGGAATGTCCCCCTCATACACTTTCATATCGCTGAATCACCTACTCTATAGGATAGGGTGCTACAGGAGATTTTGTTCATTGAACAGTACTGTTAGGAAGTATTTAGAGAGTCTGCCCATTCCAAATGTTCCCAAGATCTGTCTGAGGAAGATGATGTCTCAATATGCCCCTTTGAGTAAGGATGCATGGGAACACCACCACCTGAAAGTTCCCCTCCAAACCACACACCATCCTGACTTGGAACTATATCACTGTCCCTTCACTGTTGCTGGGTCAAAATCCTGGAACTCCCTTTCTAACAGACTGTGGGTGTACCTACCCCACATGGACTGCAGCAGTTCAAGAAGGCAGCTCACCACCACCTTCTCATGGGCAAAAAGGGATGCTGGACCATACGTGGAGTGACCACTCAATTTTTCTGTTTGGCTCCATGGGGAGATCTGTGTAGCAAGCTCTGGAAGTGCTGGAGCAATTTGCATCCAACATCTCGCATTCCAACAGCATGGATAAAGTAGTTCATCTTCAGTTGCTTCATTAATGACCTCCCCTCTATCATAAGGTCAGAAGTGGGGATGTTTGTTGATAATTGCACAATGTTCAGCACCATTCGTGACTCCTCAGATACTGAAGCAGTCCGTGTCGAAATGCAACAAGACCTGGACAATATATAAGCTTGGGCTGATATGTGACAAGTAACATTCGCGCCAGAAAAATGCTAGGCAATGACCATCTCCAACAAAAGAGAATCTAACCATCTCCCCTTGACGTTCAATGGCATTACGATTGCTGAAGCCCCACTATCAACATCCTAGGGTTACCATTGACCAGAAACTGAACTGGACCAGCCACATTAATGCTGTGGCTACAAGAGCAGGTCAGAGGCTGGGAATTCTGTGGTGAGTAACTCACCTCCTGACTCCCCAATGCCTGTCCACGATCTACAAGGCACAAGGCAGGAGCGTGATGGAATACTCTCCACTTGCCTGGATGAGTGCAGCTCCAATAACACTCAAGAAGCTCGACATCATCCAGGACACACCATCCTGACTTGGAACTATATCACTGTTCCTTCACTGTTGCTGGATCAAAATCCTGGAACTCCCTTCCTAAAAGCACTGTGGGTATACTTACCCCAAACAGACTGCAGCGGTTCAAGAAGGCAGCTCACCACCACCTTCTGAAGGGTAATTAGAGATGGGCAATAAATGCTGGCATAGCTAGCGATACCCACATACCCCGAACAAATAAAAAGAAAGGCTTCTCCTGTGTAAGGTTGGAGGTGTAGGACATGCCAGCCACTACAGCATCTTTAGTAAGTGATACCATAAGGCTCCCTCATGGATTCTCACTCTGCAGCTACAACAGACTTGGCAGATATAATGCAGGAGGATGCAAGAGCCTTCAACACACTGGTTTCAAGGAGGGATTGCAGCAGCTCAAAACATCATTCCTGCTCCAGCAGACTAGCATCCCTCAAGTAGATGGGTACCCCTCCACCCCCACCGCCCTGTTGTTTGGGGCAAGAAAGTGGGCAGGGCCTTCCATTTTGCTGACTGTCTTTATTTTATTTTTATTTTATTTTATTTAGAGATACAGCACTGAAACAGGCCCTTCGGCCCACCAAGTCTGTGCCGACCATCAACCACCATTTATACTAATCCTACATTAATCCCATATTCCTATCACATCTCCACCTTCCCTCAATTCCCCTACCACCTACCTATACTGGGGGCAATTTACAATGGCCAATTTACCTATCAACCTGCAAGTCTTTGGCTGTGGGAGGAAACTGGAGCACCCGACGAAAACCCACACGGTCACAGGGAGAACTTGCAAACTCCGCACAGGCAGTACCCAGAATCGAACCCTTGTGGCAACGTCAGCAGAGGTATCAGAGGAGAACTTGAATACAGAGGGCATGGTATCTCAGAAAGTTCTGGGACTGATGCTGGTACATTGTGGTTGCTTTTGGCTGAAGATAGATGGATTTCAGTTTCCCCTGAAGCAGAAAGGAAATTTCATAAACACCAGCACCAGTATATCCTCAAGGATCACAGTATGTGGCAGGAGATAAGGCTGCATATGGCTCAGAGTACAAGTGTGTACGTGATGACCACAGCCACATACACACAGAGTAATTTCACCTTGACTGTCTGTTTGGTGCCACCCATTTCTATTATGTTAAACTTTGCACATAAACACACATTTTCACACATCTATCTATATAGACCGTTAAGGGATAGAACATGGATCTGCACAATAATAGATGTTACAGTTATATAAATGTTGCCATTAATTAAAACATTTACATGCAAATGAATACCAAACAATATCAGCACATGCACATTTCCAGAGATATCATGTGGCCCAGTTGCAAAGCACAGCTCCTACCTCCTGCCTGCCCTCTCCTTTGAAAGCTCAGTAACAATATAGAACCTAGGAACCATCGATACTGTAGTGTTGGACGTCAATACAGGAAGGTGCCCTAAAGGGTAGTTGATCTTTGTGCAGTAAATGAGTATTCTTCAGTAAAAGCACAGTGACAGTTGCATAGAAGGAGGTCACTGGCTGTAATCACTGTTGTACCTTGCTGCAAATGAGGAAGTGTGCTGGTATCAGAGCATGGCAAAAGTAACTGCACTCTTCAAATTCTTTTTGCCCATTTCTTGTGAAGCCTATAGCACAAGATTAAATTGGGAAGCCCAAATCCAAGTAGGAGATGCCATTAGAAGCATTTTACACAGCCCTCACCCTTTTGCCCACACTATTTCATTTTACCTGAGCTGTATGCAATGATTTACTTGAAAGCAGAGGTGAGAGCCAAGAACAGCAAGCACATGTGGAGTTTCCCAGGAAGGTTCTTCCCACATATTTAGGGGCTTTCTCAGTGGAGTCAACTGTCCTGGGTGCAGCCAATAGCCTGATCTTCCCAGCCATCCACACTGTGCTGCTTCTTCAAATAAGGTGGGAACCGTGGAATGTCTCATAATAAAGGTATCATGGCTGTATCCTGAGAATAGCCACTGACGTGCATCATGATATTTCTGTGGTCAGGTAGCAACTGAATGTTCACTGAGTGTGAATCTTTTCTCTTCATGAAGGCCATGAGAATGTTATAAAGAGCCCTGAAGCCCAAAATTTACATAATATTTCGGAACTTGAGAGAAACTGCCATTGGTGAAAGCTCATGTCTTCTTCCACAGCAGCAATGGCTGTGTTGCCTCTTACAAATATTAAGGATGCTATTTTCCTGACGCATGTGCATGTTGCATGTGAAAGTGTGTGCGTGAGAACTGCACTGTGTGTGTCTGCTTGTCTGCGTGTGAATGTGTGTGTATGTATGCGCGCATTGAAGCTAGTGATACAATATTAAAAAGGAATGTCAAGAACCTGGACTGGAGCTACATGAAACTGCTGTAGAAAAAAAAAGCTCATAGAAATTTATATAAAGAAGAGTGTATAAATCACTGTTGGCAATACAAATGTTTAACACGTTCATTCCAAATTCCTGTCCATGCTATTTTAAAAGAGGCGCTAACCCATTTATTTGTAGTGCCTGTGTTAACAGAGCTGAGTGAGGAATTTGACATGTTTTTACAGGGACAAAGCTGGCAGTAATTTGTAGGCTGTGATTTGTACAGCTTCACATGTCTTAGCATCAGAGCACAAAGGAGCAGCTGCCAGCAAAATAGAAGCTCTCCTTTCGACTGGTTTCCAAATTTGCATAAAGTATCAGGTCAAAGTATTCAATTCCACTGGGGGATCCTGTCAGACACAGTGAGTCTTCTTTTGAGGACAACTGTATTTGAGCGGATCAGCCGTCATATAGACTAGGTGCCCAGATACCACGATAAGAACTAATGAGCTAGACTGTGTTCAAGTCAACAGGGACACTGGAATACATTGCTTTTTGGGGGCTTTTATTTAAAACAATTAGATTATTAAAATCAAAGAACTTCTAAAACACAAATTGGCAACCATGCACTAAAGAAAACCCAGGAATTCACTGTCCAAGGATTTTGCTGATTTCCTTGAGATCTCATGCACACCCTCCAACACTAACCAAGCCAGAATTAGAGCACCTGATTTGAACTGGGCCAGTGGGCATCTACCCCATGTAGCTGGTAAAAGCACTGTTTGCCTGCCATTAGAGGAACTCCTCAGGCTTTTGCTCCTTCTGAAATCCCAGCCCGTGTAAGGGAGCTGGGGGGGTTAATCAAGAAATTTTGAGCAAAAATAATTGCCCATTCCTGCCTGCTTAACCTGGACACTGTTCCCCCATCCACTCAGTCCATGCTCATCTTAATGGGCATTGCTGGCCTCCAGTATGCTGGGTCGCGACAGCCAGAGAAGGAGACACTCTTGGCATAGGGAATTCATGCCCCAGCTGCAGCCCTTACAAAGCCGATCAAGAACTCCCGGAAACATTGGGGATCTGGCACAAAACGGCTGCTGCTGTTTTCTGATGGGCTCCATCAGAGTAATGGGGACCCCTAAGGAATCTTAAGGCTAATAACCTCAATATGGCTGACTTAAGTCATATTTGCATTTTCAGAAAGGGTCACTTAAACATGGAACCATAAAAGGTTTACAGCACAGAAGTAGACTATTCTTTCCATTGTTTCTGTGCTGGCTTATTACTACAGCATTTCAAAACTAATCTCATTCACTTGCCCACTTTCCTTGTCTTGTCTTTCCCTTTGCTTATAACATTCATACAATTTTTCCTTAAAAGGTGTAATTGTCCTGTCTCAATCATTCCTTAAGGCAAAGCATTCCATATCCAATGCCCCTTGCTGGAGCACAGCAAAGTAATCAACACAATTGTTCTCTTCTGCACCTTTTCTGGATTTTAGGATTGAAAAGAGAAAAAGACATAAAACCATGCCAGACGAGAGTACATCAGAGTGAGCCAATAGTGGAGTGTGCTGGTATTAGAGTGAGCTAGGAACAGTGAGAAGGATATCAGAGAGAACATGGATTTCTAAATGGAAAGCCTTGCTTGACCAACCTCATTTAATTATTTGAAGAGGTAACCGCCAGAAAGATAATGTAATAGGTGTAAAATATTTCCAAAAGTCATTCAATAAGGTGCAGCATACTAGACTAATGAATAAGGCAGGGGACAAGTAGCAGAATGGATGGCTGGCTGGCTGCAGACAGAAAGCAAAGTTAGGGATAAAGGTCCACGACTCAGATTAGCAGAAGATGGGAAGTGGGGTCCCAAAAGAATCAGTGCTGGCACTACTGTTGTTCACAATTTATATTAACGATTTAGACTTTGGAATCAAACATATAGGGCTGAATTTTGCAACTGATAGTGAAGTCCCACTGCTGGGGCTGAAAATTGAGCTGGCCCTGCTTCAGCTGGCAGCAGAACCCAGGCCGGCGTATTGCCAATTAAGAGGCCGTTGCCAGGGCTAGCATCCAATTAAGGATGGTGGCCAGCCCCCAAGAGCTGCTGGCCCAATCAGAGGACCAGCAACTCAGCAGTGCCACCCCTAGAGGTGGGCACTGCTGAGGCTGCAACACCAGGGAGAGGCTGCTTCAATGGCAGGGCACCCTCAAAGAGGGGTAAGTGTGATTTGGGGTGGCTGGGGCCAGGCAGGTAGACCCTGGCAATTGAGGATGGTGGTCTTTGAGCACTGCCAGCGCCATTGCTGTGAGGGCAGCTATTGCTGCCAGGGGGCCCATAAAGAATGGTCCTCCCATCTACAGAGCCCACTGGGAGGCCACCCTCCCCATATGGCAGCAGATCCTCCGGACACGGACAAAGTGCCCATGAAGGCATGAAGTGGCCCTTAAAGGAGCACTTAAGTAGTTCAATTGGCCACCCGGTGGGCAGCCAAGCTGCCAACTTCCTGCTGCTGGCAATATGGTAGGGCAGTGGGAAGACATTGTGCTCCCAGTGCCTTCCTCTGACATTTCACCAGCCCTCCTGCCTCCCAGCCCATTGCCAATGGGTCGGGAAAATTCAGCCCATAATTTCTAAATTTGTGGACGACACCAAATTGGAAGGGACAAGAAAACATTAATAAGTATTCCACATGAACATATAACTGCAAATGAATTTAACACAGATAAGTGTGGAGTATTAAATATTGATAAGAAAAATAAGAAAGTCACATAATACTTGGAGAATAAAAATCTAACAAGGGTAGAGGAAGAAAGGAGTACAAATACACAAATCCCAACAAAGCAAACCAAGCACTCAAGTCCATTTCTAAAGGGATAGAATTGAAAAGTAAAGAATCTATACTAAACTTGTATCAACCCTTGGTTGGACGACACTTGGAGTACTGCGTACAGTTATGGTTGCTATATTATGAAGAAAATATTGAGGCACTGGAGAAGATGCAATAAAGATTTACAAGGTTAATGTCAGAACTGCAAAGTTATACCTATCAGGAAAGGATGAACAAACCTGGACTCTTATGAAAAGTGAAGACTAAGGGATGACCTAATAGAGGTCTTTAAAAGATGTTGATAGAGTAGATGCAGAGAGAGTGTTTCCACTCATGGGGAAGAGCAAAACTAAAAGCCATCAATATAAGATAGTCACCAATAAATCAAATAAGGAATTCAAAAGAAACTTGTTTGCCCAGAGAGTAATGAGAATGTGAAAAAACAGAATGATTGAGGCAAATAGTGCAGACGTTTTTAAAGGGAAGCAAAATAAACATGAGGGAGAAGGGAAGAAAGGACTATGCTAAGTTAGATGAGGAAGGATAGGAAGAGGCTCGAGCAGAGCACAGCCACCGGCATGGACTGGCTGGGCTGTATGGCTTGTTTCTGTGCTGTATATTTTATGTCATCCAGGAGAGGAATTTTGATGTGGTTGAGAGCAAGATTAATGATATTGAGATGGATCAAAGGAAGATTCAATCTGAGGGAAGAGGAAGTGCCAGTGTCTGATGGCTACATCCTTGGTTTCTGAAGGAGTTAAGGGAGGAAATGGTAAAATCTCACAATACAAAAGTGTAGCAACAAGTATCAGCAAAAATTTGTGCTTCAAGGATATTGTAGAAAACAATTGATTGACTGTTGGAAAAAGAGAATTTATAATGCAACAGAAATGATCATTCACATGTGTAAGAACCCAAATTTGAAAGTCAGAGCAGAAGGTAACAGTAGTACCAAAAGAGTGAAAAGCTAAAAATAATGGTGGATTCTAATGGAGCAAAAATTTAAATAAAATGGTATTTAAATAAAATAAAATCATCTTTCACTAAATCCGGTACATCATGAACCAAGCATCAGTGCTTGAGTCTACTTGCTTGATTCAATGAGGTAAGCTCAGAGAATACGTGGTGGGATTAGAGTCATAGGGTCATAGAGTCATAATGGCACAGAAGGAGGCCATTTGGCCCATCGAGTCAATGCGGTCTCTTTGTAAAACAATCCAATCAGTCCCATTCCCCAGCTCGATCCCCCGAGGTCTGCAAGTTTATTTCCATCAAGTGCCCATTCAATATATAAAAGAAAAACAAGAAATGTATTTTTAAGTGCCCATTTAATTTCCTTTTGAAATCATTCATCATCTCCGCTTCCACCCTCGTAGGCAGCGAGTTCCAGGTCATTACCACTCGCTGCACATAAAAATTCTTCCTCACATCCCTCCTGCATTTCCTGTCCAAAACCTTCAATCTGTGTCCCTTAGTCCTTGTACCATAGGTTAATGGGAATAGCTTTTCTTTGTCTACCCTCTCCAAATCTGTCAGAATCTTGTACACCTCTATCAAATCTCCCCTCAATCTCCTTTGCTCCAAGGAGAACAATCCCAGCTTGTCCAACCTAACCTTGTAACTAAAATCCCTCATCCCTGGAACCATTCTGTTAAATCTCCTCTGCATCCACTCAAAGACCCTCACATCCTTCCTAAAGTGTGATGACCAGAACTGGATGCAATACTCTAGCTGTGGCCTAACTAGAGCTTTATAAAGTTTCAGCATAATTTCCCTGTTTTTGTACTCTATGCCTTTATTTATGAAGCCCAAGATCCAATATGTTTTGAGAGCCACTCTCTCACTATGTCCTGCCACCTTCAAAGATCTATGCAAATGAGCCACCAGGTCCCTCAAACACTGCGCACACTTTAGAACTTTACCATTTATTTTATATTGTCTCTCCCTATCCCTTTTGCCAAAATGCATCACCTCAGATTTCTCTGCATTACATACCATCTGCCACTTGTCTGGCCATTCTGCTAGCTTATCTATGTCCTGTTGCAGTCGATTTGTATCATCCTCACTGTCTGCCATTCCTCCAAGTTTGGTATCATCGGCAAATTTTGATATTTTACTCTGTATTCTAATATCCGTCATTTATGTATAACGAAAAAAGCAGTGGTCCCAGTACTGAACCTTGGGGAACACCACTGTCTATCATCCTCCAGTCTGAAAAACAACCATTTAGCACGACTTACTGTTTTTGTCTTTAAGCCAATTAGTTTAGTTCTGGTCTGAGTCTTGGCCTTGATGTAATGAAGACATATCCAATACATTTCTCATATAATGCAAAACTTTTAGGTTTCTTTTCATTCAATTGCTCTGTAGGGTGTACTTACTGGGGATGCAGAGATGACTCTTGCTGTTTGTTGTAATTGCTGCAAGGTCTTGATTAACTGTGTCTCTGACTGTGATACAGCAGTCTTTGATGGACAATTTGTATCCTTTGATGAACAGTGATGATGAAGACAGTAACAGTGGTGGCAGTAGTGACAGTGGGCTGGTGTGATAGCATTTGGCTCCTGTGTATTCTCTTTAACATCATGCAGTCCAGTATCCAATGAAGCTGATTTTCTGAACAGCCCATCAGATCGAAATTCAGTTGCAAGTAAAGAGACGTTCTTTACTTGACCATGTTGACTTCTTTCAGTAGCATACTCTCCAGTGTTCTCATCAGTCTGTACTAAAGCATCTTTCAATTTGACTCCACTTCCACTGAACACTTTCTCATGCTTGGAAGTGTCTTTATTTGGCTGAGATAAAAGTGGTAAAGGTTCTAAAGAACAAAACTCACTGATGTTTCTTTGCTGCAGTTTGTCTTGAGGAATTTGGAAGGTCACTAAATTGCTTGTCCCAGTAAAATGCTCTGGAACAAGATTGGACTTCTCCAGGGTAGTACTCATATTGTTCACAGTTGTTGCATTACTCCTTATAGAGTTATCATTCTGACTGTCTGCAGCACTGTTTTGAACTTGGATCTGGTTACTCGGCCAGGTACTAGTATGAGGAGCTAAACAGTCCTTCATAGTCTCGAGAGGTGTTGTGTACAAACAGCTACTGTTGCCACTTAATCCATTTATCTCGCCAATGATTTTTTCAGCACATGGAGTTGCAATCCTCTGCTGATTAGAGAAATCATCCAAATGGCTGTTGAGGTTTTCCACAGTAAATGTCTTTTCTTCTTGTGAAACACATGACACTGTGCATGCTTCTGGACACTGTGCCTGATCGCTATCGAAAGATCCAGGTTTAGAGGTTTGATCAGTAAAGCTGCCTGTTGCTTGTTCAGGATCCTTGCACTCGGATGGCAACTCCCTGTTTTCTTGTATCGTGGCTTGGCTGTCGATGCTGTCATCATTAACAGTTTGCAGTGCATGTTGAATCTGAAAATGTTCGGCAAATGTTAGTTAGTGCACAGGTGAGAAACCAAGTATCTATTTTTGATATTTAGATGATGTTTTAAATGCCTAAGTATGATCACTTAATAAGTTCAGATCAAAGCCTTCTCCATTCCTCTATTGGTTAAAGAGAGTTCTTTCGAGCACATTTAGCTAGCTCAGGCTGTCCAAAAATGCTTCAAAGCCAATGGATTGATTTTGAATAAAATAAAAGCAAAATACTGCAGATCCTGGAAATCTAAAATAAAAACAAAGCAATGCTGGAAATACTCAGCAGGTCTGGCAACATGTGTGCAGACAGAAGGAGAGTTAACGTTTCAGGTCTGTGACCCTTCATCAGAACTGGCAAAGGTTAGAAATTTAATAGCTTTTAAGCTGGTGCTCAGGTCAAGGATGTCACAGAGCAGCTGCAGGACATTCTGAAGGGGGAGGGTGAACAGCCAGAGGTCATGATACACATTGGTACCAACGACATAGGTAGAAAGAGGGATGAGGTCCTACAACAAGAATTTAGGGAGCTAGGTAGCAGATTAAAAAACAGGGCCTCAAAGGTTGTAATCTCTGGATTACTCCTGGTGTCACGTGCTAGTGTGTAGAGGAATAGAAGGATAGAGCAGATGAATGTGTGGCTAAAGAGATGGTGCAGGAGGGAGGGCTTAATTTCCTGGATCACTGGGTCTGTTTCTGGTGAAAGTGGGACCTGTACAGGTTGGACGGGTTGCACCCGAAGCGGAACAGGACCAACATCTTGCTGGGAGGTTTGCTCGTGCTGTTGCGGAGGGTTTAAACTAATTTGGCAGGGGGATGGATACAGAGTGGAGGTGTGATGCTCAGTCAAATATAGAAGAGAAACTGAGTCAGTCTGGAAGGCAGAGCAAATATAGACCTGTTAAGGCACAAGCGAATAATGCAAGGTTGGATGCATCTATTTTAACGCAAGGAATCTTACAAGTAAGGCAGATAAATTGAGGCTAGTTCCGAAGAAGGGTCACTGACCCGAAACGTTAACTCTGCTTCTCTTTCCACAGGTGCTGCCAGACCGGCTGAGTGGTTCTAGCATTTCTTGTTTTTATTTCAGATTTCCAGCATCTGCAGTATTTTGCTTATATTTTAGATGAATTGAGGGCGTTGATTAACACAAGGGAATATGATATTATTGCTATCACAGAAACATGGTCGAGGGAAGGGCAGGGCTGGTAGCTCAATTTTCCAGGATATAGAATCTTCAGGCGTGACAGGGGAGGGTGTAAAAGAAGAGGTGGCATTGCACTGTTGATTAAGGAGTCAATTACTGCAGTAAGGAGTGATGATATCTTAGAAGGTTTCTCAAATGAGGCATATGGGTAGAACTTAAAAACAAAAAGGGGGCAATCACTTGGCTGGGAGTGTACTACAGGCCTCCAAATAGTCAGGGAGAGAGAGAGGAGCAGATATGTAGGCAAATCTCAGAGAGGTGTAAAAATAATAGGGTAATAATAGTAGGGGATTTCAACTTCCCCAATATTAACTGGGATAGTCTTAGTACAAAAGGCTTAAAGGGGGCAGAATTGTTAAAGTGCATACAGGAGAGCTTTTTGAGCCAGCACATAGAAAGTCCTACAAGAGAAGGGGCGTTATTGGACATAACCCTAGGGAATGAAGCCGGACAAGTGGTAAAAGTGTCAATGGGAGAGCATTTCGGGGATAGTGACCATAACTCTGTAAGATTTAAGGTAGTTATGGAAAAGGACAAAGAGGGACAGGAAATAAAAGTACTGAATTGGGGGAAGGCTGATTTCAATATGATAAAACAGGATCTGGCCAAAGTGGACTGGGAGCAGCTACTTGTAGGAAAGTCTACATCAGACCAGTGGGAGTCGTTGAACAAGGAAATAGTGAGAGTTCAGGGCCATTATGTTCCTGTAAAGGTGAAGGGTAGGAACAACAAGTCCAGGGAACCCTGGATCTCAAGGGATATAGAGGATTGGATAAGGAAAAAAAAGGATGATTATAAGATTCAGAGGGCTGAAAACAGCAGAGGCCCTAGAGGAGTATAGAAAGTGTTTTTTTTTTGGGGGGGGGGGTTTACTTAAAAAAGTAATGAGGAGAGTGAAGAGGGGGCATGAAAAAACACAGGTGAGCATGATACAGGAAAATCCCAAGGTGTTTTATAAGTATATTAAGGGCAAGAGGATAACCAGGGAAAGAGCAGGGCCCATTAGGGGCCAAAGTGGCAATCTGTGTGTGGAGCTGGAGGACGTAGGTGAGGTTATACATGATTACTTTTCATTTGTGTTCACTATAGAGAAGGACAATGTCGGTGTAGAGATCAGGGAGGGGGATTGTGATATACTCGAACAAATTAGTATTGAAAGGGAGGAGGTATTAGTGGTTTTCGCTGGCTTAAAAGTGGATAAATCCCCAGGTCCAGATGAGATGTGTCCCAGGCTGTTACGTGAGGCAAGGGAGGCGATAGCAGGGGCTCTGACACAAATTTTCATATCCTCTCTGGCCACAGGAGAGGTGCCAGAGGACTGGAGGGCAGCGAATGTGATACCATTATTCAAGAAGGGTAGTAGGGATAAACCAGGTAATTATAGGCTGGTGAGTCTAACATCAGTGGTAGGGAAACTATTGGAAAAATTCTGAGGGACAGGATTAATCTCCACTTGGAGAGGCAGGGATTAATCTAGAATAGTCAGCATGGCTTTGTCAGGGGGAGATCATGTCTAACAAACTTGATTGAATTTTTTGAGACGGTGACTAGATGTGTAGATGACAGTAAAACAGTTGATGTCGTCTACATGGACTTCAGTAAGGCTTTTGATAAGGTCCCGCATGGGAGGGTGGTCAAGAAGATAAGAGCCCATGGGATCCAGGGCAATTTTGCAAATTGGATCCAAAACTGGCTTAGTGGCAGGAGGCAGAGGGTGATGATCGAGGGTTGTTTCTGCAATTGGAAGCCTGTGACCAGTGGTGTACCACAGGGATTGGTGCTGGGACCATTGTTGTTTGTAGTGTACATTAATGATTCACACATGAAAATAGGAAGTATGATCAGCAAGTTCGTAGATGACACGAAAATTGGTGGTGTTGTAAATAGTCAAGAGGAAAGCCTTAGATTAAAGGATGATATAGATGGTCTGGTAAGATGGGCAGTTCAGTAGCAAATGGGATTTAATCCTGAGAAGTGTGAGGTGATGCATTTTGGGAGGACTAACAAGGCAAGGGAATATACAATGGATAAGAAGTACAGAGGGTCAGAGGGACCTTGGTGTACTTGTCCATAGATCACTGAAGGCAGTAGCACAGGTAGTTAAGATGGTTAGGAAGGCATACGGGACATATGTCTTTTTTAGCCGAGGCATAGAATATAAGAGCAGGGAGGTTATGATGGAGCTGTATAAAATGCTAGTTTGGCCACAGCTGGAGTACTGTGTACCGTTCTGGTCACCACAGTATAGGAAGGATGTGATTGCACTGGAGAGAGTGCAGAGGAGATTCACCAGGATGTTGCCTGGGCTGGAGCATTTCAGCTATGAGTTCTTTGAGGATATAACAAGCAGAGCGGATAAAGGTGAACAAGTAGATGTTTTTGGATTTTCAGATGGCATTTGATAAGGTGCCACATAAAAGGTTATTGCACAAAGTAGGAGCTCAGGGTATTGGGGGGAATGTGTTGGCATGGATTGAGGATTCGCTAACACACAGAAGGCAGAGAGTTGGGATCAATGGGTCTTTTTCAGGTTGGAAAGCCGTAACTAGTGGGGTGCCACAAGGATTGGTCCTAGGGCCTCAGCTATTTACTATCTACATTAATGACTTAGAAGAAGGGACAGAGTGTCGTGTATCCAAATTTGCTGATGATACAAAAATAGGTGGGAAGGCATGTTGTGATGAGGACACAAAGAATCTGCAAAGGGATATAGATAGGTTAGGTGAGTGGGCTAAAACTTGGCAGATGGTGTTCAATGTGGGTAAGTGTGAGGTCATCCACTTTGGTAGGAAGAATAAAAAGGCAGATTATTATTTAGATGGCAAAAGACTACAAAATACTGCAGTACAGAGGGATCTGGGTGTTCTTGTGCATGAAACACAAAAGGTTAGCATGCAGGTGCAGCAAGTAATTCGGAAGGCAAATGCAATTTTGGCATTTATTGCTCGGGAGTTAGAGTTTAAAAATAGGGAAGTCCTGTTACAACTGTACAGGGTGTTGGTGAGGCCACACCTGGAGTACAGTTTTGATCCCCGTATTTAAAGAAGGATATACTAGCATTGGAGGCAGTTCAGAAAAGGTTCACTAGGCTGATTCCTGGGATGAAGGGGCTGTCTTATCAAGAATGGCTAAACAGGTTAGGCGTTTATTGATTGGAGTTTAGAAGAATGAGAGGTGATCTTATAGAAACATATAAGATTTTAAGGGGGCTCGACAGGGTAGATGTTGAGAAGATGTTTCCACGAACTAGGGGACATAATTACTGAATAAGGGGGCACACATTTAAAACAGATGCAAAGGAATTTATTCTCTCAGAGGGTGGTGAATCTCTGGAATTCTCTGCCTCAGAGAGTTGTGGAGGCTAAGTCACTAAATGTATTTAAGGAGGAGGTAGATAGATTTTAGAAATCTTGGGGAGTCAAGGGTTAGGCAAAGCAGGCCCGAAAGAGAAGTTGAGAACTGGGACATCTCAGCCATGATCTTATTGAATGGCGGGGCAGGCTTGAGGGGCTGAATGGCATTCAAGCTCCTATTTCTTATGTTCTTATGAAGAGAGACTGAATAGGCTAGGGTTGTTTTCCTTAGAGCAGAGAAGGCTGAGGAGGGACCTGATTGAGGTATATAAAATTATGAGGGGCATGGATAGGGTAGAGAGGAAGAAACTTTTTCCCTTAGCGGAAGTGTCAATAAACAGGGGCATCGATTTAAGGTAAGGGAAGGAGGTTTGGAGGGGATTTGAGGAAACACTTTTTCACCCAGGGGGTGGTTGGAATCGGGAACACACTGTTTGAAGGGGTGGTAGGAACCCTCACAATATTTAACAAGTATTTAGATGAGCACTTGAAACGCCATAGCATACAAGGCTACGGGCCAAGTGCTGGAATATGGGATTAGAATAGATAGGTGCTTGATGGCCGGCATGGACATGATGGAATGACAGGCCTGTTTCTGTGCTGTATAACTCTATGACACTATGAATCTAAACAAAGTGGGGGTGGGGCAAGAGATAACAAAAGGGAAGGTGTTGAAATGACAGAGGGTCACAAAGAATAACTGACAAGAAGATCATACAGCAAAGTCAAAGGGTGTGTTAATGGTGTGCTGAAAGACAAAGTTTCAGTGCAGAGAGAGTGTTAATTGACAGAAAAATGAACAGCCCTGGCCAAAAACACAAACATGAAAAAGAACAGTGGGCAGGCACATGGTAAAAAAATGAATGATGAAATAAACTAAAATAAAATAAAAACAAAAAAGAAAAAATATTACTAAAAATAAAAAAGGGAGGCCAGTTATGCTCTGAAATTATGGAACTCAATGTTCAGTCCGATAGGCTGTGGCATGTCTAATTGATAAATGAGATGCTGTTCCTTGAGCTAGTGTTGATCTTCACTAGAAGTTTGCAGCAAGCCCAGGACAGATATGTGTGCATGAGAGCGGGGAGGGGTGGGGGAGTGTTGAAATGGCCAGCAACCAGAAGCTCGGGGTCATGCTTTCAGACTGAGCGGAGGTGTTCCACAAAGCGGTCACCCAATCTGTGTTTGGTCTTCCCAGTGTAGAGGAGACCGCATTGTGAGCAGCGAATACAGTATACTAAATTAAAAGAAGTACAAGTAAATTGCTGCTTCACCTGAAAGGAGTGTTTGTGGCCTTGGATAGTGAGGAGAGAGGAGGTAAAGGGCAGGTATTACACCTACTGCGATTGCATGGGAAGGTGCCGTGGGAAGGGGACGAAGTGTTGGAGGTAATGGAGGAGTGGACCAGGGTGTCGCAGAGGGAATGATCCCTTCGGATTGCTGACAGGGGAGGGGATGGGAAGATGCGTTTGGTAGTGGCATCACGCTGGATGTGGCAGAAATGGCGGAGGATGATCCTTTGGATGTGAAGGCTGGATTTTGAATGTAGGGACATGCAGCAACCAATTTGCAAACAAGGTTTCACAAATAGCAATGAGATAAGTCACCAAATAATCTTGTTTGGGTGGTGTTGGTTAAAGGAGAAGTATTGGCCAGGACACATAATGCCATGGGATCTCTTACAGTGAAACCAACAGGCAGACAGGGCCTCAGTTTATTATCTGATCTGAAAGTTGGTACCTCAAACAATGCAGCAATAAAGTGCCAGCCACCATTAAAGTGCCAGACAGCATTTAAGTGCTTGTCATATTAGGTACTGAAGTTGAGCTTAAACCATGACCTTTTAAGTTAAAAGAGAATATTAGTGAGACAAGCTGATACAAATTAAAGTAACAGAGAGGAGCACTTGATATGAATGTACAACAACTTGGATGACAATTTCTGGGCTGTAATAAAGCATAGATAACAGAGCACAGAGAGTTGAAATAAATGGATCATTTTCGGGGTGCCACAGGAATCAGTGCAGGGGTTTCAACCTGTTATGACCTAGATTAATGACTTGGATGAAGGGACCAAGTGTATTGTAGCCAAGTTTGCTGATGATACAAAAATAGGTGGGAAAGTAAGTTGTGAGGAAGACACAAAGAGTCTGCAAAGGGATATAGATAGTTTAAGTGAGTGGACAAAAATTTGTCAGATTTAGTGTAACATGACGAAAATGTGAGGTTATGCACTTTCGTAGGAAGAATAGAAAAAGAAAATATTATTTAAATCAATAAAGATTACAGAATGCTGCAGTAATGAGAGAGCCGGGTGTCCTCGTACACGAAACACAAAAAAGTTAGCAAGCAGGCACAGCAAGTAATTGGGTAGGCAAATAGAATATTGGCGTTTTTGCAAGGGGGATGGAGTATAAAAGTAAGGAAGACTTGCTACAACTATACAGGGCATTGGTGAGATCACTTCCAGAGTATTGCGTACAGATTTGGTCTCCTTATTTAAGGAGGGATATACTTGCATTGGAGGCAGTTCAGTGAAGATTTACGAGGCTGATTCCTGGGTTGAAGGGTTATCTTAGGAGGAAAGGTTGAGCAGGTTGGGCCTATACTCAATGGAGTTTAGAAGAATGAGAGGTGATCTTATTGAAACATATAAAATTCTGAGGGGGCTTGACAGATTAGATGATGAGAGGATGTTTCCCCAGTGGGGGAATCTAGAACTAGGGGGTAGAGTTTCAGAATAAGGGCTCACCCATTAAGACGGCGATGAGGAGGAATTTCTTCTCTCATCGGGTCATTAGTCCTTGGAATTCTGGTCCCCAGAGAGCTGGGTCATTGAATATATTCAAGGCTGAGCTTGATAGATTTTTGAACTATAGGGGATTAAAGGGTTATAGGGAACAAGCAGGAAAGTGGAATTAAGGCCACAATCAGATCAGCCATGATCTTATTGAATGGTGGAGCATGCTTGAGGGGCCGAGTGGTCTCCTCCTACTTCTAATTCTTATGCTCTTAATATGAAATGTCACCGACCAAGAGATGATGCCAGAAAACAAGAATGTTCCAGGCTCCCGGGGCCAGCCAATTTATAACTATTTCAGTGGTACTTTGTACAAGTTGCAGAAATATTTATATTATGAATAGAAAACTGCTCAAATAAACAGTGCAGTTTTATTAAATTGACCTTAACTGCCTATCCCTCATTAATACCTTTGTTGCTTCTAGACTTGACTATTGGCTTGTCTCCCACAATCTACCCTCTGTAAATTTGAAGCCATTTAAAGCTGCATATGTCTTAACTTGCACCAAGTCCCTTTCCCCTGTCACCACTGTGCTCGCTGACCGACATTGGCTCCTGGTCAAGCATGTATTGATTTTTAAATTCTCATCCTTTTTTCAAATCCCTCCATGGTCTCAATCCTCCCTATCTCTGTAATCTCCTCCAGCCCAAAACCCTCTGATATATCTGGTCTCCTCTAATTCTAGCCTCTTGAGCATCCCTGATTTTAATTACTCCACCAGTTGTGGCCACACCTCCAGTTGCCTAGGCCCTAACCTCTGGAATACCCTCCCTAAACCACTTTGCCTTTCTAACTTGCTTTCCTCAAAGACACTCCTTAAAACCTACCTCTTTGACCCAGCTTTTGGTCATCTGACCTAATAGGTGGCTTGTATCACATTTTGTTTTATAATGCTCCTGTGAAGCAGCTTGAGACATTTTATTACGTTAAGGGCAGTAAAAGTTGTTGTTTTTGTTGTTGTATGTCATTTTCAATTTCCCCAGATTTCAGGTGAATTGGACTTGGATGATTTGACCAGGCCATGAAATTGTAATTCAGTCTCCATTTTAAAATCATACATTCTTTCATTATTTTTTATATCATACTTGATTTGTTATCATTTATCCAGTAAATAGCAAAACTGACTGCAACTTGGGAGCAGAGAAGTACAGTTCATTGTAGCTGACAAGTTTCTGCGCAGCTCTGACTGAAGTGCTACAGCACCCCCACTGGCAGGCTGGCATAATTACAGTGTGACAAGTATGCATAGGCAGCTTCCAATACAAATATGGAGTATGAGATTATAATGGGGAAAACGTTCACTCACAAAAATGGCAACAGGAAGTAGGTTTTGTAGCTGCTGACATAAGATTTTAAAAAATATTATAGATGTTAACTTTAATTTTTTTCTTATTTTTTCTTAATCTGCCTTTTCTAACCTGTGGATTTCTTAAACAGCAACTCCAAACTGTTTACTTACCACAGCCTAGATTTTTATCTTATGTAACCTGCTCACTGGGAGGAGTTGAGACATGGAAAGGAAAGAGTTAAGTTGTAAATAAACAGAAAGGACAGTAGGAACATATTATGATTTCTGCATAATTCAATTAACAGAGGACAAAGGCCCTGAATTGATCAAATTAGAAACTTGAAAATCCATTTATCACAGGCCAAAACTGGAAATGGCTGAGACTGCTGAGGGTAGCACAAACAGAAAAGAGGGTGATACTCTACATAAGGCAATACACAAATTTATAACCAATCACAAAGTTACGGGAAATAAGTAGGAGACTTGAATGCAAAACAAGGATAGTTTGATTACAGCTATGGTACTGTCAAATAGCTACCTTGCAACTGGTAAGGTTGTTATGACTAAGGTTTTAGTTAGTGTAATTTATTAATAATTACCAATTAGAATAATGTTGGTTGGACAGAGTGTAAGGCTGTGAGTTGTGTGTGAGGGATTTCACTGACTCGGAGAAGGAGGTGCTCTTTGGTCTCTTTTCTTTTCTGCCTTTTCAGCCTCCACGGTACAAGGGAAGAAGCTGATTGGCAAGTAACTGGTAAATTATTCCACTTATTACACGAGCAATAGTTAGTTTGTAAAGCTACGGTATGGCAGAGCAGCTCAGCCAAGTGGAATGTGCCTCCTGTGGTATATGGGAAGTCGTGGACCCACCTTTTGTCTTTGACAAACACATCTGCAGGAAGTGTCACCGGCTGCAGATGCTTGAGCTCTGGGTTTCGGAACTCGAGCGGTGGCTGGAGTCAATGTGGTGCATCCAAGAGCCAGAGAACTATGTGGATAGCAAGTTTCAGGAGTCACCCCAGAGCTTAAGAAAGCACAGGCAGAGAGGGACTAGGTGGCTGCCAGACAGACAAGAAGGATAAGGCAGGTAGTGCAGGAGTCTCCGGAGAGCATCCCACTTTCTAACTGGTATTCAGTTCTGAGTACCGATGGGAGAGAAGGTCACTCTGGAGAGTGCAGCGTGAGTCATGACCAGAGCACCATGGGTGGCATCGCTGTGCAGGGAGGGAGGAGAAAAGACAAGAGAGCAATAGTGGTAGGGTATTCTATAGTTAGGGGAAAAGATAGGTGTTTCTGTGGTTGCAGACGTGATTCCAGGATGATATGGTTCCTCCCTGGTGCAAGGGTCATGGATATCACCGAGCTGCTACAGGGCATTCTGGAGGGCGAGGGTGCACAGCCAGACGTTGTGGTCCACATTGGTACCAACGATATAGGAAGAAAGAGGGATGAAGTCCTGCAGGCTGAGTTTAGGGAGTTAGGAAAGAGATTAGCAAGCAGGACCTCAAAGGTAGTAATCTCTGGATTAATCCCAAGGCCACATGCTAGTGAGTATAGAAATAGGAGAATACACCAGATGAATACATGGCTTGAGAGATGGTACAGGAGGGAGGGCTTCAGATTTCTGGGGCATTGGAACTAGTTCTGGGGAAAGTAGGACCTGTACAAAGAGGACAGTCTTGAACAGGACTGGGATAAATATCCTTGCAGGAAGGTTTGCTAGTGCTGTTGGGGATGGTTTAAATTAGTTTGGCAGGGGTATGGGAACCTGAGGGCAGTTTCAGATAGGACAATTTCAGGGCAGGGAATGGGAGGCAGAAAATTAGTGAGTGACTCTGTAAGACTGAAGAAGCAAAGGTTAGAAACTGTGCAGCACAGGAACTTGGCAGTTAAAAGGTATTTATTTAAATGCAAGGAGTATAGTAAATAAAGCCAATGAGCTGAGGACACAGATAGACACATGGGAAAACAATATCGTTGCTATAATGGAAACTTGGCTTAAAGAGGGGAAAGAATGGCAGCTCAACATCCCTGTATATAGAGTTTTCAGGCAGGATAGAGAGGGGGATAAAAAAGGAGGGGGTGTAGCATTATTGGTTAAGGAATCAATAACAGTTGTGAGGAGGGATGATATGCTAAATAAATCATCCAATGAGGCCATATGGGTTAAGCTCAGAAATAAAAAAGGGGCAGCCGCAGTACTAGGAGTGTATTATAGATCCCCAAATAATGTGAGGGAGATAGAAGAACAAATATGTAGGCAAATATCTGAGTGCAAAAACAATAGGGCAATAATAGTTGGGGATTTCAACTATTCTGGGCGTACAGGTCCACAGGTCACTGAAAGTGGCAACGCAGGTGGATAAGGTAGTCAAGAAGGTATATGGCATGCTTGCCTTCATCGGTCGGGGCATAGAGTATAAAAATTAACAAGTCATGCTGCAGCTGCACAGAACTTTAGTTAGGCCACACTTAGAATATTGCGTGCAATTCTGGTTGCCACACTACCAGAAGGACGTGGAGGCTTTGGAGAGGGTACAGAAGAGGTTTACCAGGATGTTGCCTGGTCTGGAGGGCATTAGCTATGAGGAGAGGTTGGATAAACTCGGATTGCTTTCACTGGAATGACGGAGGTGGAGGGGTGACATGATAGAGGTTTACAAAGTTATGAGCGGCATGGACAGAGTGGATAGTCAGAAGCTTTTTCCCAGGGTGGAAGAGTCAGTTACTAGGGGACATAGGTTTAAGGTGAGAGGGGCAAAGTTTAGAGGGGATGTGCGAGGCAAATTCTTTACACAGAGGGTGGTGAGTGCCTGGAACTTGCTGCCGGGGGAGGTGGTGGAAGCAGGTATGATAATGACGTTTAAGAGGCATCTTGACAAATACATGAATAGGATGAGAATAGAGGGATACGGTCCCCGGAAGTGCAGAAGGTTTTAGTTTAGGCAGGCATCAAGATTGGCGCAGGCTTGGAGGGCCGAATGGCCTGTTCCTGTGCTGTACTGTTCTTTGTTCTTTGTACCCTAATATCAACTGGGATACAGTGTGAAGGGCACAGAGGGCACAAAATTCTTGAACTGCATTCAAGAGAACTTCTTAGCCAGCACGTAACAAGCTTAACGACAGGGGGCACAATTCTAGATTTAGTCTTCGGTAATGAAGCTGGCCAAGTGAATGAAATAGCAATGGGTAACCATTTTGGAGATAGTGATCATAATAGAGTTAGTTTTAGCATAATCATGGAAAAGGACAAAGATACAACAGGAGTAAAAGTTCTAAATTGGGGGAAGGCAAATTTTGTGAAACTGAGAGGTGATCTGGGGAAAGTAGACTGGATACAGCTACTTGAAGGAAAATCAGTGGCAAACCAGTGGGAGGCATTCAAAAGCAAGATTCTACAGGCACAGTGTGGGCATGTCCCCACAAAGAAAAAGGGTGGTACGGCTAAATATAGAGCCTCCTGGTTATCTGGAAGCTTACAGGGTAAGATAAAGCAGAAAAAGAAAGCTTATGACAATCACAAAAAACTTGATACTTTAGAAAGCCTGGAGGAGTATAGAAAGTGCATGGGTGAAGTAAAAAGGAAATTTAAAAAAGCAAAGAGAGGGCATGAAAAATTATTGGCAGGTAAAATCAAGGAAAACCCAAAGATGTTTTATCAGTACATTAAGAGCAATAGGATAACTAAGGTAAGGATAGGGCCTATCAGAGATGTACAAGAGAACTTACACGTGGATGCAGAAGATGTGGGCAGGGTTCTTAATGAGTTTTTTGTCACTGTCTTCACAAAAGGAGAGGGATGATGCAGACATTGTAGTTAAAGAGGAGGAGTGTGAAATATTAGATACGATGAGCATAATGAGAAAGAAAGTACTGGAAGGTCTGACATCCTTGAAAGTGGATAAATCCCCAGGGCCAGATGGATTGCATCCCAGGTTGTTAAAGGAAGCCAGGGAGGAAATACCGGATGTGCTGAGGATCATCTTCAAATCCTCACTGGATACGGGCATGGTGCCAGAAGATTGGAAGTCTGCGAACATTATACCATTATTTAAAAAGGGTACGAGGGGGATAGGCCAAATAATTATAGTCCGGTCAGTCTGACCTCGGTGGTGGGCAAATTATTAGAATCAATTCTGAGAGATAGGATAAACTGTCACTTAGAAAGGCACAAATTAATCAGGATAGTCAGTTTAGATTTGTTAAGGGAAGGCCGTGTCTTCCGAACTTAATTGAATATTTTGAGGAAGTAACAAGGACGATTGATGAGGCTAGTGCAGTGGATGTTGTCTACATGGATTTTAGTAATTTACAAGGTCCCGCATGGTAGACTTGTCAGAAAAATGAAAGCCCATGGGATATAGGGGAATGTGGCAAGTTGGATCCAAAATTGGCTCAGTGACAGAAAACAAAGGGTAATCGTCGATGGATGTTTCTGCGAATGGAAAGCGGTTTCCAGTAGCGTTCCACACGGCTCAGTGTTGCGACCTTGCTGTTTGTGGTATATATTAATGATTTGGAATTAAATGTGGGAGGCATGATTGGGAAATTTGCTGATGACACAAAGATTGGCTGTGTAGTTGATAGTGAAGAGGATAGCCATAGACTCCAGAATGATATCAATGATTTGGTTGAGTGTGCAGAAAAGTGGCAAATGGAATTCAATCAGGAGAAGTGTGAGGTAATATATTTGAGAAAGGAAACAAAGTGAGGGAATACATGATAAATGGAAGGATATTGAGAGGGGTAGAAGAAGTGTGAGACCTTGGAGTGCATGTCCACAAGTCCCTGAAGGTGTCAGGACAGATAAAGTGGTGAAGAAGACATATGGAATGCTTTCCTTTATTGCCCAAGGCATAGAACACAAAAGCAGGCATGTAATACTGGAACTGTATAAAGCGCTGTGTTAGGCCAGAGCTGGAGTATTGCGTACAGTTCTGGTCACCACATTATAGGAAATGCATAATTGCTCTGGAGAGAGTACAAAGGAGATTTACAAGAATATTGCCAGGGCTTGAAAGTTGCAGCTATGAGGAAAGATTAGCTCAGCTAGAGTTCTTTTCCTTAGAACAGAGGAGGCTGAGGGCTAGCATAACTGAAGTGTACAAAATTATGAGGGGCCTGGATAGAGTAGACAGGAAGGACCTGTTTTTCCTCTCGAAGAGGTCAATTATCAGGGGGAACAGATTTAAGGTGATTGCTGGAAGGATTAGAGGCGACATGAGGAAAACCTTTTTTACCCAGAGGGTGGTGAGTGTCTGGAATTCACTGCCAGGAACGGTGGTAGAGGCAGAAACTCTCAACTCATTTAAAAGATACCTGGACACACACCTGAAGTGCTGTAACCGGCAAGGCTACAAACCAGATGCTGGAAGGTGGGATTAGATTGGGCGGCTAGATTTTTCAGCCAGCGCAGACACGATGGGCTGAATGGCCTCCTTCTGTGCCATAATTTTTCTATGGTTCTATGGTTTCTATGGTCTGAAGAGCTCATTCCTCAGTTTGACTGTATTCTGCTTATCACACTGAAACAAGTAACAAGGACTTAATCTGTCTGTAATTTTACCTTATACATTTAACTTCATTTAACTTCAGAAGGGTAGATTTTGACTTTGTAAAATGGGGGATACCGAATTTGCAGAATCATTTTAACATCTCACCAGATTTTTATTTCCATTGACTTCAAATTGAAATAGTGTTCAATAGTTTGGGGCTGATTCACATGTGACACCACCTGTGCACAAATGCATTGATCAGACCCTATAATAGCTGTTTTGACCACTTTTCTAGGGCTCTCAATGTGCTTCTCATGATATACATTGTTGGCCATTTCAATATAGGCCCCAACACTTACATGGGACACCTTCCTCCTATTTTTAACCAACGATATCTATTTACATCATGTGAAGTAATTACGGCCAAAGAACAAAACTAAGACTGAGAACAAATACTGGCAGTCTACTACCCCTAGAAATAGTTTATTGCTTTTGTTAGTCAAGGCTTTATGCAGTATGGTTATCTACCTGTGATGGGATGAATGGCTCCTCCAGAAATCCACTACTGTCTGACTGACAACTATTTTCCCTTTTCATATCTGTTAGAAAAAGACAGATGTTTAGCATAGCATGACAATCACCTGTTATGACCGAGGCAGGAAGAGTGCACTGTTAATTCAGTCCCACTTCTTCACGGGCCACAGCACATCAATGAATTTTCCCACCAACTGAAAAATAGCCAATTACATACTTTATTTGTCCCCCAGAATAAAGCACACCAACAAGGTTTCTTTAATCAACAACAACATTAACTATTTATTATAAAAAAAGTCTTAACCAATATTGAGATAACTCTATATACGAAAATCTCCTTATTTTCCTAGCCCTCATGCACAAACATTAAACAAAACTGGTTAACTGGGGAAAAGTGATTTTTGGTTTACACATGTTTCATAAGAGTGAAAGGAATAATAAAATAGCTTAGTTTGTCACGTTCTGGTAAGAAGTTCTTTGTGTCGAATAGTCAGATGCCACTTGAAGTCTCTCCAGGCGAGGTTGGTGAACAGTCTTTGATGGGTAGGCCTTCAAGGCAATTCCACTGCAGCAGGCTTCTCATGCGTCTTTCACCAGGGCTGTAGCAATAAGTCTTCTTAAGTTTTACAGCACCAGCCTAACAGTAGAAGCTTTCTTCAGATTTCAGGATTTCTTAAAACACAGGAGGCAACAGGAACCAACTTGATGCAGGGATTCTTCAGAAACAGGAGGCAATAGGAATCTGCCACTTTTTAAATACAGAGTTTCATCTCAAGAGATGCAGATTCCTTTACAGAGAGAGGTAACACTTTTTATGCGTCTTCTTCTCTGATCTCCAGGCAGGTCAAAAAACAAATTTCAAATACCTGCTCTATGTCCAACTCACTGGCTTTTTAAAAGGCCCAAAGTGAAAGCAAACCTTCCTGAACAGGTCACATGCCCTGACATAACGTCTCCCTTGTCATTCAGAGTTGCTTTGAGGAGGTCAAACTCCTTGTTGATTTCCTTGAAATTGCCTGTTTTCCTGTCCTCGTATACAAAATCAGCTTCCTTTTAAAACATCAAAAATTTCAGCTATTTGCGGATGTCAATATTCACTGAAAAAAATCATTTTTCTTTTTTTTTAAAACACACAGAATTTAACAGAAAAACAAAAACCTTGTATTACACCCAAGATCACCTTATGAAAAGCTTGCATTTGTATAGCACCTTTCATCTTCTCAGGATATTCCAAAGTGCTTTGCAATAAATGCATTTTGTTTTTGAAGTGTAGTCATTTGTTGTTATGTAGGTAAACATGGCAGCCAACTTCCACAGTAAGGTGTTACAAACAGTCATGAGATAAATGCCAGTTAATCTGTTTTTTGGTGTTGTTTGAGGGATAAATGTTGGCCAGGGCACCAGGAGATCCTTTCTGCTCTTTAATTATGCCTTGAGACCTTTTATGCTCATCTGAGAAGGTAGATGGGAACTCGTTTAAGCATTTCATCTGAAAGATGACATCTCCAACAATGCAGCACTCCCTCAGTATTGTTTTAAAATGTCAGCATAGATTATGTGCTTCAGTCCAGGGATTAACTCATAACCTTGTGATATAGAGGTGACACTGTTACTATTGAGGCAAGGTTGACACCTTGGTAATATGATGCTGGCACCAATTTAGACTATTTTTGAAGTTAAATATTTGTACCTCTTCTATAATTGAATAGGCAGTTGGTTAATAAAATGCCCTAGACAGTTATATAGTGTCTCCCTCCTCAAAATTTGAAGGGCAGACATCCAAATTCACAATATGTTCTCCTAGTGGATGAGACGTCACACTAGAATTTAATCTTTAATTGTTTGCCAAAGAACCTGATGAAGCAATTTACCTTCCTACACTTGCTGCAATAAATCAGCAGACTGCCCTTAGATTAAGAAACCAAACTCTTATCTTACCACTAAATGCATAACAAACATCAGCCTACTTGCATAAGGTACAATTAAATGTTTCGCAAGAGACAAGAAGTTACAAGCACGACAGAAGTTACTGATTATGGAGACAACATGGCACATATGTCAAAACGCAAACATAAATTCAAAGTCATCCATGACAACAAGAATTAAAGGTCCTCATCAATGAATATGTTAATTAAGTGCCCCGTCTCTTCACCATTGGGACATTTGGACCCCCAATATCCGCTGCCATAAAAAAAAGGCAGGTGTGTGCATGTGTGTGATATATTGGTGATGTGTTCTTTGTGTTTAATACTTTAACTCCCCCACTCCCACATATTGTGGTGCTGTTGGGTGGGGTGGGGGCAAGTTAATATTAAGACCATTAACTCTATTCCTCTCTCTCTCCACTGATGCTGCCTGACTTGCTGTACGTTTTACAGCATTTTTGTTTTTATTTTAGTTATAAGTATCTTGGCCCAAGAGTTTCTGTTTTTGGGTGTAAACGGCAATCTGGGCACAAATATTCATCCAAATTGTGCTACTTTTCAGAATTGAATTTTTTGTTCAAGTTTCCATTCAAACTTATTTGCATAATCGCAAATGCAAAATCTTCCATGAACCAGCACAATCAGCATTTTAGAATGTTTTTCTGTGCATTAAATGTATTTCTTGATATATTTAAGAGTGGTAACACGGTGCAGTTCCATTAATATAGCTGAAAACGGGTTTATCACAAAAATACACATTTTTAATCTAGTGTTTAGTTCACCATTTGTGATTTTAAATAACTGAAAATGATTTTTAAAAACTGTACAGCACCAATTATTAGTTTAATTGGTGTACAATAGTCAGATTCAGAGTAATTTAAATACTTTTTAATATTTAAAAGCTTTTACTTGCACCTAAAAAAAACCTTTAATTTTAAGAGCCCCCTCAAAGGCCCGCTAAAGGGCGTGATTATTGGAAATTCATAATGGTGATTAATTTGATTTACGGTCATGGCTAGTTTTGTGGACGAGGCTTGCTTCCAGTATGATGCTTCTTAAACCAGCTCAGAAAATTGCAGAAACTCAAGTTGTAACTTGCAATTGAAATTCTTCAATCTTTTGCACTGCTTTGGCTGATATTGGGCAAATTGCATTAGTAAAACCAGCACAACCTATCCCCTTAATTGTCTCACACTCATTTACTTATTTTCTATTATTTGCTTTTACTTAAGACGCCCATGAAATACATGCTTGGAGACCATGATACCTGTAATTTCTGCAGCCCCTTTGGCTTGGGGAATGGGGCTAATGGTTGGACAAAACTGGAAGTTGAGTCAAGGAAGGCAAGAGGGAAGTTAGGAGTGCAGAGAAATCATCACTAAAAGACAAAGAGGGTCAATATGAGGGCAAGATAGGAAAGGCTATTAAGCAACTGTTACTTACGCTATCAATCAAATAATGTAAATGCACAAAACAGAAAGAACTAGGAAAGGAGGTTTACCACATTGGATTAATAACATACTGAAGCATAACCATCAAAGGAAGATGAGGGCCAGTCATAGTAATTATGCAATAAGATTGTTCCCCTCTAAATCACAAAGACAGCCTTCTTCCATCTTCTCTGCCCTGCCCCAGCCCACCTACTGCAGAAACCATCACCAATGCCATTGTTCCCTTCGGACTTGACTATTCCAATGCTCTCCTGGTCAGCCTCCCATCTTCCACATTCCATAAACTTGAGCTCGTCTAAGTCTTTGCTGCTGATACCTTAATCTGGACCAAGTTTAACTCACCCATCTCCTCCGTACTCATTGAACTATATTGACTGCCAGTCCACCAATGCTTCAAATTTAGAATTTTCATCCTCATGTTCAAATCCCTTCGTGGCCTTGCACCTCCCTATCTCTGTAGCCTTCTGCAGCCTTGCAACTCTCTGAGAACTCTGTGTTCCTCCAACTGTGGCCTTTTATGCAACTCCGCCATTGGCAGTCATGCCTTAACCACCTAGGCCCTAAGCTTTGGAATTCCCTCCCTAAATGTCTCAACCTCTCTCTTGTTCTTTAAGACATTCCTTAAAGGCATTCATTAAAGCTTAATTGTTTGACCAGGTTTTTGGACATCTCTCAATGTTTCCTTTTTGAATCAGTGTACCCTTTTGTCTGATTATGTTCCTGTGAAGTCCCTTGGGATATTTATGTTGTTGAATGTAATTATCAATGAAAGTCTTCACTTTTGAAGTTATTTTAAAATTAATGGATGGAAAATTCTGCAGGATGTGGTTTTGCTGGACAAAGCTCATTGCAGGAGTATGCGTTTTGTGGCACGTGAAAGCATAATTATATGACTAGTGATGTGATGAAATTTAGTTAAAATATATCTATTTATTATATATGTGTGTGTATTTATGATATTTAATATACCCTCAAACAGTTAGGCCAATGAGTAGCTGTGGTATATAGACCAGGTCTGTGCTGTGTTAGCTGTTCTCAACCTAGGTGGCAATAGGGGAAATACAATCGGCCTTAGCGCCCGTGTTATGGAAGGGAAAAGTTGTCTAGAATTCCTGCTGCTAATCATTAACCAGTGACCTGTACTGGATGTGGGTTTGTATACACATTTGGTAAGAATAGAGCTGAGTTTAGGAATGGGATCCCCTGTGGCCAACGCTACCCTGTCTCCTCTCATGCTGAACAGGCTAGTGGAGGGTGCTTTACAACTATGGATCTGTACTTGAGTAAGGAAGGCTGAGGGGACAGGAGGGCAGGAGACAAAGTGGGTAGGGAAAAGAAAGCAGAAAGTTGGAGCAGATTTTTGTTTTCCCGTGCCTGGAGCTATTGAATCATCCAGGCAAGTAGAGAGTATTCCATTACACTCCTGACTTGTGTCTTGTAGATGGTGGATAAGCTTTGGAGAGTCAAGAGGTGAGTTGTTTGCTGCAGAATTTCCAGCCTCTGCTTTGCTCTCGTAGCCACAGTATTTATATGGCTCATCCTGTTAAGTTTCTGGTTGATTGTGATCCCAGGATGTTGTGATGTTAGGGGATTCAGTGATGATAATGTTGTTGGATGTCAAGGAGAGATGGCTAGATTCCCTCTCATTGGAGATGGTTATTGCTTGGCACCTGTGTAGTGCGAATGTTTCTTGCCATTTATCATGAATGTTGTCCAGGTCTTGCTGCATGCAGGCATGGTCTGCTGCATTATCTGAGGAGTTATGAATGAGACTGGATATTACACAATTGTCAGCAAACATCTCAACCTCTGACCTTATGATAGAGGTAAAACCATTGATGAAGCAGCTGAAGATGGTTGGGCCTAGGACACTACCTTGAAGAACTCCTACCGTGAAATCCTGGGGTTGAGATGATTGGCCTTCAACAACACAACCATCTTCCGTTGTACTTGGTATGCCTCCAAATGGTGGAAATTTCTCCCACTGATTCCCATTGACTCCAGTTTTGCTAGGGCTCCTTGATGTCATACTCGGTCAAATGCTGCCTTGATGTCAAGGGCAGTCACTCTCACCTCACTTTTGGAATTCATCTCTTTTGTCCATGTTTGAACCAAGGCTGTAATGAGGTCTGTTGCTGAATGGCCCTGGCAGAACCCAAACTGATCATCGGTGAGCAGGTTATTGTTGAGTAAGTGCTGCCTGATAACACCATCGACGACACCTTCCATCACTTTGCTGATGATCGAGAGTAGACTGAAGGGGGGTGGTGGGGGGGGGGGGGGGGGCTGGTGATGGTGATTGACCAGATTTGACTTGTCATTTGTCCTGCTTTTTGTGGACCGGATATAATGGGCAATTTTCCACATTGCTGGGAAGATGCCAGTAGCTGTACTGAAACAGCTTGGCTAGGGGCGTGACTGGTTCTGGAACACAAGTCATCAGTGTTGCAGCAGGGATGTTATCAAGGCCAAAGCCTTTTCTATGTCCAGTACCCTCAGCTGTTCATTAATATCACGTGGAGTGAATCGAATTGACCAAAGACTGACATCTGTGATGCCTGGGACCTCAAGAGGAAGCTGAGATGAATCATCCACTCAGCACTTGTGGCTGAAGGTGGTTGCAAATGCTTCAGCCTTGTCATATGCACTGACATGCTGGACTCCCCCATCACTGAAGATGGGGACGTTTGTGAAGCCTCCTCCTCCCATTAGTTGTTTAGTTGTCCACCACCATTCACAACTAGATATGGCAGGACTGCAGAGCTTAGATCTCATCCATTGGTTAGGGGATCATTTAGCTCTGCCTATAGCATGCTGCTTCCATTGTTCAGCATGTTTTTAGTCATGTCTTGTACTTTCTCCAGCTCGTTTCCTCATTCTTAGGTATGCCTGCTGCTGTTACTGGCATGCTCTCCTACATAGGTTTGTCCCTTGGTTTGATAGTATTGGTAGAGTGAGGAATATGACAGGCCATGAGGTTACAGATTGTGGTGGTGTACAATTCCACTACTGCTGATGGCTCACAGCTCCTCATGGATGATCAGTTTTGAGTTGCTAGATCTATCCCATTTAGCACGGTGGTAGCGCCACATACACCTAAGCTTTGTCACATACTTCAGCCACAACTTGAGCATCAAACCAGGGCATGGACGTAAGGGGCTATTGCTGTCAAGGTTACTTTGGCTTTTAACTTTTATGTGACAGGCTCCTTCCAGGCTGTAGTAAGTGACATCCTTCATTTTGCAGTACATTGTCACATCTGGGATGCCACTGAGATGCAGGAGGAACACCTATATCTCTTTTCAAATAGAAGCAATATGAGAGAGTACTCGGCATCATCTGCATGGCAGGCTTCCTCAAGGTGCAAGGTGCCAGAGACCACACCCACATTGCCTTGCATGCATCCCATCACCAGCCTGACATCTTTCCAAATAGAAACAAATTTCACTCTATCAGCTTCAAGCTTGTTTGTGACCACAGGCAGCTCATGATGCAGGTCTGAGAACAATTTCCTGCTAGTGCTTCTGACTCTTTCATCCTGTGCTAGTCCTTTGTACTGCCTTTATTCCAACAATTGTTATCAGATCACATGCTAGTGACCAGATGTCAGGGGCTTTTCTTTTAATCCTTTCATGGGATGTGGGCATTGCTGGCATTTGTTGCCCATCGCTAATTGCCCTTGAACTGAATGGTTTGCTAGGCTATTTCAGAGGGCAGTTAAAAGTCAATCACATTGCTGTGAGTCTGGAGTCACAAGTAGGCCAGACCAGGCAAGGAAGGCAAATTTCCTTCCCTAAAGGACATTAGAGAACCAGATGGATTTTTATGACAAAGAACAAAGAACAGTACAGCACAGGAACAGGCCATTCGGCCCTCCAAGCCTGCGCCGATCTTGATGCCTGTCGAAACTAACACCTTCTGCACTTCCAGGGCCCATATCCCTCTATTCCTTTCCTATTCATATATTTGTCAAGATGTCTTTAAAACGTCGCTATCGTATCTGCTTCCACCACCTCCCCTGACAGCAAGTTCCAGGCACTCACCACCCTCTGTGTAAAAAAACTTGCCTCGCACATCCCCTCTAAACTTTGCCCCTTGCACCTTAAACCTGTGCTCCCTAGTAACTGACTCTTCCACCCTGGAAAAAAGCTTCTGACTATCCACTCTGTCCATGCCACTCATAACTTTGTAAACCTCTATCATGTCGCCCCTCCACCTCCGTCGTTCCAGTGAAAACAATCCAAGTTTTTCCAACCTATCCTCATAGCTAATGCCCTCCAGACCAGGCAACATCCTGGTAAACCTCCTCTGTACCCTCTCCAAAGCCTCCACGTCCTTCTGGTAGTGTGGCGACCAGAATTGCACGCAATATTCTAAGTGTGGCCGAACTAAGGTTCTGTACAGCTGCAACATGACTTGCCAATTTTTATACTCTATGCCCCGCCCAATGAAGGCAAGCATGCCGTATGCCTTCTTGACTACCTTATCCACCTGCGTTGCCACTTTCAGTGACCTGTGGACCTGTACGCCCAGATCTCTCTGCCTGTCAATATTCCTAAGGGTTCTGCCATTTACTGTCTACCTCCCACCTGCATTAGACCTTCCAAAATGCATTACCTCACATTTGTCCGGATTAAACTCCATCTGCCATTTCTCCCCCCAAGTCTCCAACTGATCTATATCCTGCTGTATCCTCTGACAATCCTCATCATTATCCGTAACTCCACCAACCTTTGTGTCGTCCGCAAACTTACGAATCAGACCAGCTACATTTTCCTCCTAGTCATTTATATATACTACAAACAGCAAAGGTCCCAGCACTGATCCCTGCGGAACACCACTAGTCACATCCCTCCATTCAGAAAAGCACCCTTCCACTGTTACCCTCTGTCTTCTATGACTGAGCCAGTTCTGTATCCATCTTGCCAGCTCACCTCTGATCCCATGTGACTTCACCTTTTGTATCAGTCTGCCATGAGGGACCTTGTCAAAGGCTTTACTGAAGTCCATATAGATAACATCCACTGCCCTTCCTTCATCAATCATCTTTGTCACTTCCTCAAAAAACTCAATCAAATTAGTAAGACACAAGAGTATTCATGGTATGCAGCTGAAAATTGATCATTGTCATTTCAGTCCATATTTACATGCAGTAAGCAGAGGTAAAATGTAAGTGTACATTACCTTTTAAGTATTACGGTAAAACTTATTAAACTCAAATCATCAAGCTAGTAAGATTGATTCCAAGTATAAAGCACATTAGCTATCCAGATAGACTTTAAAAGCTAATTGTATATACAGAAGTATAGATTCAGGCAATTAGATTGATGTCAATAAAATATTGAAGGGACTATATTGTGTTCATATTGGCAAATTATTTTCAACTAGATAAGTTGTGGAGGACTAGGAATCATGCTTATAATTACACAAGGGCAGAAATAGTTTATTCAGTAGTTCTTATTTTGCTGGAAAATAGTAGCTTGTACAGTGAATGCTGAATTGCTGTTTGCTTTCAGAGCTAACGCTTTGTGACCCTGGCAGCTTATGTATGGCTGTAAACCGAACAGATTTTGAAATACAAGCATTAGGTGTTGGCGGTCCTCGGTATGCAAGCAGTGCACATGTGTGGTCGTATACCCGTGCAGTTTTACCAAGTATATTATCTTAACCAATGGTTCTTAATGAATAAGCCAAACAGATAATGCTGTGAAATATAATGGCCTTAAAAAGGCCAATATTTTTCAAATACATCTATGGAAAAATAAATAACAAGATAGAATTCTGACATAAGGCAGGTTCAATTAAGAATGTAAATTACCCATACCTAGATTCATAATAAACGTATCTAAAACAGAGATAATTGCAGCATATGTGAGACTAATTCTTGCAATCCATTGGTAAAATTAAAATTTCACTCCACAATTACACTTGACATTTCGAAACTGTATCTGAGTTTTCCACTGCATGTTTTAGCAGATGTTCAGATATTGAAATCTCCTGGTGTCAGCAGCTGTCGAGTGCGTGCTGCTCATTCACTCCAACAGGAACTGCAACACAGGAGGATGAATGCTGTGCAATCCCTACCCTACTGCCTGCCTGTCCTTCAGTGCACAAACTTTTCAGATGTGAAAATGTTGTGCAGGATCATTCCAGATGTACTCAGCTAAACAGTTATTTTCTGTCACTTATAAATAAAATACCTTTGACAGTGTAGACCTTTTAATGCATCAAACCCTCGGGTACTGGGGATGCATTAAAAAACTATTTAACATGAAACATTACGTGCCCATTTTGTTTGTGCTGTGATGTCAGCAGCCACTCATCTTTCTCTGTTCTCCCGTTACACTAAAAGCGAACCCTGGTCCCTCTCTTTTGTTTCAGCTGCTAAAAATGTGGAGATACCTCTACCATTTCAGAGGAGGCCAGCCTTCCTGAAGTTGCACTATCAATCAATCTAAACCTAGCAAGCACCAACTCAGATAATGGCACTAAGTGTACATTTAGAACAGTGATCATCACATAATGAATCACTGGGCATAAGTAGGGGCCAATTTTGGCAAAGGCTTCCAGAGCATCACATCACTCCTGACTTATGTTTTCACAGAGGCACAATCAAAGAAATGTAGGTTTGGTTCCTTGTGAGAGACACCTGCTGTTTACTCTCAGGGTGATAGCATACCTGTTCCCTCACTACGCCTTCCCAGAGTGCTTGTTAGTACCACAGAGCCAGTTAGACCAGGCTGTCCTGGCCCACACTTTCTATCTTCCAAGCTGTAGATACTGGGGGAAGAATTCACAGGAGCACTAGGATTTATAAAAGATCACAGAAGACAAACACTAAGATGATCCATAATTATCTCTGTTAACAGTTAGACACAGATGGAATTCAGTTGTTTGACAAATTTGTTTTTGTTTTGGATTTGGTGTAGATGTTTATCTTAGTAATGAACTCAAGGCAAAACTCATAAGTCTGGACTGAAGCAAAGTAATCAAATAGTGTAGGAAACACTGGCACATTGTGGTAGCAGCATGCCACCTCCGCAGCTATGCTTGGATTCCAGATAGAAGTCATGGGGAGATGGTGGCGTAGTGGTAATGTCACTGGACTATTAATCCAGAGGCCCATGCTAATACCCTGGGGACATGGATTCAAATCCCACCATGACAGCTGGTGGATTTTAAGTTCAATTAATTAATAATCTGGAATTTAAAGCTACTATTGTAATGAGAAGCTTTTTATGTTGTCTGATGGAACATAAATGAGATGCATGGAGTTCAGTTGACTAAAGATCTAAAGCTGGTTTATTAACTGCTAACTGCTATATCCAGCACAGAGCTAACTATTTGCAGAAGCTGTCTCTTGGTGTTACAGTTACAGAGTGACACTGGCATGTAGTCACATGACTACATCCTGACACTTAGCTCATTAGCAAACTAAAATCTTAAAGGTACATTACTCTTAAAGGCAATCACACAACAACTATCAGTAATGGTGCCAGTTTAGGGAGTTAGGTATACGTTAAAAAACAGGACCTCTAGGGTTGTAATCTCTGGATTACTCCCTGTGCCACGTGCCAGTGAGGCTAGAAATAGGAAGATAGTGCAGCTAAACACATGGCTGAGCAGCAGGTGTAGAAGGGAGGGTTTCAGATATGTGGACCATTGGGCTCTCTTCAGGGACAGATGGGACCTGTACAAGAAGGACTGGTTGCATCTAAACTGGAAGGGCACTAATATCCTGGCTGCAAAGTTTGCGAGCGTCACTCGGGAGGGTTTAAGCTAGTGTGGCAGGGGGGTGGGAACGAGAGCAGTAGGACAGCTAGTGAAGTAAATGAGGAGGACATAGTAAATAAGGCCAGTAGGACTAAGAGGAAGAGCAGGCAGGGAGATGTTGCTGAGCACAGCGGGACTGGTGGTCTGAAGTGCATTTGTTTCAATGCGAGAAGTATAACAGGTAAGGCAGATGAATTTAGAGCTTGGATTAGTACTTGGAAATATGATATTGTTGATATTACAGAGACTTGGTTGATGGAAGGGCAGGATTGGCAGTGAAATGTTCCAGGCTTTAGAAGCTTCAGGAGGGATAGAGGGGGATGTAAAAGGGGTGGGGGAGTTGCATTACTGGTTAAGGAGAATATCATAGCTGTACTGCAGGAGGACACCTCAGAGGGGTCATGCAACGAGGCAATATGGGTGGAGCTCAGGAATAGGAAGGGTGCAGTCACGATGTTGGGGGTTTACTACAGGCCTCCCAACAGCCAGCAGGAGGTAGAGGACCAGATATGTAGACAGATTTTGGAAAGATGTAAAGGTAACAGGGTTGTGGTGGTGGGTGATTTTAACTTCCCCAATATTGACTGGGACTCACTTAGTGCTATGGGCTTGGATGGGGCAGAATTTGTGAGGAGCATCCAGGAGGGCTTCTTGAAACAGTATGTAGATAGTCCAACTAGGGATGGGGCCATTCTGGACCTGGTATTGGGGAATGAGCCCGGCCAGGTGGTCGAAGTTTCAGTGGAGGAGCATTTCGGGACCAGTGACCATAATTCCATAAGTTTTAAGGTACTTGTGGATAAGGATAAGAGTAGTCCTCGGGTGAAGGTGCTAAATTGGGGGATGGCTAATTATAACAATATTAGGCAGGAACTGAAGAATTTAGATTGGGGGCGGCTGTTTGAGGGTAAATCAACATGTGACATGTGGGAGTATTTCAAATGTCAGCTGATTAGAATCCAGGACCAGCATGTTCCTGTGAGGAAGAAAGGCAAGTTTGGCAAGTTTCGGGAAGCTTGGATAACACGGGATATTGTGAGCCAAGTCAAAAAGAAAAAGGAAGCATTTGAAAGGGCTGGAAGGCTGGGAACAGATGACGCATTTGAAGAATATAAAGACAGTAGGAAGGAACTTAAGCAAGGAGTTAGGAGGGCTAAAAGGGGTCATGAAAAGTCATTGGAAAACAGGATTAAGGAAAATCCCGAGGCTTTTTATACATATATAAAGAGCAAGAGGGTAACCAGGGAAAGGGTTGGCCCACTCAAGGACAGAGATGGGAATCTATGTGTGGAGCCAGAGGAAATGGGTGAGGTGCTAAATGAGTACTTTGCATCAGTATTCACCAAGGAGAAGGACTTGGTGGATGATGAGCCTAGGGAAGGGAGTGCAGATAGTCTCAGTCATCTCATTATCAAAAAGGAGGAGGTGTTGGGTGTCTTGCAAAGTATTAAGGTAGATAAGTCCCCAGGGCCTGATGGGATCTACCCTAGAAGACTGAGGGAGGCAAGGGAGGAAATTGCTGGGGCCTTGACAGAAATCTTTGCATCCTCATTGGCTACAGGTGAGGTCCCAGAGGACTGGAGAATAGCCAATGTTGTGCCTTTGTTTAAGAAGGGTGGCAAGGATAATCCAGGAAATTATAGGCCGGTGAGCCTTACGTTAGTGGTAGGGAAACTATTAGAGAGGATTATTCGGGACAGGATTTACTCCCATTTGGAAACAAACAAACTTATTAGCGAGAGACAGCATGGTTTTGTGAAAACATTCCAATGGTACAAATACTTATGATTATCAAAACACTGGCAGGATGAACCTCATTAAAGGGAATCTTGTAACTTTTTCTGGTTCCATGGTCATCGTTACGTTCAGGGAAGTGAGGAACCTTGAAACAGTGTGAAGGAAGACACCTGGGTGAATGAGAGAGGGATACACATTCACAGCATGGTTGGCAACAGAGGCCATTTGCTTTGTCCTTATCACTAGCATCTGCTAGGACCTCTGTCCATGGGAGGTAACCTCACCCTTGACCACTCACAAGGGTGAAAGGTGTACAGCAAGAACCAAAGGGCCCACCCATCCATTAATTTCTAATAAACCAGAGACACACCAGAACCCGCTTGTGGCAATGGCAGAGAGATGCAGCCGCATGGCACCCAGGTTCTCTGAAGACTCTCTGCATGTCCTCCTCCAGGCGGCTGAGGCAAGGCCGGAGGTCCTCTTCCCCTCAGGCAGAAGGAGGAGGCCTCCCCAAGTCAGCAAGAAGGTGTGGCTGGAGGTAGCGGAGGAGGTCAGCAGCAGTGGGGCAGTGAGGAGGACATGGCTCCAGTGCTGCAAGCGGGTCAATGACCTTCTGCGCTCTGCCAGGGCAAGGGGCATTCCGCAGTCATCGCATCTTTTAACTGATACAGGAGGGTCAATGGGTGCTGATGCTGAAAAGTCAAAGCCATCTACCTGCAGTGATTGGCTGCAGCACAGCTTTGGGCCGTACACTGGGCACATCTGAGTCGCACAATGGTCCAGAGGTGTGCCAACTGTGCACTTCAATGGCATTGGGTCCAGATGCAGCATTCAGCACAAGGGGTGTTCTTTCTAATCAAGTGACTAAACTAATTGCCATGTGTCTCCACAGGAGAAGAGGGCACAGAATGCCCGAGAGAGGGCTTGGGCTGGTGGTGGGGTTGCCATCCTCGCCTTTCTCACCAGAGCGGAGGAGGAAGCATTGATGCTTGCAGGGGAGGACGGATGATGCTCAGTAGCTGATGGTGAGGCCAGCACACCTGTCCAGTAGGGCGAGTTCCCCAGAGTGTGGTCGAGGGGCAGGTGGGAGGGGTGGGCATGTGGGAGGCCACTTGGTTCAAGCAATGAAGGTTGCTTGCAAGCTCAAAGACACAAACACGTGGCCACACTGCAGTCAATGATATGTCCTTCAGTCAGGAGTGCTGATCAAAACTGATCATTCTTTTTTCCCTTGCAGGTGCAACACAGCAACGGCCTGGCAGCCTCTCCGGGGCACATCCATCCACCTCTGAGGAGGAGGAGTGGACCTCAGAGGGTGCAGCAGCACATCCTCGCCCCAAACCAAGCACCAGCTCAGAAACAGTCGCCTTGGTTGGCATGCGTGCCTCTTCAGATTCGTAGTCACAACCTGGTACCAGCAGCACACAAGTGCCGGACCAGCTGCCAGAGGTAGTATTGGCCAAAGCCTCTGACACTCGGAGAACTGTGGGAGGCCAGCCCAGTGCAGAGCCCCATGCTGATGATGAGCCTCTGATGACATCCGTTCGGCAGGAGCTGCTGCAGGTTCAGCATGCAGTGCGTAGAGATCTGGCAGAGATACGGGAGACATTGCTATGGCTCGGACTTCGAAGATCTCCATCCAGGCCATGAGTAATGTACAGTCCCTGTCCTCAGTGCATCCGGCTTCCTCCATTGACAGCTGCTGTGCAGGGCCCGATCCTGGAGGCCCTGCAGAACCTCACAAAGAAACTGAGCTCTATGGACTAGTGCCTTAGCAAGCTGTCAATGAGGCTCCTGTGACATCCAAAAGCTGCTCATTCCTCTGGGGTCAGCAGGAAGGCCCAATTGAGCCACAGGAGGGCATAGAAGCAGTAGCAGAATGCATATGGGGGCTCCTCTCAGGGCACTCCTGATGCATTCAGCAGCTCCTTGTCCCCTCTGCCAGTAACATCAGCACCACATAAACCCAGGGTGTCAGAGGGTGGTCTTGAGACTGCTCAGGGTCACCTCAACATGCTGTGGCCCACACGGGGCAGCATGAACAGCCTCCTGCCTTTGCTGTGACTGACGGCGAGGAGTCGTCCACACGTGTGAGCACTCGCAAACGTTTTTAAAAAATCACAATAACTGAACTACGGGGTCACTGGTGCGATTTGTAAATATTTATTTGATGTTATGACTCACTAAAAATTATTACATTTTTCACTTGGCATTTTCATCTGTCACAAGTCAATGCTGATGTTTTGGGCGATCTGGTTGCTCTGCATGAGATGGAGACTTGGGGAGGTGGCACATTTGGTCCTTGAGGTGTTTGAAGGAAAGGTGGGCCGTAGCAGCTGCGATTTCCCCCTGAAGGTGAATGCTTCTGTGCCTCCAGCTCATGTGAATGCCTCATTTCAGACTGACATGTCAGTCACTGGGTGATGAGCCACCGTTCAGGAGAAACGCCTGAATATTAGAGACTCCCGGGCCTCCCTTGCACTCAACTCCCACAAACCTCCAGCTCCCTCGCTCCGCCGTACAGGTGGCTGCGCCCCTAGTTGGCCCTCAATTGCTGCAAAGCGGACGGCACCTCGATGTCATCCGCCGTCCGACCTATGTAAGATGGGGTTTGGGCGTCATGACATCAGGGACCCAACCCGACGTCATCACTCGCCATTCTTCGACTCAGCCAACTCGGAGGACGTCCATTTTGTGCAGGTAAAATTCCGTCCAGAGACTAGAGGGGACCAGCTGGGCTGGGTAAGAGAAAAGCTTGTGAGTATCATTCAAGGTACGTGTAACCCTTTAGTCTCCTGGTTGAGTTAAAGAGGAGATCTGTAGGGGGAAGTGCCAGTTTTCTGTGGTTGAGCTAAAGAGATTAAAGGGCAAGGCTGGGGATTGTGTGGAAGATTCAGCTTTGTGGATATCATCCAGACAACTGGATGGGTAAACTTTTTATCTTATAGTTTAAAGTAAGACAGTTGTCCTGTGCATTGGGAGGATTCAGCTTCTGTATTAATAAAATGAGGGCACAACTGAATTGAAAGATGTTAGTTTGTAAGTTTTGTTTTCCATTGATATGTCCTGCATGCTGTTATTTGCCTGTTCTTCAGCTATCAGTGTGCTGTTCACATCCTTGTGATTTTGAAGCATCGTTCAATAAAGTTAGTTGGAAAATTTTGTAATTCTGTGCCTTTGCCCGTGTCATTATTTATTCTATTCGAGTCTGAATCCTCGTAACAGTTCATGTGTTACATGCATCATAACCAAACAAGAGGTGGGCATGCAAATAAATGCCACACTTTCCAAGAGGTAGTACGTCAGCCAATAATTTTGCAATGGAAATAAGCTACTGAGAAACGCAACAGAGAAGAGATAGAAACAGGCGTCAGGGACATAGAATAGATACACATTAAGGCAGGGCACAGCAATTGCATATTCCTCGAACACAACAATGAACACCGAACAAATACAATTACTTAACATTAGATTTCATGGGCACTATCTATAGGCAGAGATGAATAGGCCCAACAGATTTGAATACGCTCATTATCACCTCCTTTTACTTTGCACTATCCTCATCATTCCTGCCTTTTGCCTGGCATCATCACCAATTTGTCCTTTCATCAGTCCTGCCCTCTGTCTTATCATGGAGCTCTCCCTTTTCTTCCTTTCCTGCCCCATTTACTATGGCTTAAAAGCTGTTCATTCTCTAAGATCTTACGGTTTTGATTAAAGTTTAACAACCTAAAACGTTAGGCAGAATTTTTGATTCCCGTTGAAGGCAGGACCAGAAGCAGGAAGGCCCAAAAATTGGCATTGGAGATCGGCGTGCTGTGTTGCTGGCATGTTCCTATCTCTGGGCAAGTTTTGCTCCTGGAGGAGTGGGGTGGGGGTGGGGGGAGGGGGGGGATGCAGATGTAGATATGTGCAAGAAGCACATTCATGATGGGGAATTTGTGATGTTTGGAAGTGAGATTTAAAGGGATGGGGACAATTTAAACGGAAGTGTCATACGAAGGCAACAGAAGTTCTGAAAGCATATGGAGAGCCTCAGAGGTCAGCTCAATCATTTTGAAGCCTTTTCCAATGTTGCCAGGACAGAAGACAAATAAGTGTCAGGCAAAGGTAATGGGAAGGGAAACCTAAGATGAAGTTATACATTTGATAAAAATTTGATTTATCCAAAGCTATGTGTACAGGGCTGCCTCAGTTACAATTCCAGGTCAGTGACTGTTGACCACTTGGGGACAGATACGGGAACCGGAAGCAGTCCTGCCTCTTGCTTCCAACCCCCAAAGTGAAAACTCAGCCCAGGGTTATTTATCATAGAATCACACAGCAAGAAGGCAATCATTTGGCTAATCATGTAGTGACAGAAACCATACCTGCGAAAATGAGACATATTAATTTCATCATATGGAACATTATTTTTGAACTGTCACTGACATTGAAATAACTTGTTTAAAGGACCACAACAGTGGCTGAAAACATGGCTGCACATCTGCATTCTAAAAGACAGTGGCATGAAGAAGACAATGGGAGTACTCCCTGATTCAGCTAGCCAGATGGGTTTTGTCAATTATTTTTTTATTATTCATTCATGGGATGTGGGCATCACTGGCTATGGCAGCATTTATTGCCCATCCCTAATTGCCCTTGAGAAGGTGGTGGTGAGCTGCTTTCTTGAACCGCTGAAGTCCATTTGGGGTAGGTAGACCCACAGTGCTGTAAGGAAGGGAGTTCCAGGATTTAGATCCAGATGTTGATGGAATGGCGATATAGTTCCAAGTCAGGATGGTGTGTGACTTGGAGGGGAATTTGCAGGTGGTGGTGTTCCCATGTATTTGCTGCCCTTGTCCTTCTAGTTGGTAGAGTTCGTGGGTTTGGAAGGTGCTGTCTAAATAGCCTTGGTGCATTGCTGTGTTGCATCTTGTAGATGGTACACACTGCCGCTGTGCGTTGGTGGTGGAGGGAGTGAATGTTTGTAGATGGGGTGCCATTCAAGCGGGCTGCTTTGTCCTGGATGGTGTCGAGCTTCTTGAGTGTTGCTGGAGCTGCACCCAATCAGTCAAGTGGAGAGTATTCCATCACACACCTGACTTGTGCCTTGTAGATGGTGGACAGGCTTTGGGGAGTCAGGAGGTGAGTTACTCGTCTCAGCATTCCTAGCCTCTGACCTGCTCTTGTAGCCATGGTATTTATATGGCTACTCCAGTTCTGTTTTTGGTCAATGGTAGCCACTAGGATGTTGATAGTGGAGGATTCAGCAATGGTAATGCCGTTGAATGTCAAGGGGAGATGGTTAGATTCTCTCTTGTTGGAGATGGTCATTGCCTGGCACTTGTGTGGCGCGAATGTTACTTGCCACTTCTCAGCCCAAGCCTGGATATTGTCCAGGTCTTGCTGCATTTCTACACAGATTGCTTCAGTATCTGAGGAGTCATGAATGGTGCTGAACATTGTGCAATCATCAGCGAACATCTCCACTTCTGACCTGATGATTGAAGGAAGGTCATTGGTGAAGCAGCTGAAGATGGTTGGGCCTAGGACACTACCCTGAGGAAGTCCTGTAGTAGAATTAGAATATTACTGCGCAGTAGAGACCCTTCGGCCCTCGATGTTGCGCCGACCTGTGAAACCATCTGACCTACACTATTCCATTTTCATCCATATGTCTATCCAATGACCACTTAAATGCCCTTAAAGTTGGCGAGTCTACTACTGTTGCAGGCAGGGCGTTCCACGCCCCTACTACTCTCTGAGTAAAGAAACTACCTCTAACATCTGTCCTATACCTATCACTTTTTTTTTTACAACCCTTGCCAACCTTATCCCCTCAGACACACACACACACACACACACACACACACACACACACACACACACACACACACACACACACACACACACACACACACACACACACACACACACACAATGGGTGCTGTCTCTCAGGTACACTCTGCTGCTCCACAGGCTTGTCCTATCAATGGGTGCACATGTCCTTTCTTCCCCTGGTACCAGGGTTTCTGTTCTAGTTTTAATTTGAGTCATGTGACAACCAGTAAACATTGTTGCCAAACCATTTCTTTCAGTACCTTCTTTAAAAAAAAACTGGTCCAACATTTATTCAGTTTGACTATGAATTCCTCAAAAATAAATTTTTTAACTAAACAAAAATGGAAGCACCTTTATCATGCCCCAATTAAAATACACCAACCAGGTTTCTTTAATAAACAACAAAATTGTCAGTTTATGATAAAACAAGACTTATCCCGTAATGAAGCAAAACATTAACACACAGATTGAAATATGAAGGTTCCCTTTTTACCGTCGCCTGGAGATCAGATGATTAACCTCCAACAACCACAACCATCTTCCTTTGCGCTAGGTATGACTCCAGCCAGCAGAGGGTTTTCCCCCTGATTCCCATTGACCTCAGTTTTGCTACCACTCCTTGATGCCATACTCGGTCAAATGTTGCCTTGATGTCAAGGGCAGTCACTCTCACCTCACCTCTTGAGTTCAGCTCTTTTGTCCATGTTTGAACCAAGGCTGTGATGAGGTCAGGAGCTGAGTGGCCCTGGCGGAACCCAAACTGAGCATCACTGAGCAGGTCATTGCTAAGCAAGTGTCGCTTGATGGCACTGTTGACGACACCTTCCATCACTTTACAGATGATTGAGAGTAGACTGATGGGGCGGTAATTGGCCGGATTGGAATTGTCCTGCTTTTGTGTACAGGACATACCTGGGCAATTTTCCACATTGCAGGGTAGATGCCAGTGTTGTAGCTGTACTGGAACAGCTTGGCTAGGGGTGCGGCAAGTTGTGGAGCACAGGTCTTCAGTACTATTGCCAGAATATTGTCAGGGCCCATAGCTTTTGCAATATCCAGTACCTTCAGTCGTTTCTTGATATCAAGCGGAGTGACTCGAATTGGCTGAAGTCTGGCATCTGTAATGCCTGGGACTTCAGGAGGAGGCCGAGATGGATCATCAACTCGGTACTTCTGGCTGAAGATTGTTGTAAATGCTTCAGCTTTATCTTTCGCACTGATGTGCTGGGCTCCCCCATCATTGAGGATGGGGATATTTGTGGAGCCTCCTCCTCCAGTTAGTTGTTTAATTGTCCACCACCATTCACGGCTGGATGTGGCAGGACTGCAGAGCTTGGATCTGATCCGTTGGTTATGGGATCGCTTAGCTCTGTCTATCGCATGCTGCTTACGCAGTTTGGCATGCAAGTAGCCCTGGGTTGTAGCTTCACCAGGTTGACACCTCATTTTGAGGTATGCTTGGTGCTGTTCCTGGCATGCCCTCCTGCACTCTTCATTGAACCAGGTTTGGTCTCCTGGCTTGATGGTAATGGTCGAGTGGGGGATATGCCGGGCCATGAGGTTACAGATTGTGGTTGAGTACAATTCTGCTGCTGCTGATGGCCCACAGCACCTCACGGATGCCCAGTTTTGCATTGCTAGATCTGTTTGAAATCTGTTTGAATTTGGCGGCACAGTGGCGCAGTGGTTAGCACTGCAGCCTCACAGCTCGAGCGCCCCGGGTTCAATTCTGGGTACTGCCTGTGCGGAGTTTGTAAGTTCTCCCTGTGTCCGCGTGGGTTTCCTCCGGGTGCTCCGGTTTCCTCCCACAAGCCAAAAGACTTGCAGGTTGGTAGGTAAATTGGCCATTATAAATTGCCCCTAGTATAGGTAGGTGGTAGGGAAATATAGGGACAGGTGGGGATGTGGTAGGAATATGGGATTAGTGTAGGATTAGTATAAACGGGTGGTTGATGGTCGGCACAGACTCGGTGGGCCGAAGGGCCTGTTTCAGTGCTGTATCTCTAAACATATCCCATTTAGCACGGTGATAGTGCCATACAACATGATGGACGGTATCCTCAATGTGAAGGCGGGACATCGTCTCCACAAGTACTGTGTGGTGGTCACTCCTACCAATACTGTCATGGACAGAAGCATCTGCGGCAGGCAGATTGGTAAGGACGAGGTCACGCATGTTTTTCGCTCGTGTTGGTTTCCCCACCACCTGCCACAGACCCAGTTTAGCAGCTATGTCGTTTAGGACTCGGCCAGCTCGGTCAGTAGAGGTGCTACCGAGCCACTCTTGGTGATGGACATTGAAGTCCCCCGCCCAGAGTACATTTTGTGCCCTTGCCACCCCCAGTGCTTCCTCCAAGTGGTGTTCAACATGGAGGAGTACTGAGTCATCAGCTGAGGGAGGGCAGTAGGTGGTAATCAGTAGGAGGTTACCTTGCCCATATTTGATATGATGCCATGAGACTTCATGGGGTCCGGAGTCGATGTTGAGGACTCCCAGGGCAACTGCCTCCCTACTGTATATCACTATGCCACCACCTCTGGTGGGTCTATCCTGCCGGTGGGACAGGACGTACCCGGGGATGGTGATGGCAGTGTCTGGGACATTGTCTGTAAGGTATGATTCCGTGAGTATGACTATGTCAGGCTGTTGCTTGACTAGTCTGTGGGACAGCTCTCCCAACTTTGGCACAAGCCTTCAGATGTTAGTAAGGAGGACTTTGCAGGGTCGACAGGGCTGGGTTTGCCGTTGTTGTTTCCGGTGCCTTGGTCAATGCCGGCTGGTCCGTCTGGTTTCATTCCTTTTTATAGTCTTTGTAGCGGTTAGATACAACTGACTGGCTTGCTAGGCTATTTCAGAGGGCATGTTACAGTTCACCACATTGCTGTGGGTCTGGAGTCACATGTAGGCCAGACCAGGTAAGGACAGCAGATTTCCTTCCCTAAAGGACATTAGTGAACCAGATGGGTTTTTACAACAATTGACAATGGTTTCATGGCCATCATTATACTAGCTTTTTAATTCCAGATTTATTAACTAAATTCAAATTCCATCTTCTGCTGTGGTGGGATTCGAACCTATGTCTCCAGATCAATACCCTGGGTCTCTGGGCTACTAGTCCAGTGATAATACCACTACGCCACCGTCTACCCATAGTGATGATCACACGACATTGAGAGTCATTGAGCCAGCATTCCAGCGCCCCTCCCCACCCCCCGCACAGCAGTGTCAGGTAAGCTTGGAGGAATCCAAAAATCTTGCAGGCGAGGCTGATCCAAACAAGGAGCTAGCCACATGACTAACCTTCTGGCCAACCTGGGTTTTTTTGAATTAGGCCTGACACAGAACAGTTTTGGAAGGGACTGCAACTGAACTTCAAAAAGAGAGCATCTCTCTCTCCTCTCTCTCACGCAAAGTTCCAGGGACCCACGGAAATAACTTAAGCCTCAAGACAGAAGACCAGCAAAACAAGTTTGAAAGTATGCACTTGGCCCCACTGAGAACTGCAATACTTAACTTCAATTACAGACTTTACATCCAATCCAAAACCAAATTCCATCTACTGCTTCAAACTTTCCCCTTTGAATCTTACTCCTTTTCTGTCTCTATTGGCATGTGTGTTTATCACATATGCATGCTAGTATGGTCACATCGCATGTTTTTAGCAGTTTTAACTGAATTAGAGTTTTAAGGTTAATAAACTGACACCTTTCTTATTTAAATCTGAGAAAACCTGTCTGGTTGATTTCTTTGCCATTACAATTAGAGAGCAGTGAGCAAGGACTCACTGAGGGGAAGCCAAAAATATAGTGTTTTATAAGTAAAACCCTCTTCCGGCCAAACCAGGAAAAATGCTGAGAGAGGAGCCCTAGACCCCTTACTCACCTGGTCATAGCAGAACTTTGGGGACTAGCCTCCCAGATTGGACACGCAAACAAACGAGAAATTAGAAGTGGGAAGTTAAATTGATCCAATCAAAAAGAGAAAAATTTCAAAACAGGTTTTCTTGTGGTTCTGTGTGCAAGAATACGAACATGTCTGCGACTGAAGCCAATAACTCCCCAAGCCAGGGTGAAGTAACTTGGGAAAAGTTAAAAGCACTGTCTGTGGAAGAGTTGAGGAATATGGTTGAGCAGTGTGGGATCACTTTCTGTACCAAGGCCAGAAAGTCAGAACTCCTAAGACTTGTGACCAACCATTTTTCCCTCGAATCTGAAGAAGCAGAGACAGGGTTAGAAATAGACTCTAAAAGGGTATTGCTAGCAAAGATACAACTGGAACAGAGGAAACTTGAATTAGAAGACAGCAAGAGAAAGGGAGAGACAGGAGAAAGAAAATGGGAGAGAGCAGAGAGAAAGAGAAAGAAATTTCCAGAAGGAATGGGAGGAAAGTGAGGTGAGGCGGCTTGAGCTAGCTAGGGGGCGACAGAGTAACCCCTGTGAAAGCATAGAAAATACAAATGTTGTGGGGCTGTGGACGGAATTTTTAAAATTTTCCCAATTGATTCCAATATTCAATAAGGGAGATGTGGAAGCATTTTTTGCATCTTTTGAGAAACTTGCAAGGCAGTTAAAATGGCCAGCTGAGTCTTGGACTCTTCTGTTGCAAAGTAAGTTAACAGGCAAAGCCCATGAGGTTTATTCCCTGTTGCCAGATGAGAGTTCATCCAATTATGAACTGACAGAAAATGCTATTCTCAGGGCATATGAGCTAGTACCAGAAGTCTACCACCAGAAGTCTACCACCAGAAGTTTCGAACCCTCAGGAAGCAAGCTGATCAAACTTACTTGGAGTTTGGGAGAAGTAAGCAACTGTTTTTTGACCAGTGGTTGAGGGCTCTTAAAGTGCTTAAACCTCGTTAAAAGGCACATAGTGCCTGAACAAGGGACCTGGCATCATATAGGGGGCCCACTGAGAGCCACCCTCCTGCCTTTACACCCCCTCCGACCCCACCCTGCGAGGCCCCTCCCACCCTGATCTATCCGTGGCCTGGGTCCCACACCACCTCTAGGCCTTAGGTGGGTGCTCCACTGGCAACAGCCTCCGTCTCCATGGTGATGCTGCTCAGTTAAAGAGCTGCTGGCCTCTAATTGACCAGCAGCTCTTAGAGGGTGCAACTTCCGTCGCTAGGGTCCTTGATCCCATGGAAGGCCCGCTGCGGCCCAGTTAAGTGCCAAATTGGCTCTTATTTCAGCGGGCCTCCCCCAGAAGAGGCAACGCGGGGTTCTCGGCGGTGCTTCTGCGAGAGTTTGAGACCCCCGTCGCCCGGATAAAATCCTGGCCAATATTCCAACTGAGGCCCAACAAGTGATTTGTAAAGTTTTAGCATAATTCCTTGCTTTTGGAGGTGGTTATTGCCAAATACTTTAGGTGCTAAAGGGGTAAAGAGGTGGTCAAGATGGAGTCTTAAGTTGAATTGTCAGTTTAGCTCGTGTTTAGCGCAAGACGACATCTTGGTAAAAGAGTTGAAGCCAGTCCTAGGAACAGCCATTTGGAGGCTTGTTAAACAGGTGATTACCACTTAAAATGGCTGCTAGTGCTCATGAAAGGGGTTGCATGGCCTTTTGATAGCTGGATCTTCAACTAATGCCCACTTCTAGCAGAGACCAGCTGTTTGGGAGTAAACATGGGGTTGAAGTTGATTTCAAGCACAAGTTAAAGGGATACTCACCACTTTAAAGGGTTAGTTACCATGTCATGTTCATTGCTGCTGGAGCTATGAGGAGGATCTCAGAAACACATCAGAAGAGTTTGTCAAGTCTTTGTCAGGACTTCACCAACACCCGATTAACATTTATTCTGGAAATTCTCTGAGAATTATAAAGAGTAAGTGCTATGCTACTCCACCTTAAAGGAATCATCAGGAGAAAGGAAGAAATGGTAATGGGCACTCTGCTAAGGGTCCCCCTTAGCCTGGATGAGGAATGGGAGGACAATATGAGGCCAGACAGAGCAAAACCAGCTGCTGCAGTAGAGAGGGACAGGAGGATGAGGAGGGTAAGTTGGCATCCTTCTCCATGAGGGTAGAGGACATCATTCCTTCATCAGGAACACAATACCAGTTCTGATGAAAGGTCACAGACCTGAAATGTTAACTCTGCTTCTCTCTCCACAGATGCTGCCTGATCTGCTGAGTATTTACAGTACTTTCTGTTTTTATTTCAGAATGTCAAGACTGTAGCCTTGATGGTTATTGCACATAACCAATTGGAAGTCCTTTAGACAACGTTTATATTTATTTCAAGTACAAATGCTTACCAAGTCCATTTTTAATGCAGGTTTATTATTGTTTCTTTGTTTCTTCTCCTTCACTCCTCTTTCCTGTTGCTTCCTGGGTTTAGTGTTTTGTATAATTAAAACAGCGCCCACCCCCCGCCCCCCCATGTTGACAGGTGATATAAGTAAATGTATTATTCAGAAAATTAAAGATAATTTGATTCTCCATTGTGACTGAGATTTTTTTTTTCAATGTTCGATGTTGTAGCTATTATTACTAAACAGACATGTACCTGAACATTTATTGTTGGCAGCCATTCTTGGAAAACTATCTTCATCAAAGCTGTAGACCTGAGACATAAAGGAAACATTCTGTTTAGTTTACCTTTTTCTCTTGAGTTCTTGATTACTACATTTTTAGTTTGATAAATAATTGAACATAGTAATAAAGAGTACTGAAACAATGTAGCATGTTTCTTTGCTGCAGTGCTGAGGGCATCCTGCATTGCCACTGACACATCTTTCAGGTGAGACATTAGACTGAGACACTGTCTGTCTGCTCAGAGGAACTCTCCTCCTGTCCTGACCAACTACATCCCTAAATCAATGATCCAAAAACAGAGTAACTTATTATTTATTAATTTATAGTTTGTGAGACCTTAACGGTTGCCATGCTTATCTCCACAGCAAATACTTGTGTGTAAAAAGTAACTAACTGGTTGCAAAACACTATGGGATGCCCTAAGGATGTTAGTTCTTGGCAGTAGTTTATTTATTTAGAGATACAGCACTGAGTGGCCCTTCGGCCCACTGAGTCTGCGCCAACCATCAATTTATACTAATCAACAAAGAACAATCCTACATTAATCCCATATTCCTACCACATCCCCTCAATTCCCCTACCACCTACCTATACTAGGGGCAATTTATAACAGCCAATTTACCTATCAACCTGCAAGTCTTTGGCTGTGGGAGGAAACCGGAGCACCTGGCGGAAACCCACATGGTCACAGGGAGAACTTGCAAACTCCACACAGGCAGTAACCAGAATTGAACCCGGGTCACTGGAGCTGTGAGGCTGCGATGCTAACCACTGCGCCACTGTGCTGCCACTGTGTCACCCAATGTCGTGTGCATTCAAAAGAAAATACAAGAGCCTGGCTTTTCCTCCACTGTTTTTTCTCCAGTTATCCAATAGTCAGCAGTCAAAACGTACATGTTTTAATGAAGCTCAACTGCTTATCTTGATAAACAGCACATCAAACTTAAACCTGCTTCATTACTACAAAAGCAGAATTGCCCATACAAAAGTGCTACTATCTAAGGCAGGAATTTATATTTATTTATATTATATTTATATAGTGCCTCTCACGACACCGGACATTCTAAAGTACTTTGCAGCCAATTAAATACTTTTGAAGTGTAGCCACTGTTGCAATGTTGGAAATGCGCCAGCCAACATACGTACAGTCAATAGAGAAACATACAAAAATACAATACAGAAACAGGTCATTAGTCCACCTGCCCTATGCTGGTGTTTATGCTCCACACATTGCCTCCTCCCACCTCACTTCATTCCACCCTGTCAGCATATCTTTCTTTTCCAGCCCACATGTACTTATCTAGCTTCTCCTTACAAAAGCATCTCTGCCAGGTGCCATAATCACTCCATGTGGGAGTGAGTTCCACATTCTCACCACTCTCAGAGCGAAGAGGCTTCTCCTAAATTCCTTATTTGATTTATGGTCTCTAGTTCTGGACTTTGGTGGACATCCAATCTTTTCCAGTAGTCTGAAGAGACCACGTCTGCTGACAAGGTCAAAGGCTTTGGTGAGATCAATGAAAGCAACGTAGAGGGGCATCTGTTGTTTACAGCATTTCTCCTGTAGCTGTCGAAGGGAGAACAGCATGTCAATGGTGGATCTCTCTGCTCGAAAGCCACACTGTGGTAGAGCCACTCAGGGTAGACACACTCAGCCAGCTTCTGGAGCCTGTTTAAAGCAACTCGAGCGAAGACTTTCCCCACTATGCTGAGCAGGGAGATTCCACGGTAGTTGTTGCAGTCACCGCGGTCACACTTGTTCTTATAGAGGGTGATGATATTGGCATCGCGCATGTCCTGTGGTACTGCTCCCTCGTCCCAGCACAGACAAAGCAGTTTGTACAGTGCTGAAAGTATAGCAGGCTTGGCACTCTTGATAATTTCAGGGGTAATGCCATCCTTCCCAGGGGCTTTTCCACTGGCTAGAGAATCAATGGCATCACTGTGTTCCGATTTTGTTGGCTGTATGTCCAGGTCATCCATGACTGGCAGAGACTGGTCGGTCTCGCAGTCTGCACTGTGGAAGCTGCTTGTGATTTGAAAGCTGTTTAGAGAGGCTCGCCTTGTGACAATGAGGTCCAGCTGGTGCCAATGACGTGATCTTGGGTGCCTCCAAGAAACCTGGTGACAAGGTTTAGTGTGAAAGAACGAGTTGGTGATGCAGAGGTTATGATAGGTACACAACTCAAGCAGTCTCTGTCCATTCTCATTCATCCTTCCAACGCCATAGCGCCCAAGGCAGGAGGGCCATGAATCATGGTTGGCCCCAACCCTGGCATTAAAGTCCCCCAGCAGGAACAGGTGTTCAGTGTTGGGGATGCTACTAATGATATTATGGAGTTCCTCGTAGAACTGGTCTTTAGTTTCAGGTGGGGAGCACAGTGTTGGAGCATAGATGCTGAGCAGGCGTACTAGACCAGAGGCGGTGAACAGACGGATGGACAGTATGCATTCCAAGCCATTTGAGGGTGGCTGTATCATGTTGAGCAAAGAGTTTCTGATGGCGAAGCCCACTCCATGCTGTCTTGGTTCTTCAGGATCCCTACCCTGCCAGAAGAAGGTGTAGTCTTGCTCTCTTAGAGATCCGCTCGCAGGGAGGAGTGTCTCCTGAACTGCTGCAATGTCTGCATTGAGTCTACTGAGCTTGTTGTTAATGATGGCGGTCTTCCGAGAATCGTTGATTTGTGTAAGGTCTTCCGATAGGCCAGGACACATAGTTCTGATGTTCCAGCTTGCAAAATGAAGGGCTGGTACCTTCTTTCCTTTTTTGGTCGTGCTGTTTGGTGCAGTATTGCAGTCCACTTGTCGGGCAATGTCAGTCACTGAAGAGTGTCTGCAGAGACTCATCGACAGGTTTGCGGCTGCCTGCATCGAATTTGGCCTAACCATCAGCCTCAAGAAAACGAACATCATGGGACAGGACGTCACAAATGCCCCATCCATAGATATCGGCGACCACACTCTGGAAGTGGTTCAAGAGTTCACCTACCTAGGCTCAACTATCACCAGTAACCTGTCTCTCGATGCAGAAATCAACAAGTGCATGGGAAAGGCTTCCACTGCTATGTCCAGACTGGCAAGAGAGTGTGGGAAAATGGCGCACTGACACAGAACACAAAAGTCCGCGTGTATCAAGCCTGTGTCCTCAGTACCTTGCTCTACGGCAGCAAGGCCTGGACAACGTATGTCAGCCAAGAGCAACGTCTCAATTCATTCCATCTTCGCTGCCTCTGCAGAATCCTTGGCATCAAGTGGCAGGACCATATCTCCAACACTGAAGTCCTCGAGGCGGCCAACATCCCCAGCATATACACCCTACTAAGCCAGCGGCGCCTGAGATGGCTTGGCCATGTGAGCCGCATGGAAGATGGCAGGATCCCCAAGGACACATTGTACAGCGAGGTCGTCACTGGTATCAGACCCACCGACTGTCCATGTCTCTGCTTTACAGACGTTTGCAAACGCGACATGAAGTCCTGTGACATTGATCACAAGTCGTGGGAGTCAGTAGCCAGTGATCACCAGAGCTGGCGGGCAACCATAAAGGCGGTGCTAAAGTGTGGCGAGTGGAAGACACTTAGCAGTTGGCAGGAAAAAAGACAGAGGCGCAAGGAGAGAGCCAACTGCGTAACAGCCCAGTCAACCAATTTTATCTGCAGCACCTGTGGAAGAGTCTGTCACTCTAGAATTGGCCTTTATAGCCACTCCAGGCGCTGCTTCACAAACCACTGACCACCTCCAGGCACTTACCCATTGTCTCTCGAGACAAGGAGGCCAAAGAAGAAGATGAGTTCTGGACTCATCCACAAGTGGAAACAACCTCTCTAAGTCTACCCTATCAAATCCTTTCATAATTTTAAAGAATTCAGGTCACTTGTCAGTTTTCTCTTTTTCTAAACAGTCCTAACCTCTTCAGTCTTTCTTGATAGATGCATCCTCTTGGTTCTGATATTATTTTTGTTTGACAAATATATTAGTGTTCTTTGAGGATGTAACAAGCAGGGTGGATAAAGGGGAACCAGTAGATGTAGTGTATTCAGATTTCCAAAAGGCATTTGATAAAGTGCCATATTAAAGGTTACTACATAAGAGACAAGTTCATTGTGTTGGGGGGTATATATTAGCCTGAATAGAGGACTGGCTAACTAACAGAAAACAGAAAGTCAGGGTAAATGGAGCATTTTCAGGTTGGCAATCTGTAACTAGTGGGGTGCCACAGGGATCAGTGCTGGGGCCTCAACTATTTACAACCAATATTAATTATTTGGATGAAGGGGCTTCGTGTATTGTAACCAAATTTGCTGATGATACAAAGATAGGTCAGACAGAAGTTGTGAGGAGGACGCAGCGAGTACGCAAGGGGATATAGATAAAGTGCGTGGGCAAAAATTTGGCAGAAGGAGTATAATGTGGGAAAATGTAAGGTTGTCCACTTTGGTTGGAAGAATAGAAAAGCAGAATATTATTTAAATAGAGCGAGACTGCAGAATGCTGTGCTACAGTGGGATCTGGGTGTCCTTCTGAATTACAAAAAGTTAGCATGCAGGTACAAGTAATTAGGAAGGCAAATGGAATGTTGGCCTTTGTTGCAAGGGGGATGGAGTATAAAAGTAGGGAAGTTTTGCCACAACTGTACAGGGCATTGGTGAGACCGCACCTAGAGTAATGCGTACAGTTTTGGTCTCCTTATTTAAGTAGGTTTATACTTGCATTGGAAGTAGTTCAGAGAAGATTCAGTAGGCTGATTCCTGGGATGAAGAGGTTGTCTTATGAGGAAAGGTTGAACGGGTTGGGCCTATAGTCATTGGAGTTTAGAAGAATAAGAGGTGACCTTATTGAAACATGTAAGATTCTGAGGGGGCTTGACAGAGTAGATGCTGAGAGGATGTTTCCCCTTGTGGGTGAATCTAGAACTGGTGGGCACAATTTAAGAATAAGGGTTCTCCCATTTAAGATGGAGATGAGGAGGAATTTCTTCTCTGAGGGTCGTTAATCTTTGGAATTCTCTTCCTCAGAGAGCAGTGGAGGTTGGGTCATTGAATATATTCAAGGGTTATGGGGTGGGGGGAAGGGGTGGAGTGGGAGTGGCTTGCTGTCAGGAAAATGGAGTTAAATCCACAATTAGATAAATCATGATCTTATTGAATGGTGAAGCAGGCTCGAGCAGCCAAATGGCCTACTCCTGCTCCTAGTTCTTATGTTCTTATTGTAAATCTTTCTTGCACTTTCTTCTATGCTTCTGCATCATTTTTGTCATATGGAGAGCAGAGCTGTGCATAGTTATGTATAAGTTTAACATCAATTTTCTGCTTTTCAATTCTATCCCACTAGATATGAACCCCAGTGTTGAATTGTTGAAGAAAGCAGAGACATATAGGGACTTCCTCAGTTGAGAGGGATTAAATGGGCTCCTCAGTTGCTTCTATGGCCAAAGAAAATATTAAATATTTTCCTTCTCATGGAGCAGGGAGCCAACACTTCTTTGAGTGCCTGGGGGTTAAATCGATGAGCCCCAAAAACAGTTGCCAGGATCACAGTACGGGATTAACCTGCGCCCAGTCATTGCATTGCAGGCAATGTGGTAAGTTTGAGCTGCTTGCTACTTTACATGATTGCTGCATGCAGCCAGCACCAACCACACTATTCATTGGCTGCATGCATCAGCAGAGGACCTAACGATAACAATAATAAAAGGCAGCCTGCACCTTTTAAAGAGGCGATGCATGCGGCTGCAAGAAATAGTGAGAGTCATTTTAAAAGTGAATCTGGGCTGCGACACTTTGAGAAATGATTGAACATGCGAGAGAACTATCACAGAGGTTTTCTAACAATGCAGCTCTTGATGCAAAATGTGGAGAGAAGGAGAGATGGCCTGTATCTGCAGGGGGCTTGAGGCCTTCCAGATGTATGATCAAGAAGCAGTGGGAAGAAGTAGTGGCAGAGGTCAATGCCAGGAATGTTGCTGCAAGAACATGGATGCGCATGAGCTGTCAAGGTGAGTATGTTGATCTTCAACTGGAATATTGTACCAACTGCTTTTCTAGCCCCATCCACTGCTAAATTTACTACACCCCATCACCCACATATCAACAATTTATCAATCAATAATCAACCATTCAATTCATATGCTTTACCTCACCCTCACAAGGTTAGCACTGCTGCAAGCCCCACACCCACAACTCATAGCCCACATAGACTGATAGCTATTCACATCACCCAACATGTTGCAGGCCACTAACTGACACAATTCCTCTTTCTAACAGGTGGCACATAACAGGAGTCAGTAACAAAGAATGGGAGGAGGACAAGCATGGTTGCATGTTTTAACTCCCATGGGGGAGACAGTGCTGACTATCATGGGAAGGGGCATCACTGAGGCTGTGACCACTGGTGGGGCTAGAGGGATCTATGATGATGGTAACTGCAAACCTAACCCACATATCATCCCACTTCTCCTTGATCCTTCAATCTCTTCTGAGTTAGAAGCTGCAGATAGTGTAAGCACACATTTTCTACTTTCTCCTCTTCCCCTCACCACAACCCAACCCTTGTCCCTTTTTTACTTCAGATACCAAAGATCTGGAACTTTCCCAGTCAGAGGATAAAGAGGAAGAAGACAGTGACGATGAAGAGACACTGTCACTCAATGTTGCAACCACTGATGCAACCAGAGACTGACATGCATGTATTTTATAGGCTAGAATACAGGACAGATCTGCATGAGGTGAGACACCAGGCACGAGTGTGCAGGTGCCAGTTCACTGGAGGGTGAGGTGGAGATTAATTCGGTTGCAGAGGAGTCACAGGAGCATTTCAATGGGCCAGGCTTCAGAAGAAGCTTGGAAGACAGGAGAGATTAAATGACAAAGGGGTTGGTGATGCAAGGCCAAAGGGAGTGGTTATACGACAAGTAAAGAAACAAAAGATGCTTCCACCCCTGTAACTCCACCGGTGCCTTTGCTATTGCTCATCAACCAGCTATTCCAGATTTTTGCAGCTCAGGCCAAGATGGTGTCAGGCCCTCCAGACCCAGAGCATGGTCACTCTACAAGGCCATCTGCAGTCTCCTCAATTGAAGGTCAGTAGCTTACTGCCACCTCACAGGAGCACAAGGATAGGCAAAGGCATACTGAAGACAGGCACTAAGGAAATGCCTGAAAGGTGATTAGTTTATTTTTGTATACATTATGGAAAGATTAAATTTATAAAATTGGATTAGAATGTGCATTTTTGGTGGTCTTTTTGTGTTGTCAGTAAAAGGATGATGTGATGGTCAGTGATAGAGGAGTGTTGAACTGTTGGTGAATGGGGAGGTATGGTTGTGATTATTGGTATTGCTCATGAAATACTTGATCAGTTAAAGCCAAGCAGAAAGGGGCTGTCCATATTATGGCCTCCCTTCTTCCTTGGATCCTTCTCTTCCTGTTGCTCTGCCTCCTCCTTCACTTCCTCTTCCTCATATTCCTGCTCCTCAGCTTCTCACCAAATGGGTGGTGACAAGGCCTGTTCCTTCATGAGTGCCAGGTTGTGCTGCATGTTACCTTGATATCCGTTTTAGCTGAGTACTGCAGAGCTCCTCCAGAGCTGTTCAGGCAGTAAAAGCATTGCTCAAGGATGCCAATAGTGTTCTCTATGATGTTCCTTGTGGCAACATGGCTCTTATTGAAGGCAGTCTGTTCACATGTGCATATGTGCTGGACTGGAGTCATGAGCTACGTCATGAGTGGATAACCCTTGTTGTCCAATAGCCAGCCTTTGCCTTCCTTTGGTGGGTCAAATGCTGGTGGTACAGTGGACAGATGCAAAATCATGAATGCTGACTGATGCATTGCTTGTCGCACACCAGCTGCACATTTAGTGAATGAAATCCTTTTTGGTTAATAAAAATAGCTGAGTTGATATTAGGCAAGGTATCAATGGCGCCCTGCACCATGGGGAAGGGTGCAATCTGTGCAAACTCTTATGCATTCTCTGCCTACTTGTCTCTGGCAAGAGGAAATTAGATTACTCTATTTCTTTATGCATAGTGAGCTTTTTTAACCCTCCTTACTGCAAACTGCAAAATGTTGCTTATATCTCCAGCAGCAGTGTGGAAATAGATGCTTCAAACTCTGTTTCTGTTAATTACTGCATGTCCTGTCAATGCTCTCAAAAAGCCTCCTTCATTAAAATAAAAGCAAAATACTGCGGATGCTGGAAATCTGAAATAAAAACAAGAAATGCTGGAATCACTCAGCAGGTCTGGCAGCATCTGTGAAAAGAGAAGCAGAGTTAACGTTTCGGGTCAGTGACCCTTCTTCGGAACTTCTCCTTCATTCTTTTGGTGCTGAGCTTACATTTATACTGGCTAGGTGTTGACTCACCAGGCAATGGAACATTTCTGTGATTTACCTTATAAAAGCCCCTCATAATTTTGAACACCTAAGCATTTTCATTCTAATGAAAAAAACCCTGGTTTCTGTGATCTTTACTCATAACTAAGCCTCTCATCCCTGGGATCATTTCAATAAATCTCTTCTGTACTCTCTCTATTGCCTTTACATCCTTCCTATAATTGGGTTCCCAAAGCTGTGCACAATATTCTAACTGAGGCCTACCAATGATTTTATATCATTATTTATAAAATCCAAGAGCCCAAATACTTTTTAAGCTGTTTCAACTGGCCTTTCTACTTTTGTGTGCTTTTTTACTGTCATGTGGCATGAATCCCTTTTTCCCAATTTGTTTACCTCTTCCATTTCGAAGGAATCTGGTGGCTGATCACTTGCGCAGTGCTTCAATTTCTTCACCTGGGGCGTGATGAATTGCGGTTCCCTGTCTCTGTCTTTGGCAGCCATTTCCAGCAATAGAGAATCTTGAGGTTCCTTCAGGTTAAGGGGTAAATCAGGAGCCTTGTTCTCAGCCTGACTCTGTTCCACTGTCAATGGTGCTAAAATGCTGTCTTCAGGTATAGACTGGTGAGCACACCGGAAAGCAGCTCGTTTGTCCCTTCCTGAAGGTTTCTCTTTACTTTCTATGAAGTTTTGAAAGTCCTTCCTGTTCTGAAAGTAATTTTGGGACACTTTCCTCTGCAGTTTTCTGCATTTCTCTTTTGTTTCCAGCTGCTGTTTCTCCTCAGTGTTGAGCTCAGGAGATAGATTTTTGCTGACTATCTCCGTGAACAGGGAGGAGAATATATCATTCACTTGTTGTAAGACATCAAGTGGGTGGAAACGACCTAAATGGACAAGAGAGAAATAAAAAGGAGAAACAGACCCTGTATTCAGAGTGAGACAATCAAAAATATTATGTGTTGCATTGTCACAATCAAATGAATTTCTTTTAGAACTATCAAATTATCACAGACCTAAATATTTCCAGGAAGATTTTTCTGACAGCCTGAGTAAATTTATATGAACTGGAGCAACTATTGGCCTCAGCATCTCCAATGGAGGAGAAAAAAATCAGCTGGTATACTTGTTATTTTCTAATCCTCCTCTTAAGGGGAAATCCAAAACAAGGGCATAACTTTAAAATTAGAGTTAATGTCAGGAGACATTTATTTCTTATGCTCTTATCAAGGGATATGGAGAGTAAGCAGGAACATGGAGTTGAGACAGATCAGCCATGATCATATTGAATGGTGGTGCAGGCTCAAGGAGCCTTATGGTCTATTCTTGCTCTTATTTCTTGTCTTCACTTCTTCACACAAAGGGTAGTGGAAATCTGCAACTCTCTCTGCCAAAAAGTTGTTGAGGCTAGGTCAATTGAAAGTTTCAAAACTGAGGTTGATAGATTTTTGTGAAGTAGGGGTATTAAGGGATGTGGAACAAAGGCATGTAGATGGAGTTAAGATACAGGTTAGTCATGAGGACGCTAGGTGAGGTTTTAAATGATTACTTTTCATCTGTGTTCACTATGGAGAAGGACGATGTAGGCGTAGAGATCGGGGAAGGGGATTGTGATATACATGAACAAATTAACATTGAAAGGGAGGAGGTATTAGCGGTTTTGGTGGGCTGAAAAGTGGATAAATCCCCAGGCCCAGATGAGATGTGTCCCAGGCAGCTACGTGAGGCAAGGGAGGAAATTGCAGGGGCTCTGACACAAATCTTCAAATCCTCTCTGGCCACAGGAGAGGTACCAGAGGACTGGAGGACAGCGAATGTGGTATCAATATTCAAGAAGGGTAACAGGGATAAACCAGGTAATTACAGGCCAGTGAGTCTAACATCAGTGGTACGAAAACTATTAGAAAAGATTCTGAGGGACAAGATTAATCTTCACTTGGAGAGGCAGGGATTAGTTAAGGATAGTCAGCATGGCTTTGTCAGGGGGAGATCATGTCTAACAAATTTGATTGAATTTTTCGAGGAGGTGCCTAGGTGTGTAGATGCAGTTGATGCAGTCTACATGGACTTCAGTAAGGCTTTTGATAAGGTGCCGCATGGGAGATCGGTCAAGAAGGTAACAGCCCATGGGATCCAGCACAATTTGGCAAATTGGATCCAAAATTGGCTTAGTGGCAGGAGGCAGAGGGTGATGGTCAAGGGTTGCTTTTGCGAGTGGAAGCCTGTGACCAGTGGTGTACTGCAGGGATTGGTGCTGGGTCCCTTGCTGATTGTGGTGTACATTAATGATTTAGCTGTGAATATAGGAGGTATGATCAGTAAGTTCACAGATGACATGAAAATTGGTAGTGTCGTAAATATGAAGAAGGAAAGCCTTAGATTAAAGGATGATATAGATGGTCTGGTAAGATGGGCAGTTCAGTAACAAATGGAATTTAATCCTGAGAAGTGTGATGTGATGCATCTTGGGAGGACTAACAAGGCAAGCGAAAAAACAATGGATAGTTGGACCCGAAGAAGTACAGAGTGTCAGAGGGACCTTGGTGTACTTATCCATAGATCACTGAAGGCAGCAGCACAGGTAGATAAGGTGGTTAGGAAGGCATATGGGATACTTGCCTTTTTTAGCCAAGGCATACAATATAAGAGCAGGGAGGTTATGATGGAGCTGTATAAAACGCTAGTTAGGCCACAGCTGGAGTACTGTTTACAGTTCTGGTTACCACACTATAGAAAGGATGTGATTGCACTGGAGAGGGTGCAGAGGAGATTCACCAGGATGTTGCCTGGGCTGGAGCATTTCAGCTATGAAGAGAGACTGGATAGGCGAGGGCTGTTTTCCGTCGAGCAGAGAAGGCTGAGGGGGGACCTGATTTAGGTATACAAAATTATGAGGGGCATAGTTAGGGTAGATCGGAAGAAACCTTTTCTTTTAGTGGAAGTGTCAATAACCAGGGGGCATAAATTTAAGGTAAGTTGTAGGAGGTTTAGAGGGGATTTGAGGAATTTCTTTTTCACCCAGAGAGTGGTTGGAATCTGGAACACAGTGCCTGAAGGGATGGTAGAGGCAGGAACCCTCACAACATTTAAGGATTATTTAGATGAGCACTTGAAACCTAATAGCATACAAGGCTACGGACCAAGTGCTGGAACATGGGTTTAGAATAGATAGGATTGATGGCCAGCTTGGACACAGTGGGCCAAAGTGTCTGTTTCTGTGCTGTATAACTCTATGACTTTATGAATGGCAGATCAGGTTCGAAGGGCTAAATGGCCTACTCCTGTTCTTATATTCCTGTGTTCCTAAATAGCACATGAACTGCAATTTCTCAGCTGAAGGTATTGTGGGACATGGAACCATGTTAAGAAGGGACTACCTTAAGAAGTTGTAACTGAAGGTCACTGGAGGAAGTGATATTGCATCAGATATGACCAGGGAGTTGTGGGTGTAGCGTGACAGAGTGAGGTGTGTGTTGGTGTTGCTCTTCCAATAGCTGTATATATAGTTAAATTATAGTAAAAACTCATATTTCCATTGGATATTACTAACAGTCCTGTGAATCTTATGATAGGTCACATAGAATCACAGAATCACAGAATTGTTACTGCGCAGAGGAGGACATTTTGCCCATTGTGTCCGCAACGGCTCTCCGAAAGAGCAATTCACTTAGTGCCATTCCCCTGACTTCTCCTTGTACCCTGCACATTATTCCTTCTCAAATAACAGTCTAATTCCCTTTTGAATGCTTCAATTGAACCTGCTTCCATCACACTCTCAGGCAGTGCATTCCAGACCTTTAACTACTTGCTGCGTGAAAAAAGATTTTCCTCGTGTCAGTTTTGTTTCTCTTCCCAATTACTTTAAATCTGTGCCCTCTCATTCTCAATTCTTTCATGTGAGGGTACAATTTCTCTCCATCTACTATGTTCAGACCCTTCATGATTTTGAATACCTCTATCAAACCACCTCTCAGCCTTCTCTTCTCTAAGGAAAACTGTCCTAACTTCTCCAATCTATCTTCATACCTGAAGTTCCTCATCCCTGGAACCATTCATACCAAAAGAACAAATAATACAACAGGAGGGTGGTACAATCCTCATTGCTATGTTACAGGAGAAAAGGAAAGATGGGGAGACGCTAGTCATTTTCATCCCGAGCTATTTACAACTGGCTTAAATGCAGTGTTGACATTTGAAAGTTCCAGTTAACATCAAAAATATAAACAAGAATAGGTAAAACATACAGAATATCCATTAAAAAACTCAATGGTGTGGAACAGCTTTCTAAGGTCGCTTGACAACCAGTTTGATCACAGAGATTCTAGTAGAAATAACATGGCAAGTCACCAATAGCACAAGTAATCAACAAGACTGGCTTGATTTTTCACCTTCTAGCACAAACCATTAACGTTATCATGATGGGCACTGACCCAAATGGCAAATCAATTGTTATTTCTGCGTTTGTATTACCATATGTATAAACCAGAATTAACAGTGAAGGTTACATAAATAGATTAACCACTCACCTTTTTATCTGTAGTGTCTCACATGCACTTGCTTTGGAGCTCAACTAGTGAATATGTACAGCAATTTAATTTTCAGTACCCATTTTGTGGGATAGGCTGTAAATCCCATCATAAAATCATTTCTATTGTGGTCCTCCAGTCGACTGAATCACACTACTTGGTTTTTTGTTGTCTTGTAACTTTTATATTGTGTTATACTGAATCTTGCAGTTTTTGATTCTTTTTGTGATTTGCATTAAGAAGCAGAGCCATGATAGTAGACCACCTGTTTGTCCTTCTGGCCAGTCAATGACTAGTGAAAGGGAGATCAAAGGTGGGGGTGTGCAGGAAAAGATTTAAAGCCCAAATCTGTGACATTCCACTCAATCTGCCGAGTCTCACTTAACCAGAACATGGATTGAACAATCAGTGGGAGGCATCTTTACTGCTTCTCCAATCCATAGTCTGGTAAGAAAGACAGCATGTTAAAAAGAGCCATTGCGGGATCTTTGGGCGATAATTTAAGAAAAGTTTTAAATTACAGAAAAACAGTGTTTCAGTGACAAAGAACAAGTGATTTTTGAAATTGTGTTGGTTCTATGAGGCATGGTCACTGTTTCAAATGATCAGGCTGTTTCAAGGGTTCTAATCAGTACGTGATGTGTAAGGGACAAAAACCTAAAGGACATCCCTCTCTTTGCCGATGATACCAAACTTGGAGGAATGGCAAACAGTGAGGATGATACAAACTGCCTGCAACAGGACATAGATAGGCTAGCAGAATGGGCAGACAAGTGGCAGATGGCATTTAATACAGACAAGTGTGAGGTGATGCATTTTGGCAGAAGGGATAGGAAGAGGCAATATATACTTAATGGCACAGTTCTAAAGAGTGTGCAGGGATAGAGGGACCTAGGGCTTCATTTGCATTGATCTTTGAAGGTAGCAGGACATATTGAGAGAGTAGTGAGTAAAGCATATGGAATCTTGGTCTTCACAAATAGAGGCACAGAGTACAAAAGCAGGGAAGTTATGCTGAATCTTTATAAAGCTCTGGTTAGGCCCCAACTAGAATACTGCATCCAGTTCTGGTCACCACACTTTAGGAAAGATGTGAGGGTCCTTGAGAAGGTGCAGAGGAAATTTACCAGAATGGTTCCAGGGATGAGGGATTTTAGTTACAAGGTTAGGTTGGAAAAGCTGAGGTTGTTGTCCTTGGAACAAAGGAGATTGAGGGGAGATTTGATAGAGGTGTACAAGATTATGACAGGCTTAGATAAGTTAGACAAGGAAAAGCTATTCCCATTAACTGACGGTGCAAGGAGTAGGGGACACATATTGAAGGTTTTGGGCAAGTGATGCAGGGGAGATGTGAGCAAAAACTTTTTTATGCAGCGAGTGGTAATGACCTGGAACTCACTGCCCACAAGGGAGAGGGAAGTGGAGGCAATCAATGGTTTCAAAAAGAAATTAGATGGACACATGAAGGAAATGAACTTGCAGGACTATGGGGATTGAGCAGGGGAGAAGGATCGCCAAAAGCCGGCATGGACCCCAGGGGCCAAATGGCCTCCTCCTATTCCATAAAATAACTATGACTCTTTAAACCAATTTACGTCCTCCTATGCAGAGCCTTTTTTTACCGTATAGATTGGAGTTTTCCATTTCCATCCGTAGCTTCTGTGCATCCAGAAACACTCCTAAATTTATTCCAGTTGCAACAGAAGAGGTATTGATGAAACGAGCAGGGATTTTAGTGGATATGTCAGCCTCCGGTTTGCCAAAACCAAGGTCAAACAGAAGCTCCTCAGGGTCATAATGGTAGAGATCCAGTAATTCATGAACACTGCAAAAATGGCAAAGTAGAAAGTAGATGTTATGTGTATCCTACTTATTTTCAGAGGTCAAAGATCATTAACTTAAGGGTATGGCAGTGTAATGATTAAGTTATTGGACAAGTAATTGGAAGATCTGGACTAACAATACAGAAAACATGATTTCAAATCACAGCAGGACAGTTAGAGAATTTGAATTCAGTTTTAAAAATCTGGTATCAGTACAAAATGACCATAAATCTGTTGAATAGTTGTAAAAACGTCTCATTAATGTCTTTAGGGATGGAAGCTTGTTGTACTTGCCAGTGATGCCCACATCCCAAGAATTTTTTTTTAAAAGTTGTTTGCTGCAATTACTGGAGATCCGTCACTCGTTGGGAGTCACAGTTTGTTAGAGGTGAAAAATTATCAAAAGAAAGCCAGTCATTGACCTATAGTCTGAAATTATCAGACTACAATTTACCAGATTGGGAGCTAAACAACACAGGACCGAAATTCAATGTCCTTTTTCACACACTCGCTGCAACTCCGGTGGGAGAGTAGCTGAGGGGCCAGACTAAGGCCAGAAAGTGTATATGACAGGCCCAGTCTGTAGTACCTGTGAGGCCCTCTAAGGATAGAACCTCGACCCTCCACTTGCAAGTGCAATGATGTCAAAGGAGGCAGGACCCACAGTGGAGAATCCATATGTTGGTAGTACCCCCGTCCTTGAACCCATAGCGCACTGGCATAATTTGGCAACCTGAGTACACCATGTGACAAGAGTCTTCAAAAGTTCAAATGGATATCATGATAGAGTCCAGGCCAGGGAAGTTGCCTGGAACACCAAGAACATACAATTTTTGTGTGGTTAAGAGGGCCAAACATGAACGTTTCTGAGGTGGGGTAGGGGGAGTCAATGTAACATTGCCCTGAACCTTGCAGCAGAAGCTGGATTTTCTGCTAGCTTTGGGCAGGGAGGCAGCCATGATGCACATGTTATGGCATGGGTCACCACTGGTGCAGTCATAATTAGGTGGTTGTGCCCCTGATTCTATTGATCTGGTGGGGTCAGTGCTGGAGGAAAATTGCCAACGCAATACAAATTTAAGTCAAGGGATTGTGGCCAGTGGAATCTAAGGGCCCACAGCTTGGCATCAGACCCCAAACTACTCATGAACAGAACCATGGAAGATCCACTAAATGCTTAAAAATAAATGAAATGGCTAACCTCTTCAGGGATGGAAACAGGGTTGAGGTGATTGATCAATTGGAGACTTAAGCTAACAAACTGTTGAAGTTGAATCATTGCTAGGTGCAGGATTATATTTCTATTGCGTTCAGACATGTATTTTTTAAAAATAAACTCCCCTCAAATAAAAGGTTATTAATGTTCACACTGTCAATTATTTATCATTTATTTTAATGGAATAAAAGCAATGCTCATTGGATAAACTTTCAAAACTTTCATGGATTGGTTTTAGCTCTATAATTTAGTATGATTCAATATAAGGTCATCTCTCAGTTTACTGTTGTGAAGTGATGTGCTAAAGACAGAGGCAGATTAAAGATACCTTTAGAAGGGATATTTCTCGCTTGCCGCTGATTCCATCCATCATCTCAGGCTCAACCAAACCATTTGCAACTTTGAAATCCTGTTCGACCATGAGCTCAGTTTAAGACCTTATATCCTTCCCATCACAAAGATACCTTATTTTCACCTCTGGATCATTGGCCACCTTTGCCCTTCCCTCAGTCCCCTTGCTTATCCATTCATTTGTCACCTCCAGACATGAATACTCTAATTCTCTTCCTGTTGGCCTCCCTTTCTTTACAAACTCCAAATTGTTCAAAACTTTGTTGCACATATCCTGTCCTGTATTAAATCTTGCTTACCCATCACCCCAGTTCTCATTGACTTACATTGGTTCCCCATACCCAGTGCAATAATTTTAAAATGCTTCTCTTTTCCACAGCCTCATCCAACCCAATCCCTGCACTTTCCTCCAACACTGTATCCCCCATGAAAACTCCATTCCTCTTACTTTGACCTTTTGCATATACATCCTATCTTCGTCCTCCCAGTCGTGGCAGAGCCTTCAATCAACTTGGTTCTACTCTCTGGAATTCCCTCCCTGAACCTCATGGCCTCTCCAAACTCCCCCCTTCTTGAAAAACTTTCTGGAAGTCAATCTTTCCCATCAAGCTTTTGGTCACTCCACCTAACCACTCCCTTCCTAGCTCCAGATCAATTTTCCTTATGTCTAACTGTGAACTGCCTTAGGGCATTTTTTAGATTAAAGCTGCTATATAAGTACAAGCTGCTGTAGTTATAACATGCCAGGGATAACAGGCCATCTCTATGAAACAGAACAGTCAGATTTCCAGAGAACATTAGAACATTACAGCGCAGTACAGGCCCTTCGGCCCTCGATGTTGCGCCGACCTGTGAAACCATCTGACCTACACTATTCCATTTTCATCCACATGTCTATTCAATGACCACTTAAATGCCCTTAAAGTTGGCGAGTCTACTACTGTTGCAGGCAGGGCGTTCCACGCCCCTACTATCCGAGTAAAGAAACTACCTCTAACATCTGTCCTATATCTATCACCCCTCAACTTAAAGCTATGTCCCCTCGTGTTTGCCATCACCATCCGAGGAAAAAGACTCTCACTATCCACCCTATCTAACCCTCTGATTATCTTATATGTCTCTATTAAGTCACCTCTCCTCCTCCTTCTCTCCAACGAAAACAACCTCAAGTCCCTCAGCCTTTCCTCGTAAGACCTTCCCTCCATACCAGGCAACATCCTAGTAAATCTCCTCTGCACCCTTTCCAAAGCTTCCACATCCTTCCTATAATGCGGTGACCAGAACTGCACGCAATACTCCAGGTGCGGCCTCACCAGAGTTTTGTACAGCTGCAGCATGACCTCGTGGCTCCGAAACTCGATCCCCCTACTAATAAAAGCTAACACACCATATGCCTTCTTAACAGCCCTATTAACCTGGGTAGCAACTTTCAGGGATTTATGTACCTGGACACCAAGATCTCTCTGTTCATCTACACTACCAAGAATCTTCCCATTAGCCCAGTACTCTGCATTCCTGTTACTCCTTCCAAAGTGAATCACCTCACACTTTTCTGCATTAAACTCCATTTGCCATCTCTCAGCCCAGCTCTGCAGCCTATCTATGTCCCTCTGTACCTTACAACATCCTTCGGCACTATCCACAACTCCACCGACCTTCGTGTCATCCGCAAATTTACTAACCCACCCTTTTACACCCTCATCCAGGTCATTTATAAAAATGACAAACAGCAGTGGCCCCAAAACAGATCCTTGCGGTACACCACTAGTAACTAAACTCCAGGATGAACATTTGCCATCAACCACCACCCTCTGTCTTCTTTCAGCTGGCCAATTTCTGATCCAAAGCTCTAAATCACCTTCAACCCCATACTTCCGTATTTTCTGCAATAGCCTACCGTGGGGAACCTTATCAAACGCCTTACTGAAATCCATATACACCACATCCACTGCTTTACCCTCATCCACCTGTTTGGTCACCTTCTCGAAAAACTCAATAAGGTTTGTGAGGCACGACCTACCCTTCACAAAACCATGCTGACTATCGCTAATGAACTTATTCTTTTCAAGATGATTATGAATCCTATCTCTTATAACCTTTTCCAACATTTTACCCACAACCGAAGTAAGGCTCACAGGTCTATAATTACCAGGGCTGTCCCTACTCCCCTTCTTGAACAAGGGGACAACATTTTCTATCCTCCAGTCTTCCGGCACTATTCCTGTCGACAATGACGACATAAAGAAGAAGGTGCTGATGCTATGTTATGCTCTGTTTGCCTCATATACTTGGTGGAGGATCACCACAAAGTGAGCATTGTTTCCAGAGAAGAGCTCAAATCAACTGGCTATGCCACATTCAGCAATCCCCTTCTCCATCTGAGTTGAGTCTTTGACAACACTGGGAGGGGTCAAATTGAAATTTGATGGAGGCATAAGGTGGAAATGGAAATGGAATGGAAATTCAGGTAGGGTATATAATAGACGGCCAATTTACCACCAGTTGATTTCTACTCCACTGTAACAACTAAACTATTAAAAAATATTGCCTAGTATGAAGAAATACAAATATGAAACAAGAAATAATTTAAAAGATTGGCATTTTTTAGAACAATGTTGATAACATGTCGATATGATAGAAAATATTTAAAGTTAAATTTGAGAAGGTAGATAGGTGCAGACGTTTTCTAATAGTTGAGTCTAGAATGACTCAGTATGATAGAGCCACCTCCAAATGGCTCGGAACGCATACTGTCCTCCAACTGCTCACCGCCTCTGGTCCAGTACACCTACTCAGCATCTATGCTCCAACACTCTGCTCCTCACCTGAAGTTAAAGACCAGTTCTACGAGGAACCCCAGAATATCATTCGTAGCATCCCCAATACCGAACATTTGTTCCTGCTGGGGGACTTTAACGCCAGGGTTGGGGCCGACCATGACTCATGGCCCTCCTGCCTTGGGCGCGATGGCATTGGAAGGATGAATGAGAATGGACAGAAACTGCTGGAGTTGTGTACCTATCACAACCTCTACATCACCAACTCGTTCTTTCATACTAAGCCCTGTCACCAGATTTCATGGAGGTACCCAAGATCACGTCGTTGGCACCAGCTGGACCTCATCGTCACAAGGCTCTATAAACAGTGTCCAAATCACATGCAGCTTCCACAGTGCGGACTGCGACACCGACCACTCCCTGGTGTGCAGCAAAGTTAGACTCAAACCAAAGAAGCTACATCACTCCAAGCAGAAGGGCCGCCTGCGCTTCAGCACTAACTGAATTTCTTATCCACAGCTGTTACATAAGTTTCTAAATTCACTTGAAAAAGCCCTTCACAACACTCCTGCAGGGGATGCAGAGACCAAGTGGGCCCACATCAGAGATGCCACCTATGGCAAACGTGAGAAGCAGAATGCAGACTGGTTTCAATCTCACTTTGAAGAGCTGGAACCTGTCATAGCCACTAAGCGCATTGCACTGTTGAAATAGAAGAAAGCCCCCAGCGAGTTAACATCCGTAGCACTTAAAGTAGCCAGAAACGCTGCACAAAGAACAGCCAGGTGCTGTGCAAATGACTACTGGCAACACCTATGCAGTCGTATTCAGCTGACCTCCGACACCGGAAACATCAGAGGAATGTATGATGGCATTAAGAGAGTTTTTGGGCCAACCATCAAGAAGATCGCCCCCCCTCAAGTCTAAATCAGGGGACACGATCACTGACCAACGCAAGCAAATGGACTGCTGGGTGGAGCACTACCTAGAACTGTACTCCAGGGAAAATTCTGCCCTCAATGCAGCCAATCTCTGCCAGTCATGGATGAGCTGGATGAACAGCCAACAAAATCAGAACTCAGTGATGCCATTGATTCTCCAGCCAGTGGAAAAGCCCCTGGGAAGGACGGCATTCTACCTGAAATAATGAAGAGTGACAAGTCTTCTACACTCTCAGCACTCAATGAACTGCTTTGCCTGTGCTGTGATGAGGGAGCAGTACCACAGGACATGCGCAATGCCAATATCATCACCCTCTATAAGAACAGGGTGACTGCAAAGTGGCTGCAACAACTACTGCTGAATCTCCCTGCTCAGCATAGTGGGGAAATACTTCGCTCGAGTCATTTTAAACAGGCTCCAGAAGCTGGCTGAGCATGTCTACCCTGAGGCACAGTGTGGCTTTCAAGCACAGAGATCCACCATTGACATGCTGTTCTCCCTTCGCCAGCTACAGGAGAAATGCCGCGCACAACAGATGCCCCTCTACATTGCTTTCATTGATCTCACCAAAGCCTTTGATATCATCAGCAGACGTGGTCTCTTCAGACTGCTAGAAACGATCGGAAGTCCACCAAAGCTACTAAGTATCATCACCTCATTCCATGACAATATGAAAGGCACAATTCAGCATAGCGGTGCCTCATCAGACCCCTTTCCTATCCTGAGTGGCGTGAAACAGGGCTGTGTTCTCGCACCTACACTGTTTGGGATCTTCTTTTCCCTGTTGCTCTCACAAGTGTTCAAGTCTTCAGAAGAAGGAATTTTCCTCCACAAAAGGTCAGATGGCAGGTTGTTCAACCTTGCCTAAGAGCGAAGACTAAAGTACAGAAGGTCCTCATCAGGGAACTCCTCTTTGCCGACGATGCTGCATTAACATCCCACACGGAAGAGTGTCTGCAGAGACTCATCGACAGGATTGCGGCTGCCTGCAATGAATTTGGCCTAACCATCAGCCTCAAGAAAACGAACATCATGGGACAGGACGTCAGAAATGCTCCATCCATCAATATCAGCGACCACACTCTGGAAGTGGTTCAAGAGTTCAGCTACCTAGGCTCAACTATCACCAATAACCTGTCTCTCGATGCAGAAATCAACAAGCGCATGGGAAAGGCGTCCGCTACTATGTCCGGAACACAAAGGTCTGAGTGTATCAAGCCTGTGTCCTCAATACCTTGCTCTACGGCAGCGAGGCCTAGACAACGTATGTCAGCCAACAGCGACGTCTCAATTCATTCCATCTTCACTGCCTCTGGAGAATCCTTGGCATCAGGTGGCAGGACCGTATCTCCAACGCAGAAGTCCTCGAGGCGGCCAACATCCCCAGCATATACACCCTACTGAGCCAGCGGCGCTTGAGATGGCTTGGCCACGTGAGCCGCATGGAAGATGGCAGGGGGATCCCCAAGGACACATTGTACAGCGAGCTTGTCACTGGTATCAGACCCATCAGCCATCCATGTCTCCGCATTAAAGACGTCTGCAAACGCAACATGAAGTCCTGTGACATTGATCACAAGTCGTGGGAGTCAGTTGCCAGTGATCGCCAGAGCTGGCGGACAGCCATAAAGGCGGGGCTGAAGAGTGGTGAGTCGAAGAGACTTAGCTGTTGGCAGGAAAAAAGACAGACGCGCAAGGAGAGAGCCAACTGTGTAACAGCCCCAACAAGCAATTTTATCTGCAGCGCCTGTGGAAGAGTCTGCCACTCTAGAATTGGCCTTTATAGCCACTCCAGGCGCTGTTCCACAAACCACTGACCAACTCTAGGTGTTTACCCATTGTCTCTCGAGACAAGGAGACCAAAGAAGAAGAAGATTAAATGTAAGAGATTTAATACAGTGAACAGAAAAAAACACCTTTAAACAGAGTTGCTGTGGAATTACTGCAAGGGCTCATGGCTGAGAGAGAAACTATCACAGAGAATTTCTTCAGGGGTTCTCTTGATTACTCACTGTAATTTCTATGAAAGATCAGTAAAAATCCTAGCTTGATGTTTAAATAGAGTTTGCCAATGGATTGAGAACCTCAGAGAAATTTTCTGACGTGTGCCAACATTTAGGGTTAGATTGGAAAGGCAAATGAAAGCAAAGGATAAGGGGAGGTGGGAACAGGGTAGGTTAGACCCAGTTGCTCATGTGGAGGATAAATATCCACATGGACTGGTTGAGCTGAATAGACTGTTTCTTTGGTGTAACTTCATTGAATACGAAGAACAATCGTGAAATAAAACATTACTTCACCTGCAATCAAACATGAAAATGTAAAAGGTCACAGACCTTAAAAGTTAACTCTGTTTCTCTCTCCATACAGGCTACCAGACCTCATTGAGTCATAGAGTTATACAGCACAAAAACAGGACCATTGGCCCATCATGTCTGTGCTGGCCAAGCATATATCTACTCTAATCCCATTTTCCAGCACTTGGTCCGTAGCCGTGTATGCTATGGCGTTTCAAGTGCTCATCTAAATAATTCTTAAATGTTGTGAGGGTTCCTGCCTCTACCATCCCTTCAGGCAGTGTGTTCCAGATTCCAACCACCCTCTGGGTGAAACATTTTTTCCTCAAATCCCCTCTAAACCTCCTGCCCCTTACCTTAAATCTATGCCTCCTGGTTATTGACACCTCCACTAAGGGGAAATGTTTCTTCCTATCTATCCTATCAATGCCCCTCATAATTTTTTAATCCCCCCTCAGCCTTCTCTGCTCCAAAGAAAACAACCCTAGCCTATCCAGTCTCTCTTCATAGCTGAAATACTGCAGTCCAAGGAACATCCTGATGCATCTCCCCTGCATCCTCTCCAGTGCAGTCACATCATTCCTATAATGTGGTGACCAGAACTGTACACAGTACTCCAGCTGAGGCCTAACTAGCATTTTATACAGCTCCATCATAACCTCTCTCCTCTTATATTGTATGCCTTGGCAAATAAAGGCAAGTATCCGATCTGCCTTCCTAACCACCTTATCTACCTGTGCTGCTGCCTTCAGTGATCTATGGACAGGTACAACAAGGTCACTCTGACCCTCTGTGCTTCCTAGGGTCCTACCATCCATTGTATATTCCCTTGCCTTGTTAATCCTCCCAAAATGCATCACCTCACACTTCTCAGGATTAAATTCCATTTGCCACTGCTCCGCCCATCTTACCAGTCCATCGTCCTGTAATCTAAGGCTTTCCTCATCACTATTTACGACACCACCAATTGTCGTGTCATCTGCGAACTTACTGATCATACCTCCTGTATCCACGCTTAAATCATTAATGTACACAACAAACAGCAAGGTTCCCAGTAGCGATTCCTGCGGTACACCACTGGTCACAGGCTTCCACTCGCAAAAGCAACCCTCGACCATCACACTCAGCCTCCTACCACTAAGCCAGTTTTGGATCCAATTTGCCAAATTGCCCTGGATCCCATGGGGTCTTACCTTCTTAACCAATCTCCCATGCGGGACCTTATCAAAAGCCTTACTGAAGTCCATGTAGACTACATCAACTGCTTTACCCCCATCTACACATCTAGTCATCGCCTCAAAAAATTCAATCAAGTTAGTTTGATCTCCCCCTGACAAAGCCATGCTGACTATCCTTGATTAATCCCTGCCTCTCCAAGTGAAGATTAATCCTGTCCCTCAGAATCTTTTCCAATAGTTTCCCCACCACTGATGTTAGACTCACTGGCCTATAACTACCTGGTTTTTCCCTGCTACCCTTCTTGAATAATGGCACCACATTCGCTGTCCTCCAGTCCTTTGGTACCTCTTCTGTGGCCAGAGGGGATTTGAAAATTTGTGTCAGAGCCCCTGTTATCTCCTCCCTTGCCTCACATAACAACCTGGGATACATCTCATCTGGGCGGGGGGATTTTAAGCCCGCTAAAACAGCTAATACTTCCTCCCTTTCAAAGCTAATTTGTTCAAGTACATCACAATCCCCCTCCCTGATCTCTACACCTACATCGTCCTTCTCCATAGTGAACACAAATGAAAAGTAATCATTTAAAACCTCACCTATGTCCTCCGGCTCCACACACAGATTGCCATTTTGGTCTCGAATGGGCCCTACTCTTTCCCTGGTTATCCTCTTTCCCTTAATATACTTATCAAACACCTTGGGATTTTCGAAACAAAAACAAGAAATGCTGGATTCACTCAGCAGGTCTGGCAGCATCTGTGGAAAGAGAAGCAGAGTTAACGTTTCGGGTCAGTGACCCTTCTTCGGAACTCCGAAGAGTTCCGAAGAAGGGTCACTGACCCGAAACGTTAACTCTGCTTCTCTTTCCACAGATGCTGCCAGACCTGCTGAGTGAATCCAGCATTTCTTGTTTTTGTTTCAGATTTCCAGCATCCTCAGTATTTTGCTTTTACCTTGGGATTTTCCTTTATCTTGCCCGCCTGTGTTTTTTCATGCCCCCTCTTCACTCTCCTAATTACTTTTTTAAGTACCCCCCTACACTTTCTATACTCTTCTAGGGCCTCCGCTATTTTCAGCCCTCTGAATCTGCCTTAAGCCTGCATTTTTTTCCTTCTCCAATCCTCTATATCCCTTGACATCCGGGGCTCCCTGGTCTTGTTGGTCCTACCCTTCGCCTTAATGGAACATGTTGGCCCTGAACTCTCACTATTTCCTTTTTGAATGACTCCATCTGGACTGATGTAGACTTTCCTACAAGTGGTTGCTCCCAGTCCACTTTGGCCAGATCCTGTTTTATCATATTGAAATCTGCCTTCCCCAATTCAGTACTCTCCCTGACTGTTTGGAGGCCTGTAGTACACTCCCCGCCAAGTGATTGCCCCCTTTTTGTTTTTAAGTTCTATCCATATGGCTTCATTTGAGGAACCTTCAGAGATATCATCTTTCCTTACTGCAGTAATTGACCCCTGAATCAACAGTGCAATGCCACCTCCTCTTTTGCACACTCCCCTGTCATGCCTGATGATTCTATACCCTGGAATATTGAGCTGCCAGTCCTGCCCTTCCCTCAACCATGTCTCTGTGATAGCAATAATATCATATTCCCTTGTGTTAATCAATGCCCTCAATTCATCTGCCTTACTTGTTTTAAAATATGTGCAATCCAGCTTTGCATTATTCGCTTGTACCTTAACAGGTCCATATTTACTCTGCCTTCCAGACTGACTTAGTTTCTCTTCTATATTTGACTGTGCATCACGCCCTACTGTACCTCCGATCTGTATCCCATCCCCTTGTCAAATTAGTTTAAACCCCACCCCCCACCACAACAGCACTACAAAGCTCCCAGCAAGGATGTTGGTCCCATTCTGCTTCAGGTGCAACACGTTCAACTTGTACAGGCCCCACCTTCGCCAGAAACAGACCCAGTGATCCAAGAAATTAAAGCCTTCCCTCCTGCACCATCTCTTCAGCCACGCATTCATCTGCTCTATTCTCCTATTCCTATACTCACTAACACGTGGCACCGGGAGTAATCCAGAGATTACAACCTTTGAGGTCCTGCTTTTTAATCTGCTACCTAGCTCCCTAAATTCTTACTGCAGGACCTCATCCCTCTTTTTACCTATGTCGTTAGTTCCAGTGTGAACCAAGGCCTCTGACTGTTCACCCTCCCCCTTCAGAATGTCCTGCTGCCACTCCGCGACATCCTTGACCCTAGCACCAGGGAGACAACATACCATCCTAGAGTCACGTTTGCTGCCACGGAAACGGCTATCTGTACCCCTTATGATAGAATCCCCTTTCACAATAGCTCTCCCACTCTTTTCCCTCTCCTCCTGTGCAGCTGAGCCACTCGTGATGCCACAGACTTGGCTCTTGCTGCATTCCCCTGAGAAGCTAGCTACCCCAACAGTATCCAAAGCAGAAACTCTGTTAGATAGGGAGATGGACCTTGGGACTCCTGCACTACCTGCCTAGTTCTTCTACTCTGCCTGGCAGTCACCCATTCCCTTTCTGCCTGAGCAGTCTTGATCTGCAGTGTGGCCACCTCCCTGTATGTGCTATCCATGATGATCTCAGCCTCGCGGATGCACCACAGTGTCCCCAGCTGCCACGCCAGATCTGAAACATGGATTTTGATTAGCTGCAGCTGGAGACACTTCCTTTACACGTGTTCGTCCTGGACATTGGAAGTGTTCCTGACTTCCCACATTACACATGAGGAGCACGCCACACTGCATAGCTGCCCTGCCATGACTTACCCTTAATTTACTACCTTAAATTAGCCAAAGATTAGCTAATTTACACTAGGGACCTTGCTGGGTATTTCCAGCACTTTCTGTATTTATTCATGAAAAACAATGCTCACTATCTCCAAGAAACATTCTGCCAACCTAATTTAAGCAGTCATAAACAAAGTCCTCTCCTCTGATGAAAATAGATTAAGGAAAATAGATAATGGAAAGAAAGTGGGACAACATTTATCAACACGTATAGAGATTTCTCTCACAGCTGCTATATCAGATTAAAGATGATTTCTGGTTTCACCACATACACAATTTCAGCATGTCATCTTCTAATTCCTCTGCAACAATATTTAAAGAGCAGTCCCTTCATCTAAATTTAAGATGTGCCCCCAACTGATAGGACTGCCTGCAAACATCCCAAAGACTTAATCTGCTGATCAGCCCAACACAAAAGCTTGGGTGATTTCCTAACTATCAAGCTGCATTGGGGCATCCATTTGGAGTAGGCAGAAGTTAAATGAGGCCTGAAGTCGAACTAGGCTCGGGCTTCAGGTTAGCAAAGACATCAGGCTGGATTTTATTTCGGCAAAGGGGGTCCTAGCGATGGGCCAAAAAATTGGGGGGCTGGGAAACGACTACACCATGGCCCTTTATCGAACCCCTGGCTCAATTCAACTGCAGGCAGACAATTAACTGCCTGCCCTCTGGGATACCATCCCCTTTAATAGACAAGATCCCACCCCAAGAGCTGTCAGCCAGTCAGATGGCCAGCAGCTCAGCAATCCCAGCAACACCACCAGGAGCAGTAGCCACTGCTGTGACTGCAGGAGGCCCAGAGCACTGAAGATGGAGGAGGGCTTGGGACCACGATAAGTGGTATCGGAGTTGACGGGGCAAGTCAGGCAAGCCCCAGCGAGAGGGAGGGGGTGGGGTGGGGTGGGGTGGTGGTGGTGAGAGCAGGCACGTCTTGCCACAGAGGTGGCCATTGCTGCTGGGGCCTAAGGGGTGAGGGGGGGTGGCTCCATGCGCCATGGATTTCCCATAGAGGAGGGACCCCCCCCTCCAAGCCCACTAGGAGGCCACCAGGTCTCACCTGGCAGTTTCTCCACATGGCAGAGGGCCCCTTTGACTTTGGCTAAATGCCAGCAGAGGCAGGGGGCATCTGTTAAGTGACTTAATTAGCCTCCTAGCGGACTTCCCATCTGCTATGGTGCCCACCACGGACAAAATGGCATGAAGGCAGGATAATATTAGGCATGCCACCCGACACTACTCGATGCCATTTTGTCTGCCCCCCGCCTACCAGCCGTCTCCAAGAGTCAGATAAAATCCAGCCCATCGTTCTGCTGATTATATACCCATTTTCACTGCATCAAATTTCTTGGTCAAAGAGTCAAAGAAGGATTGAACTAGAAAACCATAGAACCGTACAATGTAGAAGCAAAGAATTGTAGTACTGTACTAAAGTACTATAAAACCATTCAAATTATAGCTATAGAAACAAGCAACTTTAGAACCATAGAACTCTAGAATTATAGGGGTTGGTTTTGACTGATTTTCACAGAAGGAGGCCATTTGATCCATTGTGCCTGTGCCAGCTCTCTGAAAGAGCTACCAATTAGTCCCACTCCCCCGGTTGTTCCCAATAGCCCTGCAAATATTTCCTTTTTAAGTGTATACTCAATTGCCTTTTAAAAATTACAATTAATTCTGCTTCGACCACCCTTTCAGATAACTAACTCTAGAACATAAAAGCTTGCAGCATAAAAACAAGCACCTCACCTCCACCCAGTGTTATTGCCAGTTATCATAAATTTGTGTCCTTTAGTTACCAACCTTTCTGCCAATAGAAACAATTTCTCCCTATCTACTGTATCAAAGTCCCTTGTAATTTCGAAAACCTCTATTAAATAGCTCCTTAATCTTCTCTGGTCTAAAAAGAACAACTCCAGCTTCTCCACACAATTGAAGCCCTTCATCCCTGGTACCATTCTCCCAAGGCCTTTTCCTAAAGTGTGGTGCCAGACTTGGTCACAATACCTCAATGAGGCATGATCAATGACTTTTAAAGATTTAGCATAACTTTCTTGCTTTTGTACTCCATGTCTGTATTCATAAAACCAAAGATCCGTAGGCTTTAATGGGAGGTAACAGTCTTAAAATAGATTTGGTAGTCTTACAGCCCTGTTAACATTGATGATACAGCTGTCTCGATTTCGAAAGGGGGCTATTGCTGGCTGCCTGCCAGTCTCAGGCAATGGACCACTTTTAATATGAAAATCAGTCTCCTTTGCCATAAAAAGGATCGCAATTACTATTTTAGGTTAGACCCTGTGGAGGTACGACCAGCTCCTGGGTAATTGAAACAAGCAAAAGTAAGTGTCAAAGTACTTTTGTGGTCTTTTGAGTACCAGGATGGTTCCTCCAGAGCCCACAAAAAATAATCTGGGCTATGCCATCCTGGGATCCCCACCCTCCGTGACCCCACACCACCCAACCCCCACAATATTCCCTGATGGCAGCCACCCACACACTTATATTAATGTGAACTAGTGAGTCATCACATAAGCATCAATCTCCCTGCCATCTAAAGTACACAAATGCCAAACATTTATGACTAGTAATATATACAATGCATGAGTCCTGTGTCCCCTCAGAGTAACTCACCTCTTGGGGCTACTATTCACCGATGTTGTAGAAGCCACGCTGTTCCATCTTGTCAGTGCATGATTTTCAGAGCAAGTGTGCCAAGGCCTATTCATCAATACAAAGTGATAAATTTTTTACATAGACTCATAAGGCTGAAATTTATACTCCCGCCGCTTAAATTGCCAGCTGGCGAAAACAATGGTGGCCCGCCCGCGCGGATCACACATCGCAGAACTGCTGTGTCATTAAGCACGGTGGCTCATTTAAATAGCTGGGGTGGAGTGCACCCCCCCCCCCACTCCAAATGACGTATAGGGGGTGGGCTGTCTGTCCCCGGCAATGGCGTCAGCTGCCTTTGCGCAGGCACTGACGCCATTTTTAAAGGGCTTTGAGCCCTCCCATTCAATTTAAATATTTCAAGGAACATTTAATAAAAAATTCAATACATTTATTCTGTCCCTCTCCCACCCCCCAATAATAATTAAATTAATTACTTGCTCTCTCCCCGCCCAAAACACTTACCTTGCCCACCTGATCACCTTCCCTAAAGTACACAAACCTTAAACTATAACCCTCCCACTATCCCTTACACCAATAATATTACTTTGACCCCACTCCCCCCAACTCACGCACTGAGAAACCTACCTCCTCCACCCTCCCCACCAGTGTTACACCTCGGTTCCCCAGATGGGGAAGCGCCAGCCAGTGGCACAAATATCACACCGGGACAGATGGTGGGAATGTAAAGGTAATTAATTCATTAATTTAAATTTATTTCAATATGCTAATGGTGGCCCCGTTGCTCAGTGAAATGGGGGGGTGGGGGGGGGCACCACAAGCCTCACCACCGCTGGCAATATTGGGCCAGGCCCTCACGACGTCAGGGTGCGTGGTGGCTGTCTCCCGGATGCATTTTCCGGCACCCCCCACCCCCACCACGACCCCTGATATCAGGGGGTCTGTAAAATTCAGCACATAGAATCATATAAGAAGGGCATTCGTGTCTGTGCTGTCTCTTTGAAAGAGCTATCCAAATTGTCCCACTCCTCTGCAAATTTTCCCTTTTAAATATATGTCCAATTCCCTTTTGAAAGTCACTGAATCTGCTTCCAGTACCCTTTCACACATGCATTTCAAATTATAAAAACTCGCAGAGTAAAACAAAAATTCTTATCATCTCCCCCTTGGCTTTTTTGCCAATTATTTTAACTCTGTGTTCTCTGGTTACTGACCCTCCTGCCAGTAGAAACAGATTATCCCTATCTGCTGTATCAAAATGGTTCATCATTTTGAACACCTGCTCTGGGAGAATGATTCCAGCTTCTCTAGTCCCTCCACATAACTGAAGACCCTCATGCCTGGAACCATTCTGGTAAATCTTCTCTGCACCCTTTCAAAGGCCTTGACATCCTTTCTAAAGTGTGATGCCCAGAATTACACACATTACTCTAACTGAGATCCAACCAGTGATTTATAAAGGTTTATGATGATTTCCTTACCTTTATACACTATGGGGATAAATTAGGCTTTGTACCGCCCTTTCTTTTTTTAGGCATTATGCAACCTCCTAATGCTCAAAAATAGCTTCCGAGATGCACTTGCATCTGGCACCTTCTAAGCTGCTGTTGGAAATATAAGTAACATCTCACAGTTCACAGTATACTGCCGCATTAGGGAGGTCCCTGATGCAGTTTGTAGGATGTGCCTTTTGAAGATGAACGCACTCACTTTGACAACTCATGTGACATTGTTAAACTTCTTCCCACATTGCATTCATGCTTTCGGAGTGACACACCTGACATTGACCTCCATTGCTACTTCTTCCCACTACATTCTGAGCATCTATCTGGAGGGTTTCCTGCACCCACTGCAGACATAGGACATCTCTCCTTCCACTTCTTCCATCAAGACTTCCAGTGTATTGCCTGAAAACTTTGGTGCACACTCTCACATGTTCAGTGAACTGTCAGAAAAAAGATTTGGTTTTCAAATGACTCAATACTACTTGGAGCCACAATGCATTTTCCCTTTAAGAAGTGTGGGCTGTCTTTAAGAAGCACTAGCCACTCAGATGCCCTGCTGATGTGTGAAGCCAATGAACTGCACGGGTATTGCTAACTGCATGCAGCAATCATGTAAAGCAGCAGACAGCACAAATTTACTGCACTACCTGCAACACAAAACATAATGCAATCTCCATGCCCGATTTAACAGTTTAGTCAATTTCTCCCTCGGAGTCACTATTTATAAAGACAATGGCTGGAATTTTACCCTTGGCGTAGGAGAGCCATCCGCCGACTGAAAAGTCAGTGGCGAACCCACCTCCGCCTGGCCTGGGGATCCGATTTGCATTTTGCAGTCCCAAGCCTTTAATTGGTCTGAGGTGGGACTTCCACCTCATTGAGGCAGGAAGTCCCACCTAATGGAGCTGCCGGCCAATCACCGGGAGTGGTGGCCACTGCTGGGACTGCAACTCAGCCATCGCAAAGAAGATGTCAGGGAGCCCCAGAACCAAGATAGGTTTTTGGTTCCTCACCGGGAGTGATTGGTCAGGCCCCGGGGAGGCAAGTCTGGTTGAGTGGCAGGTCGGGGGACGTGTTGGGTGCTGGGGGTGGTTGGGGCAGCGAGGGCGGCCCTTTGTCGGGCACAGGGTGCCTGATCATGAGGCCCACCACCCCACCCCGCCGCAGCCCAGGCCATCAGCGAGCCGCCTATTTTTGTCAGGCGGCTTCTCTTGGGCCTGGCCACCCAACCGACTGTGGCGGCGGGCAGAGGCCCTTAAGTGGCTGGTTGATTGGTTTGGGGCAGGCGGGCAGTATTTTGCCGCCGCCGCCCTGTGTAAAGTGGCAGCCCAGGCGGGAGTGGGTCGGTAAGGGCTGCCCGAGCTGCCCGCTCCACTTTACGCCTCCCCACCCCTGCCACCTTCCCTCTCTTTGGGAGGGGACGTAAAATTCCGGCCAATGATTCCATATGCATCAACAACTTCATCAACTTATCCTGTCAGCTTCAAAGATTTGTTTATGTGAATATCCAGGCCCCTTCTGTTTCCTTCAAAATTATACTATTTAGTTTATATTGTCTCTCCTCACTTTTCCTTTCAAAATGCATCACTTCACATGCTGCATTTAAAATTACCAATAATTAATGCCAAATTATGCTGACTTCCACTTAAATATGCAAACAATTCACACATGTAATCTTGATGTACTAAAGTTTCCATTTCATTCATAGCCATTCCATTGTCAATTTGGCTCATCTTGGAGTCAGGAAATAGTTTGTACAAATCCTACTCCAGGATTGGAGCACTTAAGCTTGACTGAAACTGAAGGACAATAGGAGTTTTGTGGGACCTCTGTAAATTGGTTGCCACATCTGCCTAAATAACAACTGGGCATGCACTTTAGAAGTAACTATTATTATGTAGACAGATGTTGCAGCCCATTTACACATCGTAAGTTCCCACAAATGAAAAGAAGGGATCTTATGCTGTTTATCTGTCAAAACGTTCCTGTTCAAGCACCCATCAACATGTGTATCTCCTTTACAACAGGCATTCTGGTCAGTTTTTCACATCAACTTTTCATATGTGCTTCTGCATTGTATGGCAGGAAGATTACGCTGGTAAGGTAACAGCCTAAATGGATTTTAACCAAGAAATAACAAAGTAGAAACTGTTTTAATCCTATTTTCGGGCACATGTGCTTGATCACATGGGCACAACTAATGGAAACTAAATAGGTCCGCCTGATTAATTAAATAATATTGGTGCACTGCCAGTGCTACTCACACTGTTCATCGATCGCTTGCCTTTTGCAAGCATCAACGTTGCATGTTAACCTGATGCCATTTAAAGACAGCCTGTACCTATTAAAGGGAAGGTGCAATAAAAACAAGAAATGCTGGAAATACTCAGCAGGTCTGGCAGCATCTGTAGAAAGAGAAGCAGAGTTAATGTTTTGGGTCAGTGACCCTTCTTCGGAACTGACAAATATTAGAAATGTCAAAGATTATAAGCAAGTGAGGTGGGGGTGGGGCAAGAGATAACAAAGGAGAAGGTGTAGATTGGACAAGGCCACATAGCTGACCAAAAGGTCATGGAGCAAAGGCAAACAATATGTTCATGGTGTGTTGAAAGACAAAGCATTAGTACAGATAGGGTGTTAACGGACTGAAGATTGAACAGCAGCAAGTACAAACATGAAAAAAAAACAGTGGGTAAGCAAACTGAACAAACTAAGATGAAGTGAAATAAACATACAAAAAAAATTGTAAAAAATGTAAAAAAAGAAAAAGTAACTAAAAATAAAAGTAAAATGGGGGGGGGGCCTGTCATGCTCTGAAATTATTGAACTCAATGTTCAGTCCGGCAGGCTGTAGTGTGCCTAATCGGTAAATGAGATGCTGTTCCTCGAGCTTGCGTTGATGTTCACTGGAACACTGCAGCAAGCCCAGGACAGAGATGTGAGCATGAGAGCAGGGGGGAGTGTTGAAATGGCAAGCAACCGGAAACTCAGGGTCCTGCTTGCGGACTGAGCGGAGGTGGTCCGCAAAGCGGTCACCCAGTCTGCATTTGCTCTCCCCAGTGTAGAGGAGACCGCATTGGGAGCAGCAAATACAGTATACTACATTGAAAGAAGTACAAGTAAATCGCTGCTTCACCTGAAAGGAGTGTTTGGGGCCTGGGATAGTGAGGAGAGAGGAGGTAAATGGGCAGGTATTACACCTCCTGCGATTGCAGGGGAAGGTGCCATGGGAAGAGGACGAAGTGGTGGGGGTAATGGAGGAGTGGACCAGGGTGTCGCGGAGGGAATTCTCCCTTCGGAATGCTGACAGGGGAAGGGAGGGGAAGATGCGTTTGGTCGTGGCATCACACTGGAGGTGGCGGAAATGGCGGAGGATGATCCTTTGGATATGGAGGCTGATGGGGTGGAAAGTGAGGACAAGGGGAACCCTGTCACGGTTCTGGGAGGGAGGGGAAGGGGTGAGGGTAGAGGTGCGGGAAATGGGCCGGACACGGTTGAGGGCCCTGTCAACAACAGTGGGGGGGAATCCTCGGTTGAGGAAAAAGGTCATATCAGAAGCACCGTCATGGAAGGTAGCATCATCAGAGCAGATGCGTCGGAGACGGAGAAACTGGGAGAATGGAATAGAGTCCTTACAGGAGGTAGGGTGTGAAGAAGTGTAGTCAAGATAGCTGTGGGAGTCTGTGGGCTTATAATGGATATTAGTAGACAACCTATCCCCAGAGATGGAGACAGGGAAGTCGAGGAAGGGAAGGGAAGTGTCAGAGATGGATCATGTAAAGGTGAGAGAAGGGTGGAAATTGGAAGCAAAGTTGATAAAGTTTCCAGTTCGGGGCGGGAGCAGGAAAGGAAAGGTGCACTTTGGCTGCAGTGAACCAAAAGTCAAAATTGTGGACAAGGCAATCACAGAGAAGATGCAAGAGCTCCTGTTTTCCTTACACTACATTGGAGATTTTGGCAGAGGAAGTCATGGGAGTCGAGGCATCTTCTATCCACCAGGTGGCAGGAAGATATCAAGGCAAGCTACCCGGCATGAATGGGCAGAATTGGCAGCATGGGTCAGTGGAAGAAGTATGACTCAGCATGGCTGCAGTGCATAGAAAAGTTCAATGACCTAATAAGGCTAAGGTAAGCCTACTAACTCAGACCTACCATTACTCTGTAGTTTGCCTTGCACTACCCATTGGCCTAGCACTCACTATCCTTCCTTTCCTCAAATGACTAGCACTCCCATACAATCACAGCAGCACACTTCATTTATCTCCTTCTACTCCCACTGCAACACTTTGCACCTATTACTCTCTTCATTATTGCTTCCTTCACTTCACTTCTCCATCTTTCACACACCAGCAACTCGATTGCATCCTGATATGCATGTGCTCACAGCATTGCTCTCACACTGTCACATTTCCTACTTCATTGCAAAGCAAGGTGGCACATAATAGTAGGGAGGAGTCAGCCAGAGGAGGAGGGCCATGCTTCATGCATATACTGTCACCACTTCAAGAACAGGGGCAACATGAGCAGAGGTTGTGTCAGAAGCATGGCATCAGGCGAAATTGTAGATGTCTTGCAGAAGTCCCAAGCCCATGCATGGCCTCAGCGCACCCGCTGTAGCAACTTTTCGTGAGGCAGCGTCCTAATTGGCTACTTCCGTGTTTGCTGTCTAATTAAGAATGGCAAGTGTGAGCATGATGCAGGAGGCCCAATGAGAGAAGCCACAACAGTGGCCAGCCAGCCGCCCCACCAGGAGAGGTGGGCACTACTGAGGGAGGTAAGTGAGTGTGAGGGCACCTCAAAATGGAGACACTCTCAGATGTCTGCTGAATGTATTAAAAAAAAATAGGCCCTGAGGTGTTAGGAACATCAGTGTGGAGGGGAATCCTCCACAGGAATGATTGTGGTCACAGCTACGGCTGTTTCAGCCTTGTGGCTCCATCATTGGGTGTTTCAGAAGAGATTGTGATGGCCCTCCAACCTGTCAGCAGGAAGCCACCTCCATGAAGTTTCTAGGTTCCAGACTCAGTGCGGGGGGCGGTGGGGGGGGGTGGGGTGGGGGGCTCGTCCAATGGCAGGAAAGTTCTTTCAGTATGGGATAATGGCCCTTGCTTTGCGCCTTAATTGAAGCTATTGGAGGGAAAGAAGAAAAAAAGTGCTCAGCATTACATGGCATGAATCATTACTCAACGTCTCTGGTGCTCTGCACAGTTCAGAGGGTAGGTTAGAGACCCCAGGCAATGTGGACATTCATTCACCCAGCACTAGGCAAAGTTGGAAGGCCCAGGAAGCACCTCACTAGAGGGAGAGATCGGTTGCTAGTCCGACTGTAAAAGGTACAAATGAAGACATTGAGGTCTCACTATACATAGGCAGCCTGTGGGGATTGCCATCAATCTTCTTCAGTGTTTGTACACTAGTACTGTCTTTGTGCATGACATCAAGACCTGACCTGAAATGTTAACTCTGTTTCTCTCTCCACAGATGCTGCCTGACCTGCTGAGTATTTTCAGCATTTTCTGTTTTTGTTTCAGATTTCCAGCATCTGCAGTATTTTACTTTTGAGTTGTGATGGATCAAGTGATCACCTCTCTAAGCACTGCAGAGAGAGCCTCTGTTAAGAGTTCTAGCAGCTTTGATGGGAGCTCAGACTGTTGCTATATTGGCTTTGAGATCAAATATCACCTCTGGATTACAAAACTTGGATACACTCTGTTCTGGTGCAGATCAGTGGGAGCATTAAGGCTCAGGTCCCAGACAGTGACATTGGTTCAATGGGAGAGGCACTTACTATTCTCTCTCAGAATGACAGTATGTTTGTAGCCACTCCCCACACCACCCCCACCCCCGCCCCACCCCACCACACCCCCAGCCTCTCAACTGGTGTTTTCATTGGTGCCAGACAGTCAGTCAGCTGGGCCAGACAGCCCCGGCTGAAGACAAGTCTGCAGTCTGGCCCTGAGCAGCCAGAGCTCCTTCCTCAAGGTTGCCTGCCACAGTCATCTCATGTTCTTCAGCATAAGTTCAGTAACCTTCCACTCCAGAAGTGTAGCCACCTTATAGGAACACTAGAATAGGTAATCAAGCATAAAAGTCAGGCACTAGGGCATTGCACAAGGGTGATATGTAGATAGACATCAGTTATATTGGTTTTGTAACCATTTGTCAAATCAAGTATGGAATCTGTTGGGACAGTGGGAAGCATGGTTTGGTAGTAACTGGTCTTCATGTGTGTTTCTTCTTCAAAGATTATGAAGTTGTATAGTTTGAGGACATTGATATGGTGGGTGTCAGAACAGGGTCAGATGAAAGGAGGAGGTGTTGGTGCTCTGAGGGGTGGATTGTTCAGGAGAATCTTTCCTGCATAATTTGCTGCATTACAGCAGTGGCAGCTTGTTGTACTGCAGGGTCTTGATCATTTTTTATTTATTTAGTTTTTTATTTATTTTATTTAGAGATACAGCACTGAAACAGGCCCTTCGGCCCACCGAGTCTGTGCCGACCATCAACCACCCATTTATACTAATCCCATATTCCTACCACATCCCCACCTGTCCCTATATTTCCCTACCACCTCCCTATACTAGGGGCAATTTATAATGGCCAATTTACCTATCAACCTGCAAGTCTTTTGGTGGTGGGAGGAAACCGGAGTACCTGGCGAAAACCCACGCAGACACAGGGAGAACTTGCAAACTCCACACAGGCAGTACCCAGAATTGAACCTGGGTCGCTGGAGCTATGAGGCTGCGGTGCTAACCACTGCGCCACTGTGCTGCCCACCTTCTGTATTTTTCAGTTCCTTATATCTTTTTCAGCTTCTGCTTTACTTTTTTGTCCTCAGGCAGCTACAAGGCAACATGTCTTTGGATGGCAAGATTGTGGAGCATGCAGCAACCAATTATGAAGCTTGATACTCTGTTAGGCCATACTGAATGACCCCTTCCAAGCTGTCCAGACAGCTGAACCACTGTTTAAGGATGCCAGTGGTTTTTTCAATCAAAATTCCTGTTACTGAATGGCTCTCATTATATCAATGCGCTGAGTTTGTGCCTGGATTCCTGAGAGGAGTCATGAACCAGTTGTTGAGGAGATAGTCAGTGTTCACCAGCAGCCAGTCCAATCTAAATACTCTAGATGGAACAGATTAGGTATTAAGGACTGCCACATTACGAAAGCATGATGACTACTGGCACGAAAGCTGGCACAGATCTGCTTGAGTTATTGTCTGTGATCAGAAACAAGTTGAACAGTGAGCAAATGGAAGCCCTTCCTGTTCAGTAATGGAGCTGGTTCCTGATGGGGGCTTGCAGGGTTAGGTGCATACAGTTTATGATGCCCTGCATCTATGAGATTCCATCAATGCAGGAAAAATCCATTATCTTTCTCTCTGCTGCACAGCCTCCTTGGGGAAGCTAATAAACAGTTGTCACTTTGCAAGCAGTGGATAAGTGACCTTCCGGATCATTGTGTGCAAACTGACTGATGTTGCCAATATCACCAAAAGCAGACATAAAAGTTTAGAGCCACGGTAACCTTCACTGCCAAAGCCATTGCTTCACTTGCTGTGATGTTGGGCTCCAATTCTTGATCTTGATCTAACTGGTGGCACAGGTAAGTGATTGTCTCCTTGTTCATACACAGTTGCTTCACAAATCTACCAGTAAATCTACCAGCCAAAATGACTCCTTCACCCTCTTCTTTCAGATTCTGCTGGTCTTTGCCGCCTTTCTTTCTGCTACACCTTCTGATCTGAGAGCCCGAAGTCTAATTCCCATGTTCAGCAATTCTGAACAAGAACATTTAGGAAAACAGTTGTAGCCCTCACAAATGGACACTGTAAAACTATTTAATGGCAAAACATTATCCAAAACAGCAAAATCTTGGCAAAACAATACACTAGCAGCCCAGAACCTACCTTAATAGAGGACAAGGTCCCTTCAAATATTGTTTAGGAAAGTTGTTTGCTGATTGATTTGCTGAGCAGGATTAGGGAGTGACATTTCTGGTGCATATGGTCACCAACTTAACCAAAGTGACCTGATACAGGCACAGAGCACTTATTCATAATGATGTATTAAGTATTTCTGGATACAAGGTGTTCAGGAAAGATATGGAAGAAAAGAAAGGAGGATCATAGAATCATAGAAAGTTTACAGCACAGAAAGTTGCTACTTGGCCCATCATGTCTGTGCTGGATGGGTAGCAGTACTGATTAAGGAGAACAGTGCTGGAGAGAGGATGTTCCTGAGAGGTCGTGGACTGAATTTATTTGGTTAGAGCTAAGAAACAACAGAGGTACCATTACATTGCTGGGTGTATTCTATAGGTCATTAACTAGTGGGAAAGGTATAGAGGAATAAATTTTCAAGCAAATTACAGAGAGTTGGAAGAACTATAGAGTAGTTATAATGGGGGATTTTAATTCTCTGAATATAGACTGGGATAGTAACAGTGTAAAGGGCAGAGAGGGGCAAGCATTTCTAGAGTGTGTTCAGGATAATTTTCTAATTCAGTACATTCCAGTCCAATGAGGAAGGAGGCATTGCTGGATCTGGTTCTGGGAAATGAGATGGATCAAGTGAATCAAGTGCCAGCAGGGAAACATTTAGGGAACAGTGATCATAGTATCATAAGGTTTCGGTTAACTATGGAAAAGGACAAGGAGCAATCCAGAGTGAAATGTAATTGGGGAGGGCCAACTTCTATCGGGTGAGAACAGATATGGCCCAGGTAAATTGGAATCAAAGATTGGTGGGCAAAACAGTAACAGAACAATGGGCAGCCATTAAAGAGGAGATAGTTCATGTAAAGGAAAGGTACATTCCCACAAGAGGAAAAGGTAAGGCAAACAAATCCAGAGCTCCCTTGATAACAAGAGATAGAGAGTAAGATGAAGCAGAAAAAGGATACATAGAACTGATGTCAGGCAGATAATACAAGCAAGAATATAAAAGGTTCAGAGGGGAAGTGAAAAAACAAATAAGAACAACAAAGAGAATATGAGAAGAGACTCGCGGCTAACATAAAAGGGAATCTGAAAGTCTTCTATAGGTATATAAATAGTAAAGGGGTGGTAAAAGCAGGAGTGGGGTCAATTAGGGACCAAAAAGGGGATTTATGCATGGAGGCAGAGGGCATGGCTGAGGTACTAAGTGAGTACTTTGCATCTGTCTTTACCAAGGTAGAGGATGCTGCCAAGGTCATAGTGAAAGATGAGGTAGTTGAGACACTGGATTTGCTAAAAATTGACAGAGAGGAGGTACTAAATAGGCTGGCTGTACTTAAAGTTGATAAATCACCAGGACCCAATGAGATGAATCTGAGGATACTGAGGGAAGTAAGGGTGGAAATTGCAGAGGCATGGCCATGTTCTTCCAATCCTCCTTAGATACAGGCGTGGTGCCAGAGTACTGGTGAATTGCAAATGTTACACCCTTATTCAAGAAAGGGTGAAAATATGACCCCAACAACTACAGGCCAGTCAGTTTAACCACAGTGGTGAGAAAGCTTTTAGAAATGATAATTTGGGACAAAATTAACAGTCACTTGGACAAATGTAGATTATTTAAGGAAAGCCAGCATGGATTTGTTGACGGCAAATCGTGTTTAACTAAAGCTTGAGTTTTCTGATGAGGTCGCAGAGAAGGTTAATGAGAGTAATGTGATTGATGTAGTGCACACAGGCTTCCATTTGATAAAGTGCCACAGAATAGGCTTTTCAGCAAAGTTAGAGCCCATGGAATAAAAGGGATGGGAGCAGCATAGATACAAGATTGGCTTAGTGACAGGAAACAGAGAGTAGTGGTGAACAGTTGTTTTCAGACTGGAAGAAAATATACAGCGGGGTTCCCCAGAGGTCAATGTTAGGACCCCTGCTTTTCCTGATATATATTAATGACCAAGACTAGGGTGTACAGGGCACAGTTTCAAAATTTGTGGATGACACAACAGTTTTGAGTATTGTGAACTGTGAGGAGGACAGTGATGAACTTCAAGAGGATATAGACAGGTGGTGGAATGGACGGACGAGTGACAGATGAAATTTAATGCAGAGATATGTGAAGTGATTCATTTTGGCAGGAAGAATGAAGAGAGGCAATATAAAATAAAGAGTACAATTCTAAGGTGGGTATAGGAGCAAAGGGACCTGGGCATATATGTGCACAAATCATTGAAGGTGGCAGGGCAGGTTCAGAAAATGATTAATAAAGCATGCAGGATCCTAGGCTATATCAGTAAGGGCATAGAGTACAAAACAAGGAAGCTATGATAAAGCTGTGATAAAGTTATGATAAAACATTGGTTTGGCCTCAACTGGAGTATTATGTCCAGTTCTGGGCACCACACTTTAGGAAGGATGTGAAGGCATTAGAGAGGATGCAGAAAAGATTGACTAGAATGGTTTCAGGAATAAGGAACTTCAGTTACGTGGATAGGAGAAGAGAAGATTAAGAGGAGATTTGATAGAGGTGTTCAAAATCATGAAGGGTCTGGACAGAGTAGATAGGGAGAAACTATTCCTTGGCAGAAGGATTGAGAACCAAAGGGCACCGATTTAACATGAATGGCAAAAGAAGCAATAGCAACATGAAGAAAAAGTTTTTTTTTTAAAACAGTGTGTGGTTAGGATCTGAGAGTGTGGTGGAGGCAAATTCAATCATGACTTTCAAAAGAGAATTGGACAAATACCTGAAGAGAAAACATTTGCCAGGCTACAGGGAAAAGGCAGGGGAGCAGTTCTAGGTGAGTAACTCTTGCAGAGAGTCAGCATGGACATGATGGGCTGAATGGCTTCCTGTGTTGTAATCATTCTATGATTTCAATGATGCCTGCATTTGTTGCAGGTGAATTCCCAGAATGCCTATTGAGCGCCTGAACCAATATTGTGCTAAGTTCTCTTAAGGCGGCTCTGCAGTTTGCTGCAACATTCAACATTTTGGCGCCTGGTTTGCATCAAGTAAATGTGCGAAATGCATAGCAATTCCACTGCCAACGTGCTTGTCATAATCTGTGAACTGCACTTTTTTCTGGATCTTAAATCTACTTTTTGTCAGTTAATTTTTTCCCCATTTCTCTCTTTCAATCAAGGGAGCTATGTTTCTGGACAGTAGAGGATGCATAAGAGCAAGTCAATGGGTCTCTGTCTGCAATTACCTCTTCTATCCACCTAAAAAACATCTTGTGATAGCACAGCTGAGATCAAGAACTCAATGGGTGGAAATTGTGATTGATTACTTACTAAACGTCACTCCATATTGGAGCTCCAGTACATGATGTCACATTCAACATTTTATTTTAACATTAATTTCACCCACAAAAATAAACTAACCTCATAAATTCTTGCACAGACATGTTTTGCATTCCACTTGGATATAAAGTAGCTGTAGGGGATGGAAAAAAAAATTGTAAAGCATTTAATTGAGAAATAGATTCCAGCAAATTGTCTGACATGAATTTACTTCAATACATTGCAAGCATTGTGCATTATATCCCACTGTACATGCAGACATTCCTGGAACATTGCACAGTGTGACTCTGTCTGCACAGGACTTCCTTATTTTTAGTCCGCACTTGCAATCTGGGTTGGCAGTACAGCCAGGTGAGAGGAATTAACCTGCAAAAGCTTATCCACACACTGAATTTCCAGTTGATGAATCCAGTTTGTGGTTTGGTCCTTGGAGAATCCAAGTTTAATTTGTGCTGTTCCAGGGGTGGAGCTGAGCATTTACATGGTTTTGGCAGATGAGTCACTTCTGCCAAGACTGCAATATTGATCTGTCCTAACAGAAATGAACAAAACGTTTTATTTCCTGTTGCAGGGAGGACCCTTTTCCTGTTGGAGGCATTCTTCATTCCATGTATAGGTTTCATCTAAATAGGCGCAATGTTGTAGACATGTGTAGACATCACAATTGCTTCCCTAACAGTGCATAGTGTACACATCAGTTTAAAGCCCTGAAAATGCATGTCTGCTGAAAATCATACCCCTTGGTATTTAAGGACAAATGCTGAAGGTTTTCCCAGTGACCTGCCACTATGGAATCAAGTAATAGTTTTATTTTGTTTGGGTACAACATTTCAAATCTGGTATAATGATGAAGCCTAGGAGGCTTGTCAATCTATCATGTGATATTTAACTGAGTCATTCAGACAAAGAAGGTCTCAAAGCAGCCATATGGATCCTAGAGCAGCAATGGGGTCCTCTAGTTGGCCACACTGTCACTGGGCAAGGAAGTGGAAAAATCAGCCAAGGTTCCCACCCCTGGTTTGTATCCAATGATAAGGATCCTGTTGATCCTTGTTATCTGCCACTGATATGGGGTGCTGGTCAGTAGCACAGAACAGGATCAACAGCCTGCCAACTTCCATTGTCTTGTCTCAGAAGTAAAGAATGGTAACTTGGGCAAGGTACCAGAGGGCTCCTATGCCCTGTCGAATTATACCCCACCTTGAGTAAGATGCCTAGGCTATCCAGCCCAGGCATCGCTCTCCTCCCAATTGGCATTCATCTCGGACCAAACAGGACATCCATCCGCACATCTAACCACAGCTGTATTTGTGGTCCTGGGAGTTATATTCAGGTGGGACATGGGCTTCGCTAGAGAGCTGTGACAGTATATGGCCAAAGGGTTGCTGTATTCTGTGTTGGGCCTTTTGCAATGGTCAAAACAGGCAGCCTGCAAGATGCCTTGCCAAAAAACAAATTAAATAATTTCTCATGAAACTAATGTGGCCCGTACATGGCAATGCTCTGAGAGTCTCAGGACCCTCCATGCACCTGCCCACACATGGATGGGTGCAGCTTCCTCCAACAGGACCAGCCAGCAGCAAATGGTGGAGAGGTAGGAATGCAGTGGAGCACTTCCCCGATTTGCTTTTCACTACCACCCTGAACCACTACAAAATGGGCAGAGGTGGGGTAGGAGATGGAAGAACAAAATGAATTGAGGAGGGAAGTGAAAGGTAAACCCTGTAACACTCACCTTCTACACCCAGTATCAAGTCATCTTCTGTGCTGTTCATCCTCCTCATGCTGCCTGATGGGCCAGACATAATAGTTTATCACTATGTCATTGAGAGTCAAATTATGTTCACAGAAATGATTCAGATTAAGGGATGCAAGCTAAAGGAGTTATTCAATTGCTTCACAGCATGCAATGCGGGAAGTGCAGATACAGTTTTTGAAAATGCAAGAATTACTTTTCCACCAATCCACTCTTACTTACTTGTGATCTGGGCGCAGGGCCATTGAACGGTTTGACAGAAACTCAGCTTTGGTTAAGCTTCATTTCAAGCTTGTGACCACCACATGGAAAGCAAGTGTAGCACGAGAGGGATAATTTCATGTTCATGGGTAGGAAGCCTCAGCCAAACCTCTAGTGTGCTCCCAATTGATGAGTCTCCAAGCAGGAGCTCAAAGCTAGAATATTGGCTCTGCCATTTAAAAAGTGAATGGGAAAGTGCTTGAAATTAATTATTTGCCCACCCAGTCGGGGAATGATAGGAAATGAATACGAAAATGAATTGCTCTTATTCTTAAATTTACTTTTAACTTTTGCCCTTCACTGCCTTTGCTTCACTCCCTGAACCACATCCTTTCCTTGACAAAGATGATCTGCTCCCAGATCTCTGATACTGGCACTCTGAGCCAAGCTTTGTGGAGGGTAAACAGTAATGATCCAATATGACTGCCCATTTGAACTTTCCTGCACCCTTTACTCCCCTTCAGGTTGCATCTTTAATGAGCTCTGCCATCCTTGGCAGAAATCAGCATCAAAATACGTAGAGAAAATGATCCAAGAGGACATGTTGGTGGACCAACTTCATGGACTGGTGAATCTGTATTGAAATTTAAGATTAAGAACAATGGCAAAGGTTGAGATTGAAGGGACAGCAATGGAATCTCTCAACTGCAAGGCTAACTAAATGAATAGAAATCTAGCGACAATTTTACCCTATGTGATATTTGAGCCAAATATGTCACATGTGCATTTAAGACCAATGGCAGCTCTGGATTGCCAGCCAGTCGATATTGGATTGTACAGCCTGGTTGTTGACTGGAATGTGTGGAAAATTCTAACATGTATGCTAAGCACTTAAATTCTGGTTTGTAAAATAGACAGTAGGGATTTTTCTCTGCGTCTTATGGTAGGAGGGCCTTAGGCTTTAAGTGTACGTGAATTTTCATCTGCGGCAGAGCAAACATCAGAAAGGAGATTTTTCTCTGTTTGCACCCGAGAACACTGGAATATTGTAAAGGAAACTACCCAATTATCTTCCATTAATAAAAATGCAGTATAATAGATTTTATTCCTTGAGAAGCATGCATTTCAACCTATCTGATTTTCACTATTGATGCAAGAAAATCCACTGATCAGAACTCCAACCATGATTCCAACACTTTTCTGAGACCCTGCTCTGGGCCCATTAAAAAGGTGACAACTTAAGCAGTACTTCCTTCCCCATAGTTTGATGGTTTTGTTGAAGGAATTCAAGGCTTTTGCTTTTTTCTGTGGACATGTGGATAATTTGCTTTTAGATCTCTTGTTGGCCACCCAGCGTAAAAGGGTGAGACTGTAACCAAGAAACAACTTGGCATATTCAGTGCAGCAATCACCTGCTCAGCATAGTTTGGATCAGGAGCTGAGGATTGTTTCCAAATCCCTCCAAACCTCACCCCTCCCTATCTTTGTAATCTCTGAAAGCCCCACAAAACCCCCACAATTTCTGCACTGCTCCAATTCTGGCCTTCTGCACATCCCCAATTTTAATCACTCCACTCTTGGTGGGCATGCCTCTAGCTGCTGAGGCCCTAAGCTTTGGAATTCCCCCCCAAAACCTCTTCATCTCTCTACCCCTCTGTCCTCTTTTAGGATGCTCCTTAAAACCTAGCACCAATTCCCCTGAGGCACCTTGAGACGTTTAACAACATTAAAGGTACAATGTAAATGGCATTACACCCAGCCCATCCAATCACCCACCCAGCCCCTACTTCCCTGCCTCCAAGTTTCATGCTCAAGTAAAGATTTGTAATTTTGTTCTGATCAATATGTCGGTGTTGAAAATAAAAATATCATGTTTATAATAGAGCCCTGGTGACCAGTCAAATTTCTGCATTAGTTTCTAAAACCCAATTAGCAATAAAAATAATGACAAAATATTACCCTAAGGCATTGTAATTTCAGAAACAGTGAAACAAATTGTTTCTGTTATATTGCCCTTCTGCCAGCTCCAATGATGCTGGAAAATGCTTGGGCACATTTCCTAAGGGGCTTTTATAGCCAATACACATGCGAGTCGAAGAGACTTAGTAGTTGGCAGGAAAAAAGACAGAGGCGCAAGGGGAGAGCCAACTGTGTAACAGCCCCGACAAACAAATTTCTCTGCAGCACCTGTGGAAGAGCCTGTCACTCCAGAATTGGCCTTTATAGCCACTCCAGGCGCTGCTTCACAAACCACTGACCACCTCCAGCCGCTTATCCATTGTCTCTCGAGATAAGGAGGCCAAAGTAGACACATGGAGAAGCAATTAACAGTATATTCTGCTACTGTGTTATGAATCGATGGTGCTTCATAAATAAAGCATTGTTATCATAACACTTCCAATGGTTTCTATTCTTACTGTTGAAAATGAAAGCTTTGTGATTGTGTTTGTGTAGAATTTGTTTTGTGAATACAATTGTGTGTGCTGACAGTAGCTGGCAGTAAAAGTGCTGAAACTGGTTTTACTGGTTCCAAATTAAGGGAATATATATTTTAAAAAGTTCCACGAGCACTGCTTCCAATTGTTACACATTGTGCATATGTTGAAGGAAGACAAAACTGGGTTTGGTTGTGGACTTTCCCAGGGTCAAATTATCTGTCAATATTCAGTGCAGGCTCATATATGAAGAATGATCACTTGAGCAAGATACTGGCTCAAGTATAAGGTAAATTTGCTGCTTTAAAGGATAGGAAATTATAGGCTGCGTGCAGGCAATTTCTGACAAAGCATTTCTGACGTGAAATGCCATATTGGATGCATGCAAGTGGAAAACTTACTTTTATACCTTGGTGGAAGGAATGGTCATTTTATGTTGGTAGTGGGAAGCAAGGTAAGTTAACTTTAGGCTGGCATAGTTCAGCCTTAATAATTGTGATTCATAGGCATATAATGTGTGCCTAAAATTCATTAACAAAGCACCAACAATTCGCTATACAACTTGTAGCTCTCAATAATACTTTTTAGTTTATTGTCATTACCTGTTCTCTGTGGGCTCTGAGGCATGTGTTCATTTACATGGAACCTGTAAAACATGAAACAGGCACATTAGATTCATGCAAATAGCTGCCACACTCATTCTTGTTCCAGGAACAAAACTCAAATCTTTTATGCAATAGCTTGAGTATCTGTAGGAGGATAGAGCTCTCAACCATGAAGCAATCAAATGCAAGATTAACCCTTACAGTGCTGGCAGCTCTGGAGACATGTGTCCTCTTGGCTGGCCAATTTCCTACAAAATTATTAATAGCTGAATTTCCTTGGAGCTCTTCCCACTCTGCTATCATAACTTCACTGAAAGTGCGGCACAAACCTTGGCCCAGAAATTACTGGAATGGTGCAGCTCATAGTGAGTGACATCAATGAAATTTTTTACCCCACCTTTCAAATCTTCTTATTTTTGCACCATAAATTGCTGGAAATGCTCATTGAAACAGCACAGTGAAGTCAACTGGGCAACTAGGACTCACTAAATGATAGACCATGGGCCTATCTCACAGACCAATGAAATTTAAGGATAGAGAAAAAAAACAGAGGGAACAAAGGAGAATGAACTGAATGAATTAATGTTCAAATTCATTCGAGACAGAAAGAGAAATGGAAAGAAAGCAATACTGGATTTAAAAAAAAGAAAAAAAATAATAATTTTAGAAACAATTTACTGCCTGTGGGAGTGAGCCACCAGTTTCAATTTTTCTCTTTCTGGGCCTCCAAGGTCGAATTTCATGTCAAGATCATAAATCATGTCATTAACAGCCTCCTTATGACATGAAACACTGGCCCTAAATTCCTGCGGTGAGATTTATGCATATTCACGGCACAAATCCAGCAATTTCCTGAATCTCATTGGGGTGTCAATGGTGACATCCTGTCCTTGCAAAGCTAATAGTAGAGAGGCAAAAATCATCCAGAAATTGATGGCGATTTGCAACTTGTGACATATTTCTTGCTCGCCACAAATTGGGTTTTTTGCACATTAATAATGGCAGTCACTGAAAACTTGCCATTATTTGTCCAGCAATTTTCAGGGTCTTGTCTATGGGCATTAGACAAAATTGCTGCAAGAGTGAAAGCAGCTATGTGGAAAGTCCCGCTGACTGATACTACCCTTTACATATAGATTGATTATACTCTTGACTAAAAATCGATTGGAGATTTCCTGCTCGGGAAGTTACGTACCTCCAGGTATTTAATTTCGCAAGCTAAGGCAGGACCACAAGTGGCAAACTGCCACATAACCTCCTTTTTGGCCACTGGTGATTATATTGTGGATATGGAGAATCAGTATTAAAATTACCGGCTGTACAAAAATAAATACCTGAGATTGCCTGCAGTGTGCCATTATTATAACACACTTGTTACAATTCCCAGGCAAATAATTTACTGCTTTGTACAGTAAAGTGAATTGAAAAACATAAAAAAAATGAGGCAATGACATTTTATTTTTAAAATTAAACTCTGGAGGAGTGGGGAGACTGGATGTTGCAGCAGATTAGATGCTAGCCTTTCATTTCTGGGATCTGGGTCAAGTCTAGTCCAGTCCAGACTTATAGGATTAAAGTCTCCTCCACCTATTGGCTTTAAGAATCCTTCCTGAAGTGACATTGGGCAATTTCAATAACATTCTTATTGGGCAAGAATCTACAGCACAAACTTGACCCTAATGTGTCACACAGAGAGGCCATAGGATGGCTGGTATGGATAATGGACAAATATTTCATTGGTGCATTGTGATCTGTAGCAACAGTTGTTTGTTTTTGCCCGAGCCCATCAGGATGAATAGAGTAATAATAGGGGTATGATCCTAGCCGGTGGAGACACTCAGGTCAAGGCCTCCCTGTACATGGACAATGCCACCACCTTCTGCTCGGATCCACTGCCAGTCCGCAGATTGAAGAGCATCTGCAATCAGTTCATACTAGCCTCAGGAGCCAGTGCAAATTACGTCAAAAATGAGGCCATTTCTTTGGGAACTGGGCCGACTGATCATTTGTCCCTTTCAGTCAGATCAGATAACCTGAAGGTACTGGGAATATGGGTGAGAGAGGTCAGAGTGCACAAGAAAAACTGGGAGGAGTGTACAGCTAAAGTAAAGCAGAAACTGGGAATATGGGGGTGATGTTCACTCTGGATTGTGGATAAGAACCTGGTCATCTGATGCAAAATGGTCTTGGTGTTACTGCATGTGGTGCAGGTCTGGCCTATACCCAACCCCAGCACCAAGACAGTCACTGGAGCCATCTTCCACTTTATCTGGAAATTGAAATGGACTGTCAGTAGAGACTCACACAGTCTCCAGAAAAAGTGTGCATGGGGGGTGGGGGAACATACCCAACATCGCTTTCCTCCTGATGGCTACCATTGTATGCAGCTGTATCAAGCTGTGCATAAATCCTTGCTATGCAAACACCAAGGGCTGCATTTTAACTTACTTGATTCACTGGGAACTGGGGAGGGGAGCTCAGGGCGGAGAACCCAAAAGTCTGGATTCCTCCACATGTTATGGAGTTTTAACACCAGATCGTGCATTTGACATCACAGACAGGTTCCCAGCTTGGAGGCCAGCCTGACTGAAGGGCTTAGCTTTCAGTCTGATGAGGAGCAGTCCAGAGGATGATGCAGGACATGGTAGGATCGTGTTAGGCTGGAGGTTTGGTGATCGGAGGCCTGGGAGAATGTCAGAGGCCTCATAGGGAAGGTTGGGAGATGATCGGAAGGGTGGGGTGGGGCATCTGATTGCAGGCACGCTATATTCAACACTTAAGTGGAAAGGCACTTAACTCCTGAATCTGACAGTCCTCTGCTAGGTTTCCCAAGGCTCAAGAAGCCCAGCCATCCAAACTAAGAATTCAAATGGGAAATAACAATGAGGCATGCAGTCTCCTTATAATATTTAAAGTGCCAACATGCCTCCTTGGAGCGGGTTGACTGCTGACCCCCCCCCCCCACCCCCAATCCTGCCTCCATTAAAACCGGAAGTGGGTGGGTTGGAGTTGGGTTTCAGGTTTTTAAATCTTTAATCTCCCACCCAATCCAAACCTGCCCTGTTTTTGTGGTTAAAATGCACCCAGGTCTAAGGTTCTATCTGTTCCTGGTGTTGTGAAGGATAGGTCTGGCCATGTTGCCACGGAACACTCCATTCAGTTGGACTGTGGCATACCACCTGTTCCTCACAGAAAAATTTGTGCAGAAATACACCTTTGACCACAAGTCAATCAGGCATTGGTCTGCAACTAAAGTCCTCAGAGCCCTGCGGATAAAAAGAGATGGTTGATTCTGTCGGATGGTTCCCTGAGCTGACCGTCAAAGTTATCTGGCTGAATGCCTTATTGGCAGTACATTCAAACAAGCACTGAGATGTAGCTTGGCTGGTGGCGAGAAGGGCTCACCTCATCAGAGCCTTTATCCATACCTGGTGTCTCAGTGTCACCGCACGCTGGCTGGAATGGGCAGAGACAGCACCCATCTCCTTCTGGAATATGTATTTGCAAAGAATGTCTGGAAAGAGGCGCAGTGGTTTCTGTCGAGCTTCATCCTGAGCAGCTCTGTATCACAGGACTCTGTGCTCTACCGACAGTTCCTCGGGGCGCAGACTAAGATAACATCAACTGCTGCTGATAGGCCATCAACTCGGTGAAAGATGTTCTTTGGTCTGCCCAGAAGACTTAGCTTTCCAGTGCAAGGAGCTGTCCATGACTGAGTGTTGCAGACCGGCACATTCCAAAGTTCAGGACTACGTGCCGAGGGATGCACAGTAGCTTGAGGCTGCCACCACAAAGGCTCAACGGGGAAAGGTCAGAGTTTAGGGCCCTCTTGTCATAACACACTAAAGGGTTGGAAACACTGCAAAATTCCTCAGGCTGTATGTATCGGAAAATGTTTGATGTCATGCAAATGTAGATGCAATCTGCCTTGTAAGTGGCGTAAGGCACCTGAGTCTACCATGTACTGTACTTAAACAAATTGATCTGTATTGCACTATGTGAACTGTCACATTTGAATTGTACTGCAATGTACCTTTACAAATTTTATGAATAAAGTGTATTTTTGGAAAAGAATAGTAATTTGTGTGGTCAGTAAGTTTAGTATACTGAATAGGGAGATGCAGTGTGAGTTCACAAATGTTCAAACACACAATCCTACAAGTCAATAGGTTACAGATTGATAACCATGATTACATACATTGCGGATTCTTGATCCTAATTGTGCCATCATAGGGATTGAGGAGTAGCTAGTTCATGATCATTATTATCAGGGAACATAATTAGGGTAGGAAAGAACAATGAGCAGATGATCTCCTTGGGCCACATTGAAAAAAAATTCAAATTCTAAGAAGTAACAAATGATTACTCACATGCAGCTAGTGTCGAGCCATTCCTGAATACTCTGTTGCTTGCCGTCTCCTTTAGGAGCACAAGATCACAAGACAGATGCAAATAAGGAAGACCATCCAATGTTTCTTATCTCGTCCATCCCTCCCGAACAGCATCCAACTGTTTCTTAAATGATGCTAGCGTTTTCTCCACAACTACCCTACCCAGGGTCCCTTCCACATATCGATCACCCTTTGAAGAACTTCCTGAGAGTAGATTTAATTTTGTCTTTAATTAGTTTCATTCAGTAATTTAAACAAACAGAAACCATTAGTTAATTATCAGATTTGCATTTCCTAAGGATGCAAGAGCTTTCCATTTCGTAACCTGTCTCAGTTATACATTGTGCCTGTGATGCTGTCAGTTAGGTAGCAATGTCAGTACAAAGAACAAAGAACAAAGAACAAAGATAATTACAGCACAGGAACAGGCCCTTCGGCCCTCCAAGCCTGCGCCAATCCAGATCCTCTCTCTAAACATGTCGCCTATTTTCTAAGGTTCTGTATCTCTTTTCTTCCTGCCCATTCATGTATCTGTCTAGATACATCTTAAAAGACTCCATCGTGCCCGCATCTACCACCTCCGCTGGCAATGCGTTCCAGGTGCCCACCACCCTCTGCGTAAAGAACTTTCCACGCATATCCCCCCTAAACTTTTCCCCTTTCACTTTGAACTCGTGTCCTCTAGTAATTGAAACCCCCACTCTGGGAAAAAGCCTCTTGCTATCCACCCTGTCTATACCTCTCATAATTTTGTAATTGTGGAAACCGTAGTGCCTTAACTAATGCATTATTTAAAAATTTGGCCCTATATTCAAAAGTGATGGGGAGTAGCCTAGATCCATTTATGCTGAAATTGACAGAATTCAGCTTTGCATACCTGTGATTTTAAGTGTAAGTTTATTTTACTTTTAATTGATTGCAACAGGTTTTATAAATCTACAGAATGCATTATATCACCGTTAAATTACAAAGTTGAAGTTACAAGACCATATCCTATTTTATATGAATGAGATTTAACATTTAAATCAGCTGTTGTTTTCAATTTGGCACTGTTTCTTTAAAGTTACTCATAAATTGCTGGTGCTGTGTTGGCTCCACACTCTTTTTCATAGCTAGCCACTGGCAATTTACTTCTATAAACAATATGGCTATAATTATATTTTCTCCAAGTCATTAAGAATTTAAGATTAGATTTTCAACTTTGAATATTCATCAAGTAACAATTTCACTAAGTTGCAATGTTAGATGTAAAGAAATTGTTTTTTTTTATTTTCAATTTGAGTGGATATGTAGCAACTGACTATTGTTTCAGTCCTTTATGAAATCCACTTGATGTACTTTATTGTTGGGGCATTAGGTTTTGCATTATGCTGATGATCTGCTTATTAGCACAGGGATACCACAGGAGCATTTCCAACTGTTCGCCTTTCATTCACAGCATGGTAACAAGGTGGAGCGAGGTTCAGACTCTCATCTGGTCAGTTTTAAAAAAAAATTTATTCATTCATGGAATGTGGGCGTCACTGGCCAGGCCAGCATTTATTGCCCATCCCTAATTGCCCTTGAGAAGGTGGTGGTGAGCTGCCTTCTTGAACCGCTGCAGTCCATTTGGGGTAGGTACACCCACAGTGCTGTTAGGAAGGGAGTTCCAGGATTTTGACCCAGCGACAGTGAAGGAACGGCGAAATAGTTCCAAGTCAGGTTGGTGTGTGACTTGGAGGGGAACTTGCAGGTGGTGGTGTTCCCATGTATTTGCTGCCCTTGTCCTTCTAGTTGGTAGAGGTCGCGGGTTTGGAAGGTGCTGTCCAAGGAGCCTTGGTGCGTTGCTGCAGTGCATCTTGCAGATGGTACACACTGCTGCCACTGTGCGTCGGTGGTGGAGGGAGTGAATGTTTGTAGCCAATCAAGCGGGCTGCTTTGTCCTGGATGGTGTTGAGTTTCTTGAGTGTTGTTGGAGCTGCACCATCCAGGCACGTGGAGGGTATTCCATCACACTCCTGACTTGTGCCTTGTAGATGGTGGACAGGCTTTGGGGAGTCAGGAGGTGAGTTACTCGCCGCAGGATTCCTAGCCTCTGACCTGCTCTTGTAGCCACGGTATTTATATGGCTATTCCAGTTCAGTTTCTGGTCAATGGTAGCCCCTAGGATGTTGGTAGTGGGGGATTCAGCGATGGTAATGCCGTTGAATGTCAAGGGGAGATGGTTAGATTCTCTCTTGTTGGGGATGGTCATTGCCTCTTTAGCCCATTCAGTACACTTTCGCAGCCACAATATTTCTGCAAGGGATAAATGTCCACCCCAGACTGAATGGATGTTATATTTGTTCCGTGATGTAAAGTATAATTCCATGTCTGATCTTTCATCCTGACAACTGTGAGGCACATGTCGTAGCGTGGCAGGGTGTCCAAAGATGGGAAAGCCATGGTTCTGTTGCTTTAACATTCCCAAGCAACCTACATGTGCAGCTATCTGAAATGTTACAATATAAACTGTACGACCTGCATGTTCAAGACTCTTGTTGAGTTGTTCTCAGCCAAAATATCAGGAAATGAGACATTGTAACATTAGGCAAATCAGAGAAAAGACAAATGCGATTGGTAAACTCATGGCAGACAGAATTAAAAAACTGGTATGCAGGAAATATTAGCTTAACATTTACTAAAACAGTGCCTTTACCAGCTTTTGCGATTCTCTTCCATTATCAATCCTACCAATACTAGTCACCAGGGCATTCCTGGTTCAGTCTAAGTGGCAGCAGTGATCCAGCTAATAGGACACCACCACGGATCTTCTTGGAAGGGGAGCTATGGTAAAGTTTTGACAAGGGTCACGACATAACAGCTCAAAGGATCCTAGGAAATTTTGGTGTGGGAAGTAATGGTTTGAGTCACCTACCCAACTATTTCCCAGAAAATTTGTGCCACGGTAATGCCATCATGCCATAGATACTCCAACAAATTCTGCCCTGTCAACTGTGGGAAAAGCTTATAATTTTAAGGAGGTGCAAGAAGGGTTAAGTAAACTAAGCAAAAGTATTAATGATGAAATGGACCAAACTGTTCATGGGATGTGGGCATTGCTGGCTAGGCCAGCATTTATTGCCCATCGCTAACTGCCCTTGAGAAGGTGGTGGTGAACTGCCTTCTTGAACCGCTGCAGTCCGTGGGGTGTAGGTACATCCACAGTCTATTAGGAAGGGAGTTCCAGGATTTTGACCCAGTGACAGTGAAGAAACAGTGATATAGTTCCAAGTCAGGATGGTGTGTGGCTTGGAGGGGAACATGCAGGTAGTGGTGTTCCTATGCTTGTTCTAAGGCTGATACACTGAGATATTAAAGTCACATAGGAGATATAGAATTAGAACTCCCTAAATTCAAGGTTGTTGCCCCAAGTTAACACAGCGTTGAAAGACTGGTTGGTTAGGAAGAAAGAAGACTATGTCAAAATTATCCATTGGCCAGAGTATAATTTGGGAGCACTTGGATTTAAAGCATTATTTTTTTCATTAGTTTGTTAATTTCTTCTTATTCACTATGTGTACTCTATATTTGAATCTTTGTCTATGCATCCCTAATAGGACAAGAGATAATCAGAAAGGGGAGATATTCTGACAACTGGTCATCAACCTGAAACTTTAACTCTGTTACTCTCTCCACAGATGCTGCCAGACATGCTGAGAAATTCCAATATTTTCTGTTTTATATTAGGGAGATGCAGCTAGTTCTGGGGCACAAGTCTTCAGTACAGCAGCTAGGTTGTTGTCAGGGCCCATAGCCTTTGTGGTATTCGTTGCCTTCAGCTACTTCTTTGATATCACGTGGAGTGAATCAAATTGGCTGAAGATTGGTATCTGTGATGTTGAGGACTTCATGATGAGGCTGAGAAGAAGAACTCACTCCCTCATTATTCATTGTCATTATTAATAAGTAAATCATAGATTCCTTACCATTCTTTGTGTGGAGAGTGGAAGGCAGATCATCCCTTGCTCCTCCGAATGAATTTCTATCCATGACCGTCCATGCTGCCCTCATCGATGCTAAATTCACTCTCTCTGCCTTGTCTAGGTTTCTGATCACAGATGGATGAGCTGAGATGGAATCCATTTTTCTGATAGCTTGGAATCTTCCAGCAGCATTGAGTTCATTGATTGTCGCAGCTGTAAAATATTGTAGAAAGCTTTTATTTCCTCTTGAGCAAATACCATTAAAAAAAGCCCCTAATCCAGTTTTAGGGATCACCTCAACCCAATGCTGTATTACATCGTTAACCGGCTCATATATTTCTATTTAATTTGTATTTTGTTTAATGGGCAATGTCTGTTTGGAGGAGTAATTGCCATTCTCGTAGAATACTTGGCATCAGGTGGCAGGACCGTATCTCCAACACAGAAGTCCTCGAGGCGGCCAACATCCCCAGCTTGTACACACTACTGAGTCAGCGGCGCTTGAGATGGCTTGGCCATGTGAGCCGCATGGAAGATGGCAGGATCCCCAAAGACACATTGTACAGCGAGCTCGCCACTGGTATCAGGCCCACCGGCCGTCCACGTCTCCGCTTTAAAGACGTCTGCAAACGCGACATGAAATCCTGTGACATTGACCACAAGTCGTGGGAGTCAGTTGCCAGTGATCGCCAGAGCTGGCGAGCAGCCATAAAGGCGGGGCTAAAATGTGGCGAGTCGAAGAGACTTAGTAGATGGCAGAAAAAAAGACAGAGGCGCAAGGGGAGAGCCAACTGTGCAACAGCCCCGACAAACAAATTTCTCTGCAGCACCTGTGGAAGAGCCTGTCACTCTAGAATTGGCCTTTATAGCCACTCCAGGCGCTGCTTCACAAACCACTGACCACCTGCAGGCGCGTATCCATTGTCTCTCGAGATAAGGAGCCCAAAAGAAATGTCTCTTTGGAGGAGTAATTGCCATTCCCGTAGAGCCGGTTGGAAAAAAAATTCCCTCTCCTGGAAGTCATGCCTGCACCCTTCCCACCACCACAGGAGCACAATTCATGAGATCACAGTCAAGGTCCTCACAATTTTTCATGGATGGAAAATTGTGGGGAGTTGTCCGTGATTTAGAGAGTCATAGAGTTTTACAGCACAGAAACAGGCCCTTCGGTCCAACACGCCTGCGCCGACCATCAAGCACACGTCCTAACTAATCCCATTTTCCCACACTTGGCCTGTAGCCTTGGATGCTATGGTGTTTCAAGTGCTCATCTAAATATTTCTTGAATGTTGTGAGTGTTCCTGCCTCTACCACCCCTTCAGGCAGTATGTTCCAGATTCCAACCACCCTCTGGGTGAAATAATTCCTCCTCAACTCCCTTCTAAACCTCCTGCCCCTTACCTTAAATCTATGCCCCCTATTTATTTACCTCTCCGCTAAAGGAAAAAGTTTCTTCCTATCTATCCTATCAATGCCCGTCATACTTTTGTATAGCTCAATCGGGTGCCCCCTCAGCCGTCTCTGCTCCAAGGAAAACAACCCCAACCTATCTAGTCTGTCTTCATAACTGAAATGCTCCAGCCCAGGCAACATCCTGGTGAATCTCCTCTGCAACCGCTCCATTGCAATCACATCCTTCCTATAGTGTGGCGACCAGAACTGTACACAGTACTCCTACTGTGGCCTAACTAGCATTTTATACAGCTCCATCATAACTTCCCTGCTCTTACATTCTCTGCCTCAGGTAATAAAGGCAAGTATCCCATATGCCCTCCTAACCACATTATCTACCTGTGCTGCTGCCTTCAGTGATCCATGGACAAGCACCCCAAGGGTCCTAACATCCATTTTATATTCCATTGCCTTGTTAGACCTCCCAAAGTGCATCGCCTCACACTTCTCAGGATTAAACTCCATTTGCCACTGCTCCGCCCATCTTACCAGCCCATCTATATCATCCTGTAAGCTAAGGCTTTCCTCCTCACTATTTATGACATCACCACTTTTCATGTCGTCTGCGAACTTACTGATCATACCTCCTATATTCACTTCTAAATCATTGATGTACACTGCAAACAATAAAGGTCCCATCACCGATCCCTGCGGTACACCACTGGTCACAGGCTTCCACTCGCAGAAACAACCCTCTACCATCTCCCTCTGCCTCAGGTCACTAACCCAATTTTGGATCCAATTTGCCAAATTACCCTGGATCCCATGGGCTTTTACTTTCTTAACCAATCTCCCATGCGGGAACTTATCAAAAGCCTTATTGAATTGATGATTTTTGCTTCCACCACTCTCATAGGCAGCGTGTTCCAGGTCATTATCACTCGCTGTGTAAAAATAAAGTTCTTCGTCACATCCCCACTGTATCTCTTGCCCAAAACCTTAAATGCGTGTCCCCTAGTCCTTATTCTATCAGCTAAGGGGATCAGCTTTTCTTTGTCTACCTTATCTAAACCTGTCATAATCTTGTACACCTCAATCAAATCTCCCCTCATTATCCTCCAAGGAGAACAACCCCAGCATCTCCAACCTAATATTGTAACTAAAATTCCTCACTCTGGAACCATTCTGGCAAATCGCCTCTGCACCCTCTCAAGGACCCTCACAACCTTCCTGAAATGTGGTGACCAGAACTGGACATAATACTCTGGATGTGACCTAACCAGAGCTTTATAAATGTTCAATATAACCTCCCTGCACTTGTACTCAATACCTCTACTTATGAAGCTGAAGGTTCCATATGCTTTGCTAACCACTCTCTTGATATGTCCTACCACCTTTAAAGATCTATGCACATGAACTCTCAGGTCCCTCTGTCCCTGCACACTCTTTAGACTGTGCCATTTAGTCTATATTGCCTATCCCTATCCTTGCTGCCAAAATGCATCACCTCACACTTCTCTGTTATTTAATTCCATCTGCTATTCGCCTGTCCTTTCTGCTGGCCTGTTCATGTCCTGCTGCAGTTGATTGGTATCATTCTCACAGTTTGCCATGCCTGCAAGTTTGGTATCATCGGCAAATGTTGACATTTTATTCTGCATTCCAATATCCAAGTCATTTTTATATATATACACATACATATATATATATATATCAAAAAAACAGTGGTCGTAGCATTGGCCCTTAAGGAACATCACAGTGGCGCAGTGGTTAGTACCGCAGCCTCACAGCTCCAGCGACCCGGGTTCAATTCTGGGTACTGCCTGTGTGCAGTTTGCAAGTTCTCCCTGTGTCTGCGTGGGTTTCCTCCGGGTGCTCCAGTTTCCTCCCACAGCCAAAAGACTTGTAGGTTGATAGGTTGATAGGTAAATTGGCCATTATAAATTGCCCCTAGTATAGGTAGGTGGTAGGGAAATATAGGGACAGGTAAGGATGTGGTAGGAATATGGGATTAGTGTAGGATTAGTATAAATGGGTGGTTAATGGGCGGCACAGACTCGGTGGGCCGAAGGGCCTGTTTCAGTGCTGTATCTCTAAATCTAAAAAATCTAAATCTAAATCACTGTCTACCATCCTCCAGTCTAAAAAAGTGCCATTTAGCACATGTCCCTGTTTTCTGTCCTTAAGTCAATTTTTTATCCAAGCTGACATTGACCCTTCTACTCCATGAGCCTCAATTTTGGAAACCAGCTTTATCAAACGCTTTCTTAAAATCCATATAGACAATATCCACTGCATTCTCCTCATCAACTGTCTCTGTTATTTCATTTAAAAATTCAATTAGATTAGTAAAACACAATCTGCCTATTACAAATCCATGTTGGTTCTCCTTAACTAAAATCTCCCCAAGTTTCTGTTAATTCTTTCCCTGATTATTGTTTTGAAAAACTTACCCACCACTGATGTTAACCTGACTGGCCTGTAGTTACTTGGAATGTCCTTACACTGTTTCTTGAACAAGGGTGTCACATTTTCCACTTTCCAATCCTCTGGCACGTTACCCCCTGCTCCCCACCCGCCTCTGGAACCAAGGGATGTTTAAAAGATTATGGCAAGTCCTTCTGCTGTCTCTGCCCCCACTTCCCTTAGCAACCAGGCGACTCATCCACTCTAAGTATAGTCAGTCTGTCCAGCACATCTGAGACCCATAGAACCATAGAAAAGTTATGGCACAGAAGGAGGCCATATTGTGTCTGCGCCGGCTGAAAAAACTAGCTGCCCAATCTAATTCCATCTTCCAGCACCTGGTCCGTAACCTTGCCGGTTACAGCACTTCAGGTGTATATCTAGGTAACATTTAAAAGAGTTGAATGTTTCTGCCTCCACCACCACCTTCTGGTGAAAAGGTTTTTCCTCATGTCCCCTCTAATCCTTCTACCAATCACCTTAAATCTGTCCTCCATTAGGCGAAACAGGTCCTTCCTGTCTACTCTATCTAGGCCCCTTATAATTTTGTACACCTCTATTAAGTCAGCCCTCAGCTTCCTCTGTTATAAGAAAAACGACCCTAGCCAACCCAATTTTTCCTCATAACTGCAAATTTCAAGCCCCGGCAACATTCTTATAAATCTCCACTGTACTCTCTCCGGAGCAATTATGTCCTTCCTGTAATGTGGTGACCAGAACTGCGCGCAATACTCCAACTGTGGCCTTACCAGCATTTCATACAGTTCCAACATTACATCCCTGCTTTTGTATTCTATACCTCAGCCAATAAAGGAAAGCATTCCATATGCCTTCTTCACCACTCTATCTACCTGTCCTGCCCCTTCAAGGACCTGTGGACATGCACTCCAAGGTCTCTCACTTCTTCTACCCCTCTCAATATCCTCCCATTTATTGTGTATTCCCTTGCTTTGTTTGCCCTCCACAAATGCATTACCTTACACTTCTCCGGATTGAATTCCATTTGTCACTTTTCCGCCCACTCAACCAAACCATTGATATCATTCTGGAGTCTACAGCTATCCTCTTCACTATCAACTACACGGTCAATTTTTGTGTCAGCTGCAAATTTCCCAATCATACCTCCCACATTTAAGTCCAAATCATTAAATATATACGCAAACAGCAAGGGACCCAACGCTGAGCCCTGTGGAACACCACTGAAAACTACTTTCCATTTGCAACAAAATCCGTCGACGATTATCATTTGTTTCCTGTCACGGAGCTAATTTTGGATCCAACTTGCCACATTCTCCCATATCCCTTGGGCTTTCTTTTTTCTGACCAATTTGCCATGTGTGGCCTTGTCAAATGCCTTATTAAAATCCATGTAGACCACATCAACTGCACTACCCTCATCAATCCTCCTTGTTACTTTCTCAAAAAATTCAATCAAGTTAGTAAGACACATTCTTCCCTTAACAAATCCATGCTTACTATCCCTGATGAATCTGTGCTTTTCTAAGTGGCAGTTTATCCTGTCTCTCAGAATTGATTCCAATAATTTCCCCACCACTGAGGTCAGACTGACAGGCCTATAATTATTTGGACTATCCCTCGCATCCTTCTTGAACAATATTACAATGTTCGCAGACCTCCAATCCTCTGGTACCTCACCTGTATCTAGTGAGGATTTAATGATGATCCTCTGAGCATCCGTTATTTCCTCCCTGGCTTCCATTAATAGCCTGGGATACAATCCATCTGGCCCTGGTGATTTATCCACTTTCAAGGATGTCAAACCCTCTAGTACTTCCTCTCTCATTATGCTTATCATATCTAATATTTCACACACTTCCTCTTTAACTACAATGTCTGCATCATCCCTCTCCTTTGTGAAGACAGAGACAAAAAACTATTAAGAAACCTGCCCACATCTTCTGCATACATGCATAAGTTCCCTTGTACCTCTACCCTTTCCTTAGTTATCCTCTTGTCTTAATGTACTGATAAAACACCTTTGGGTTTTCCTTGATTTTACCGGCCAATAATTTTTCATGTCCTCTCTTTGCTTTCATAATTCCCCTTTTTTACGTCACCCCTGCACATTCTATACCCCTGTAGGCTTTCTACAGTATTACATTTTTTGTGACCATCATAAGCTTTCTTTTTCTGCTTACTTGTACCCTGTATGCTTCTAGATATATCCGTACCACCCTTTATCTTTGTGAGGACATGACTACACTGTGCCTGTAGAATCTCGCTTTTGAATGCCACCCACTGGTTTGCCACTGATTTTCCTTCAAGTAGCTATCTAGTCCACTTTCACTAGATCACCTCACAGCTTAGTAAAATTTGCCTTCCCCCAATTTAGATCTTTTACTCCTGTTTTATCTTTGTCCTTTTACATGATTATGTTAAAACTAACTGTATTATGGTCACTATCTCCAAAATGGTCACCCACTGCTACTTCATCCACTTGCCCAGCTTCATTAGTGAAGACTAAACCTAGAATTGCACCCCCTTTCGTTGGGCTTGTTATGTGCTGGCTAAAAAGTTCGCTTGAATGCAGCTCAAGAATTTTGTGCCCTCTGTGCCCTTCACACTGTTTGTATCCCAGTTGATATTAGGGTAGTTGAAATCCCAAACTATTATTGCCCTATAGTTTTTGCACTTAGAAATCTGCCTATATATTTGTTCTTCTATCTCCCTGTCACTATTTGGGGGTCTATAGTACACTTCTAGTAGTGTGGCTGCCCCTTTTTTATTTCTGAGCTCAACTCATATGGCCTCATTTGACAATTCATTTAGCATATCATCCCTCCTCACAGCTGTTATTGATTCCTTAACCAATAATGCTACACCCCCTCCTTTTTATCCTCCCCTGTATCCTGCCTAAAAATTCTATATACCGGGATGTTGACCTTCCATTCTTGCCCCTCTTTAAGCCAAGTATCCGTTATAGCAATGATATCATGTTGCCATGTGTCTATCTGTGCCCTCAGCTCATCGGCTCTATTTACTATACTCCTTGCATTTAAATAAATACCTTTTAACACTGCCAAATTCCTGTGCTGCACACTTTTTAACCTTTGCTTCATCTGTCTTTCAACATCACTCGCTAATTTTCTGCCTCCCGTTCCCTGCCCTGAAAGGGTGCTATCTGAAACTGCCTTCAGATTTCCAACCCCCTTCCAAACCCAGAGATCCTGCCTATCAATTTTCACTCCATCCATTACAGAAGTACAGAATCACAGAATCGTTACAGTGCAGAAGGGGGCCATTCGGCCCACCACTATTATCTCTGGTTCTACTGATATTTTGTCAGCATCCTCTTCCTTAGTAAACACTGATAGAAAGTACACATTAAGTGTGCTCACCTTGCCCTGTGCCTGCAAGTATATAACACCCTCTTTGTCCCTAATAGGTTCCACCCTGCCTCTTACTACCCACTCACTATTTACATGCCAGTAGAAGACTTTTGGGTTTCCTTTTATGTTAACTGCCATTCTATTCTCAAATTCTCCCTTTGCCAGTCTTACTTTCCTCTTCACTTTCCCTCTGAACTTATTGTATTTGGCCTGGTTCTCAATTGAACAATTCACCCAACATGCATCATACACCCTCTTTTTTTGTTTCATCACATTCTCCATCTCCCTCGTCATCCAAGGAGTCCTGGTTTTGGATCTCTTACCTTTTTCCCTTGTTGGAATGTACCTGTCCTGTACCTGAAACATATCCTCCTTAAAGATAACCCATTGTTCCGCAACAGTTTTTCCTGTCAGTCTTTGGTTCCATTTTACCCTGCCTAGATTCCCTCTCATCCCACTCAGGTTAGCCCTCTTCCAATTTAGAAGTTCTACTTCAGATTGTTCCTTGCTCTTCTCCATCACTAATGTGAACCTTATGATACGATGATCACTCTTACCCAAATGTTTCTCTTTTCTACTTCTATATGCTTGTGCCCAACCCCACCTCCACCTCCACAGCTAATATAGTTTAAACCTTCCCAACCACACTAGTCAACCTTCCCAGGAGGACATTGGTGCCAGTACTGTTGAGGTGCAACCCATCCCTTGTGCCTCCTGCCCCAGAACTGGTCCCAATGCACCAAGAAACCGAAGCCACCCTCCTGTACCATGCCTCAAGCCACACATTGATGCTCCCCATCTTCCTATCTCAACTCTCACCGGTGCGCATCTCTGGGAGTAATCCAGAGATTACTACCTTAGAGGTCCTACTTTTTAAATTTTCGCCCTAGTTCCTGAAAGTCTGAGCATGGGACCTCAATATGTGGCCTCTCTATATCATTGGGACAATATACACCACAATTTCTGGTTCACTCCCTTCCCCCAGCAGAATATTCTGCACCTTCTCTGCGATATCCTTTACCCTAGCACCAGGGAGGCAATACACCATGTGGGGCTCAGGATGACAGTTACGGAAATGCCTGTCTAACCCCTAACTATGGATCTCCTATAATGACTGCATTTCTACTCATTGCTGCTCCCTCCTTTGCAATCCCTTGCCCATTGATGCCATGGTCTGGACTGCAATCCTTCAAAGTGTCATCACTCCCAGCAGTCTCCAATGCTGAGTGGCACACACCTCGAAGACTCCTGCTACATTGCCTGCCTCTTCCTACTCTTCCGGATGGCCACCCATTTACTATTCTGAACTCTTACTGCCTGTGGGGTGCCCAGCTCCTGGAATGTATGATACAGGAAACTCTCATCCCCTCTGATGTTCCGCAGTGACCACAGCTGCCCCTCAAGCTTGGAAATCCTGAGTTTTAGCTCAAGCAACTTGGGATACCTCCTACACACATGGTTTCCCAATATACATAAAGTGTCCAGAAGTTCCCACATGGAGTTCCAAGCAGCAGGTCTCAGCTGCCCATCTGTTCCCTCTTTTAGAATTTAGTTCATACCTTGTTTAACTATTAATTTTAATTAATGGCTCTAGACCTACTCAGTGCTACTCAGTGGTGGACCTTCCTTTTGAATCAATTCATTCAAGTATTATTTGTGCAATTGAAGTTCTTGCTAGACTACTGTTTTGGTTGGACTAGTGTTGGGCCAGGGCTTGTGTCTGCTGAATCTGCCCAATCCTTATTGTTGAATTGGAGTTATTTGGCATGCAGGACAGAGTCAAGGCTGTCAAGATGGAGCCCATGTTGTAACAGATGGAAAGTTGGCTGTGTTACAATGGGGATGTCACTGCAGGGAGCACTGGAGTAGTAGCTGGGTCAGGGGTTTTGGCAGGCAGCAGCTGCTAAAGAACTGTAACACTTTTATTTTCTGCTGACTGTTGCAAGTGACTGTTGAAAAGAAGATGGATATTCTCCCAGAGTCAAGTGCCAGACCTCCTCCCACCTTTGACAGACTGAGGCTGGGTGTTTTGCTACACGAGATACAACAAAGAAAGATGGTTATTTCTGTGGTAGAGGAGAGCTCTTCTATCTGAGGCAATGTGCAGCAAGCATGGCTGGAGGTAAACAACAAAGTGAATGCGAGCTCTAATACCCACTAGCCATGGGAGCAGATGAAGATGTTCTTTTGGTTAAAGAAGATTGTGGAGGTACTGTTAACTAACTGCCTGTCAAGTACCTGTACTATACCACATCGTAGGAGCACTAGGTCAGGCAAATGCACCCTCAAGACAGGCAATAATAGAAAGCACAAGGGTCAAGAGCTGAGTTTTATATGTATCACTGGAAGTGTTGTTGGATAAAGTTGCTAGGGATTGGTTGTTTTCTGGTGTCTTTTATTTCAGGATTTTGGCCAAGAGAATGTTGTGATTGTCCTTAGCAAAGCGATGGAAAGGTAGGGCATTGTGGAGTAAAAGTGATCTGGGGATGTTTTCAGGTGAACTACAGTCTGATGTGCCACTCACAGCCAGACCGGAGCAATAATATCCCAGATGCCTCCTCCCTTCCTCCTCCTCTCAAAGTGCTTACCAAAGGCCTGGTGGAAATGGCTGCACCCTCATGATTGCCAGGTTGTGCAGGACACAGCCAACCACCATGCATCTGGGCACATGCTCCAGCAAGTATTGCAGGGCTCCTCTGCCACCTGGTGCAGTCCAGGCAGCGGAACCATTGTTTGAGAGTGTCGGTGGTTTGTTGAGCTAAGTTCTTGGTGGCAGCATCGTTCTCATTGTAGGAGCACTGTCCACATATAATCAGTGGCAGAGAGGAAACATGAGCCACATGTAGAATGAGTAGCCCTAGTTGCCAAGGAGCCATTTTCTGGTTCAACATGACAGCTCCAAGATGGCTTGAACAGCTGACTGGATAAGATAAAAGCAATGTAACTGCTGCCGGGATAGCAGACATTCACTAACATAGTGTTTTGTGCATGGTTGCTCACCAACTGCCCCTTCATGGAGTAGAGCCCTTTGCAGTTCTGGTATAGCTCCTCATTGAGATGTAGCGCCTGCAGAGCCATGCGTGTGCAGTCAATGGTTCCTACTGCATTGGAATCCCACCAGCTTGCAAAGCCTTGTGCCCATTCCTCCTGCTTCTCTCTGCTTAGACAGAAGACAATGAAGTCCCCTTTCCTAGCATACACAGCCTCCGTGACCTCCCTGATGCAGCAATGCTTGCCAAATGGAGAGCTGTTGATGATGTTGCCAACTCCAGCCTGGAAGGTTCCTGAGACGTAGAAATAGAGGGCGACAGCTACCTTGATGGCCACTGGTAGCAGATCCGGTTGGAGGAAGTGGCACAGTTCTGTGACCACATTCTCGGTGAAGCATAGCCACCTCAGGCATGGCTTTTGGCTGAGATGGAGGTAGGAGAAGTGCTCTCTGAATACCCGTGAGTATTACTTTTTGTTGAAAGCTATCCTGCTCCCTCTGAGCATAGCTTCTCCTCTCTGCTGCCTGCACTCTTGGGCATGTTAAAGCCCAAGAGGGACTGCAACTATATCCCCCATGACTGAGAGCAAGCTTTCTACTGAAAGACCTTCAAAATCTATTCAACTCCTTGAGAAAGTCCAGCACCATTCCCATCTAACTCAAAGAACTTGTGAGCTCCTCCAACAACACAGTACACAGTACTTCCACTAACTGTGCAGCAGCAAAACAAAGTCAAAAGCACCTGGAAGTCAGTTATGCATGTTTAAGTGAGGCCATTAACAGGACTTGCAAGGTCCAAGGTGGAAGGTCAAGTGTCAAGTCAGCGTTAGACACTGACTTGGTTAGAGGTTAGAATGCAATAGGTTTTGAAAGTGAAAGGGGGCAAGAGATTGTTGCGATCAAGGTGGGAGGAGTGCACTGTCTTTCTCTAGTTCCACTTCTCCACAGGTCACAACATATATTTAACTGTTTTCCTCAGTTACCGATGCAGCCAATTATATACTTTATTTTAGTTTCTGAATAAAATCCACCAACCAGATTTCTTTAATAAACAACAAAAGCATTAATTTATTATAAAACAAGACTTGGTCAATAAAGATGCAAAGCTTTAACACACAGTTTGAAATATGACAGTAAATATATATATATATATATATATATATTCCCTTCTAAATACCCAAAACACACACACACACAAACACAAACACAAACACACACACACACACACACCAGTTAAAGGAAAAATAAAGGTGCTTTGGCCAAAGTACTTGATAATTCTTGAAGAAAAAGGATAAGATACATTATGTTCCAAATGGCATATAGGCTGGCATCCGAGTACATGTAGACGGGTCACTGGGACCTTTTCAGAAGCTGTTCATTCAGGAGATGGCGAGAAGAAACTGACCCGAAACGTTAACTCTGCTTCTCTTTCCACAGATGCTGCCAGACCTGCTGAGTGGTTCTGGCATTTCTTGTTTTTATTTCAGATTTCCAGCATCCGCAGTATTTTGCTTTTATTTTAGTGCTAAAACAGGAGACCAGTTCATCTTTTATCCACCTCTTTGAGAAACCCTGAGACTCAAGTATAAGAAATAGAGATACCGAGGCAGCATTTCTCCTGAGAGGCTTCTGCAAGGTTTCTTCTCACCATCTCCTGAACGAACAGTTTCTGATAAGGTCCCAGTGACCCGTCTACATGTACTTGGATGCCAGCCTATATGCCATTTGGAACATAATGTATCTTATCCTTTTTCTTCAAGAATTAACAAGTACTTTGGCCAAAGCACCTTTATTTTTCCTTTAACTAGTGTGTGTGAGTGTTTTTTGGGTATTTAGAAGGGAATATATATATATATTTACTGTCATATTTCAAACTGTGTGTTAAAGCTTTGCATCTTTATTGACCAAGTCTTGTTTTATAATAAATTAGTACTTTTGTTGTTTATTAAAGAAACCTGGTTGGTGGATTTTATTCAGAAACTAAAATAAAGTTTATAATTGGCTGCATCGGTAACTGAGGAAAAAATTTAAATATATGTTGTGACCTGTGGAGAAGTGGAACTAGAGAAAGACAATGCACTCCTCCCACCTTGATCGTAACAATCTCCTGCCCCCTGACCCGAAACGTTAACTCTGCTTCTCTTTCCACAGATGCTGCCAGACCTGTTGAGTGGTTCCAGCAATTCTTGTTTTTATTCCTGTTTTAGCAGGCTGACCTCCAACTGACTCAAAACAGTATTCAAAAATGAATCCCACTCTTGAGCACCATAAATCTTGACAGTCACTTCTCTTGTAAACAATTCCCATAGTCAGAAGGTACTTGTTTACTTAGCTGAAGACATGTGACATCCAGTAAATGTTTTTAAACAGAGTCCTTCCAGTGACCCTTTTAAAAAAACAAAGTCCAGCATCTATGGCATCACTTCAGTCCTCCAATAAATCCATCTCCACAATTCTAAAACACGAGTCCTCAAAAAATATAAAAAAATAGTAACACTTTCATAACAAGGGAAGATGAATAAAAGGAAAGGTGTGTGGTAGGACGGAGATGTCATGGAATAAAAGGCGGAGAGTTTTTGTAATAGACAAAGCATTAGTCCAGAGGGAGTGTGAAAAATTAATGATTTTGTCCTCACCAATCTACCTTCGATAGATGCATCAGTCCATGACAGCATTGGTTGGAGTGACTACTGCAAAATTATCATGGAGACCAAATCTCATCTTCACACTGAGGCCACCACCCATTGTGCTGTGTAGCACTACAACCATGCTAAGTGAGATAGAGTAAAGAACAGATCTAGCAATTCAAATTGAGCATCCATGAGGTGCTATGCATCCTCAGTAGCAGCCAGAATGTATGCTCCCACAATATGTAACCACAGCACTCAGGATATCCCACTTTCCTCCATCACCATCAAGCTAGATTACCAACCCTGTTTCAATGAGTATGTAGAAGAATATTCCAGAAGCAGCACCAGGCTTAACCAAAAATGAGGTGCCAGACCAGCAAAGCTACAAAACAGGACTATATGCATGCAAAATAGTGGAAGCAGCATGTTATAGACATAGCTAAGTGATCTCACAACCAATGGATTTCGTCAAAGTTCTGCAATCCTGCCACATCCAGAGGAAGAGGAGGTGGCTACATGAACATTCCTATCCCTTATGACTGCAGAACACAATATACAAGTTCAAATGCTGAAATATTTGCAACTGTCATCAATGTTGAGTGGATGATCAACAACAACTTGCATTTATATAGCACCCATAACACTGTAAAAAAAAAATCTCATGGAACTTCACAAGATTCTTCTTAAACAATTTGACATTGAGCCACAAAAAGAAATATTGGGACCGGTGACCAATATTTGGTCAAAGAGATTAGTTTTAAGGAGCATTGTAAAGGCTGAGAGAGGTAGAGAGGGTTAGGGAGTTTAGGACTTGGGCTGCTTAAGGCACTGCTGCGAATGGTGGGGCGAAGGAAATCAAAAATTCACAAGATGCCAGAATTAGGGGAAGGTAGAGATATCAGATGGTTGCAGAGCTAGAGGAAACTACAGAGATAGGAAGGGCGAGGCCAAGGATTCTTCATGGCCTCTTCCTGAGGTCAACTCCTTGATAGATGCCAGTCTTCAGCCAATTAATTCACTTCACATAACATCCAAAACAGCTGAATGCAATGGACACCGCAAAGGCTATGGGATGTGATAATATCTTGACAGTAGTATTGAAGTCCAGTGCTCCAGAATTAGCCTGTGTCCTTAGCTAAGCTGTACCTGTACAGATACAATACTGACATCAATCCAACCATGTGGAAAATTGTCCAGGTACGTTCTGTCCACTAAAAGCAGGGTAAAACCTTCTCAAGGGCAATTACGGATGGCCAATAAATACTGGCATAGGCAGCGACGCCCACATCCCCTGAACAAATAAATAAAAAGACTTGCATTTATGTAGTGCCTTTCGAAACCACCAAACCTCCCAAAGTGCTTTACAGTCAATGAAGTACTTTTGAAGTGTAGTCACTGTTGTACTGTAAGAAATATGGCAGCCATTTGTGTACAGCAAGTTCCCACAAAAAGCAATGTGACAATGACCAAACCATCTGTTTTTGTGATGCTGATTGAGGGACAAATATTGGACAGAACACTAGGAATAACTCCTCTGCTCTTCTTTGAAATAGTGCTATGAGATCTTTTACATCAATTTGAGAGGGCAGATGAGGCCTCGGTTTAACATTTCATCTAAAAGACAGCACCTCTGACGTTGCAGCACCTCCTCAATACAGTTTTGGAGTGTCAGCCTTGATTTTTGTGCTGAAGCTTTGGAGTGGGATTTAAACCCACAACCTATGACTCAGAGTCAAGAGTGCTACCAAGCTGTTGCCTACATGATGAGATGGCTGAGAGTTTAAAGCAATAATCTGCTAATGTGTTGTACTCTGTATACATGAGTTTAAATCCAATCTTTGTGATTATTGTAATGTTTAATGTATTACATGGGTATGACTTTTACATCAGATAGATATTCTTGTCAATGTAATGTAGTCTAATGTACATAAACTGTTGCTGGGTAGATAATGTATATAGACCTTAAGCATCATCACAGGATGTGATGTCACAAGTCTGAACCTCATGTTGCTCAGTGTTAATGTAGATGCCTCAGAGATAAGACCCCTGTAAATAAACTCCTGTGACTTTGACCCAAAGTCTACTATCCTCATTTAATATTAACAGCACACTGACCAGCATTGTACACATATCAGAAGAAAGCAAATCATCCAGTTACCACCCCATCAGCCCACTGAAAGGAGTTGTCAACAGTGTCATCAAGCAGCATTTATTCATCTGCTCAGTTTTGGTTACACCAGAACCATTTTGCTGCAGACTTCAGGACAGCCTTGATCCAAACATGGACACCAGAACTGAATTCCATAGGTGAGGTGAGAGTGACTACCATTGGCATCAAGGAAGCATTTGACCAAGTGTGACATCAAGGAACCCTAGCAAAATGGATGTCAATGGGGACCAGAGAAAATGCTCCACTGGCTAGGGTCATACCTAGTACAAAGATGGTTCTGATCATTAGAGGCCATCTCAGCCCCAGGACTTGCACTACAGGAGTTTCTCAGGGCAGCATCCTACGCTCAACTATCGTCAGATGCTTCATCAATGGCTTTCTCTCCATAATAAGGACATGGTCTGTTCACTGATGATCGCACAATTTTCAGCTCCATTTGCATTTCCTCAGATAATGAAGCAGGCCATGTCTGCATGCAGCTAGACCTGGGTAATAAGTGGCAAGTAACTTTCACACCATACACGCTACATAAGTGTCAGGCGATGACCATCTCTAACAAGAGAGAGGTCTAACCACCATCCCTTGGCATTCAACGGCATTATCACTGCTGAATCTTCCACCATCAACATCCTGTGGTGGTGATGGTGGTGGTGGGTCAGGGGGGCGGTAGTATGGGGTGGTGTGGGGGTCACCACTGACCAGGAACTGAACAGGACTAACCACATAAATACTGTGGCTACAACAACATGTCAAAAGTTACGTATTCTGTCGTGAGTGACTCACCTCCTGATTCCTCGAGACCTGTCCACCATCTACAAGACACAAGTTAGGAGTACGATGGAATACTCTCCACTTGCCTGGATGAGTGAAGTCCAACAACACTCAAGGAGCTCAACACCATCCAGTACAAAGAAGTCCAGCTGTTCAACACCTCATGTACTTTAACTCCTTAATCATCCACTTCCTGCATTGTGGCTACACTGTATGCTATCTAAAAATGCACTGCAGCAACTTGCCAAGGTTTCTTCAATAGTAACTTCCAAACTTCCAAACCTATGATCTCCATCACTTAGAAGAACAAGGGCAGCAGATGCATGGGAACACCATCACTTCCAAGTTCACATCATCCTGACTTTGACATATATCACCATTCTTTCATTGTCGCTGGGTTAAAATCCTGGAATTCCTTATCTAATTGTGGAAACATCTTCACTACACTGACTGTAGCAGTTCAAAAAGAAGGCTTACCACCATTTCAATGGCAATGAAAGTGACACTCATATCAAGAATGAATTTTAAAAAAACTGACTTCCATTTCCGGCTGCAGTGAAGCCCCAAATGTTACCAAGACAAAGGCGATTGACCCCTGAGGGGATTAATTACCATTAAACTCAACATCCTGATCTCCTTTAGGAGCTTAAGGAGAAAATATCTGATTTATCTTTCGTCCTTCCTGGGCCTCTGGGTCCGTCTCGCTGAGGAGCTATAAGCCGTTCCAACTTCAGCGGAAGGTTTGGGATGGGTATATTCGTGCTGTACAAATGCAGCAGCCAGTCTGAACAGGCTAATAGATACCCACTGCACAATTTGGGAAAGGATCTGCATCCATCTCAGAGGGCAACTCAGAGTTTTGTTCAGCCACAGTTACTCAGGTGGTGAGACACTCCCAGAATTCCTTAGTTAGAGGATTGGAAGCTGGAGAATACTCATATCATCCAATGATGTGAAAACTGCATTGATTCAGTCCATCTATGCCAGAAAACCTGGTGGTGGAGGTGATCTGTTGCATTGGCTCTACTGCCTCCAGTGAAGTCTGAGAGGAGCACCTGCTCTGGAAGACCTCAGGACCTCAAGAGGCAGTAGTACCACTTCATTTACAGCCAAATCATCATTGTTGGCAACAGCACAGAAAAGTAAGTGCAACAAGAGGCTATCTAAATGCTCTTATGATTTTAAGAAATTTAAATGCTTTGAAAAAGAGTCTTCATCTCCCCCTGTAAAGTCCAAAATAAGCAAGCATTGTAATCATTCAGCGTTTTCTCATTGTGTTGCCAATGCTGAGAAATTAAATACCTTTGCCTTTCCTCAGTTCTACACTGGTAGTTCATTTGCGGAGAAATTTGATATTAAGCAACATTATTTAAACAAACAGTCACTATATGCTAAATATAGACATACCTGTTTCAGTATGAGAGACACCAGCATACAGTGCTTAATTGATATTTCCACAAAAAACACAGAAATACACCCTTGTGAGTAGCAGCTTTGACTAAAAAGGACTGATGTTAGGACAGATATCCAGTGAGCCTGCTGCTCTTCTGAGAACAAGCTGAGCAATTGGTAGATTTGATGAGCACACTTCCTACTCACAGTTGTTTATCTTTGCAATTTGCATATAGGAGCTGCTATTTTTACCTTTATGAGCACTGGGCTAAACACAATGAATCAAAAGTATGGCCTAAGCTTTTAAACACAGGAAGACATTTCAGTTCTCAGAAACAGAAAAGTATATGGAGGAAATACCATTCCAATTAAAGCATGTTCTGAACAAGATGACAAATGCTCTTTTTATAACAGCTTGTACTTAGGTAGCACTAGTAATCATAGAATCAAAGAATGGTTCCAGCACAGAAGGAGGCCATCCAGCCTGTTGTGTCTGTGCCAGCTCTCTGCAAGAGCAAGTCAGCTAGTCCCACTGCCCTGCCTTTTCCCTATAGCCCTGCAAATTTTTCTCTTCAGATAACTATCCAATTCTCTTTTGAAAGTCACAATTGAATCTGCTTGCACCATACTTTCAGACAGTGTCTTCCAGATCCTAAACAAATCGCTGTGTAAAAGATTTTCTCCTCATGTCACCTTTGGCTTTCTTACCATTCACCTTAAATCGGTGTCCTCCGGTTCTTGACCCGACACCAATGGGAACAGTTTCTTCCTATCTATTCTGTCCAGACCCCTCATGATTTTGAACACCTCTATCAAATCGCCCCTCAACTTTCTTTGAGGAGAACAGCCCCAGCTTTTCCAATCTATCCACGTAACTGAAATCCCTCATCCCTGGAACCATTTTCGCAAATCTTTTTTGCACCCTCTCTAATGCCTTCATACCCTTTCTAAAGTGTGGTGTCCAGAATTGGACAGAATACTTCAGTTGAGGCCAAAACAGTATTCTATAAAGGTTCACCATAACTTCCTTGCTTTTGTACTCTATGGCCAGGATTTTACTGAGCTCCTGATGTCGGGCTCCATGGTGGAGGGGGTGGGGGGGTGGGCCGGAAGATCGTTCTGGCAGCGGCCCGCCATGGAGCCCAACACCAGGAGTGCCAGGCCTGATCTTCCCGGTGGCACTGAGGCTCCATGGTGGCTCCCCCACCGCAGGGCGATGGGACCCTAGATCTAATCTGAGGGAATGAGGCCAGACATGTGGTAGAAGTGTCAGTAGGGGAGCATTTCGGGGATAGTGACCATAACTCTGTAAGATTTAAGGTAGTTATGGAAAAGGACAAAGATGGACTGGAAATAAAGGTAATGAATTGGGGGAAGGCCAATTTCAATATGATAAAACAGGATCTGGCCGAAGTGGGCTGGGAGCAGCTACTTGTTGGAAAGTCGACATCAGACCAGTGGGAGTCATTCAAAAAAATAGTGAGAGTTTAGCGCCAACATGTTCCTGTAAAGATGAAGGGTAGGACCAACAAGTCCAGGGAACCCTGGATGTCAAGGGATATAGAGGATTGGATAAGGAAAAGAAAGGAGGCTTATGGCAGATACAGAGTGCTAAAAACAGTGGAGACCCTAGACGAGTATAGAAAGTGTAGGAGGGTACTTAAAAAAGTATTTGGGAGAGCAAAGAGGGGGCATGAAAAAACACTGGCGGGCAAGATAAAGGAAAATCCCAAAGCATTTTCTAAGTATATTAACGGCAAGAGGATAACCAGGGAGAGGGCAGGGCCCATTAGGGACCAAATTGGTAGTCTATGTGTGGAGCCGGAGGATGCAGGTGAGGTAAGGTTCTAAATGATTACTTTTCATTGGTGTTCACTATGGAGAAGGATGATGTAGGTGTAGAGATCAGGGGGGAGGATTGTGATATACTCGAACAATTAACATTGAAAGGGAGGAGGTATTAGCGGTTTTAGCAGGATTAAAAGTGAATAAATCCCCAGGCCCAGATGAGATGTTTCCCAGGCTGTTATGTAAGGCGAGGGAGGAGATAGCAGGGACTCAGACACAAATTTTCAAAACCTCCCTGGTCACAGGGGAGGTGCCAGAGGACTGGAGGACAGCGAATGTGGTATCATTATTCAAGAAGGGTAGCAGGGATAAACCAGGTAATTACAGGCCGGTGAGTCTAACATCAGTGGTAGGGAAACTATTGGAAAAAATTCTGAGGGACAGGATTAATCCCCACTTGGAGAGGCAGGGATTAATCAAGCATAGTCAGCATGGCTTTGTCAGGGGGAGATTGTGTCTAACAAACTTGATTGAATTTTTCAAGGAGGTGACTAGATGTGTAGATGAGGGTAAAGCAGTTGATGTCGTCAACATGGACTTCAGTAAGGCTTTTGATAAGATCCCTCATGGGAGATTCGTTAAGAGAGTAAGAGCCCATGGGATCCAAAATTGGCTTAGTGGCAGGAGGCAGAGGGTGATGGTCAAGGGTTGTTTTTGCGATTGGAAGCCTTTGACCAGTGGTGTACCACAGGGATCGGTACTGGGACTCTTTCTGTTTGTAGTGTACATTAATGATTTAGACGTGAATACAGGAGGAATGATCAGTAAGTTCGCAGATGACATGAAAATTGGTGGTGTCGTAAATAGTGAGGAGGAAAGCCTTAGATTACAGGATGATATTTATTTATTTTTATTTAGAGATACAGCACTGAAACAGGCCCTTCAGCCCACCGAGTCTGTGCCGACCATCAACCACCCATTTATACTAATCCTACACTAATTCCATATTCCTACCACATCCCCACCTGTCCACCATATTTTCCTACCACCTACCTGCACTAGGGGCAATTTATAATGGCCAATTTACCTATCAACCTGCAAGTCTTATATAGATGGGCTGGTAAGATGGGAGGAGCAGTGTCAAATAGAATTTAATCCTGAGAAGCGTGAGGTGATGCATTTTGGGAGGACTACCAAGGCTAGGGAATACACAATGGGTGGTAGGACCATAGGAAGTACAGAGGGTCAGAAGGATCTTGGTGGACTTGTCCATAGATCACTGAAGGCAGAAGCACAGGTAGATAAGATGGTTAGGAAGGCATATGTGATACTTTATTAACCGAGGCATAGAATATAAGAGCTTATGGTTATGATGGAGCTGTATAAAATGCTAGTTAGGCCACAGCTGGAGTACTGTGTACAGTTCTGGTCGCCACACTATAGGAATGATTTGATTGCACTGGAGAGGGTGCACAGCAGATTCACCAAGATGTTGCCTGGGCTGGAGCATTTCAGCTATGAGGAGAGACTGGATCGGCTAGGGTTGTTTTTCTTAGAGCAGAGAAGGCTGAGGGGGGACATTATTGAGGTATACAAAATTATGAGGGGCATAGATAGGAAGAAACCTTTTCCCTTAGCGGAGGTGTCAATAACCAGGGGGCATACATTTAAGGTAAGGGGCAGTAGGTCTGGAGGGGATTTGAGGAAAAACTTTTTCACCCAGAGGGTGGTTAGAATCTGGAACACACTGCCTGAAGGGGTGGTAGAGGCAGGAACCCTAACATTTAAGAAGTATTTAGATGAGCACTTGAAATGCCATAGCATACAAGGCTATGGGCCAAGTGCTGGAAAATGGGATTGGAATGGTGCTTGATGGCCGGCACGGACATGATGGGCCGAAGGGCCTGTTTCTGTGCTGTATAACTGTATGACTCTATCACTAACATATGTAAATGAAATGCAATGAATACATTTAAATAAAATCAACAGCGATCTTACCTCCGGGCCACGAGGTTCCAAACTCAGGGAAAGCAGACGCCACTGTGGTGAGGAAGGGGAGAACATATGATTTTTTTAATGCACTGGGTGGGAGGGATGGAACAGGCTCTCATGCAAATTACTAGTGCAGGGGAGGGTGGGAAGGGGAGACCTCTGCACTTTGATCAGTTTTGTGGGGGTGGGGAGGGAGGTCAAGTGTTTTGGGGAGCAGAGGGCAAATGTTGAATTTAATTGTTATTTGGGGGGAAGGGGCAAAAGATTTATCAGGAGTAAATTGGGGAGGGTGTAGCCCTTTAAAAATGTAAATGATCTAGCAGGGCTGTCTGCCCTTTAAAATGGCACCAGTGCCTGTGCACAGACAGCTGACACCACTGCCGGCGTCGGTGAGTCTGTTCCTCCATGTGATTGGGAGGCGTGGGGGTGGGGGGGGGGGGTGGCGTGAGGGTGGCCCGATCGGCTCATTATCTTGGGCCACCGCGAAGAAGATCACAGTGGCATTACCCGCGCAGACTTCACGTGCAGTGGAGGGAGAAGAAATTCCATGCTTTGTCTCTATTTTAGAAAGCACAAGATCCCATCTGCCTTATTGACCACTTTCTCAACCTGTCCTGCAACCTTCAACGATTTGTGCACAGGTACCCCAAGTTCCTCTGCTCCTGCACCCACTTTAGAATTGTATCCTTTATTTTATATTGCCTCTCCTGGTTTTTCTGACCAAAATGTATCACTTCACACTTTTCTGCATTAAATTTCATCTGCCATGTGTCCGCCCATTCCATCAACCTGTCTATGTCCTCTTGAAATCTATCACTATCCTCCTCACAATTCACAATACTTCCAAGTTTTGTGACAACCACAAATTTTGAAATTGTACCCTGCACACTCACGTCTAGGTGATTAATATAGATCAAGAAATCAAGTGGTCCTACTACTGACCCCTGCGGAACTCCACTGTATACATTCCTCCAGTCTGAAAAACAACTGTTCACCGCTGCTCTATGTTTCTTGTCACTCAGCCAAATTTGAATCCATGCTGCCACTGTCCCATTCATTTCATGGACTCTACATTTACTGACAAGCCTGTTATGTGGCACTTTATCAAATGCCTTTCGGCAGTCCGTGTACACCACTTCAACTGCATTACCCTTATCAACCCTCTCTGTTACCTCATCAAAAGCTCAATCAAGTTGTTCAAATACAATTTGCCCTCAAACAAATCTGTGCTGGCTTTGCTTAATTACTCCACATTTGTTCAAGTGACTGTTAATTTTGTCCTGGAGTGTTGTTTCTAAAATCTTTCCCACCACCAAGGTTAAACTGACTGGCTTGTAGTTGCTGGGCTTATCCTTACACCCTTTTTTGAACAAAGGTGCAACATTTGCAATTCTCCAGTCCTCTGGCACCACACCTGCATCTAAGGAGGATTGGCAGATTATAGCCAGTGCCTCCGCAATTTCCATCCTCACTTTCCTAAGTATCCTCAGATGCATCTGATCTGGTCCCATAGGAACTAAAGGGTTAACTTCTGCCATGTTTTATCTGTTGGGTGAATAGATAAGTTATGGTCTGATAAAATTCATGAGATGCTATGTTTGAAATTAGAATGATTTCACATGATGTTGCTTATGCTCAGAAATAGTTATACTTTATATATATATATATATATATATGTATATCAATATCAATGTATTAGATTGGAACTAAATTGTGGACTTTGTGTTTCGAATCATGTTGTTAAATGTGAGATGTATATTGGTATACTGTAGTGGGGAGCTGGTGGGAGACAGTGTTTATTTTCACAACCATAGCAGAAGAAGCATTGCTATGAGACCGGATGTCCATTCTGCATTTCAAACTAAGACAGACTCGGTCACAATAAGGGATAGACTTGGTAGGCCTCACGAAGGATAATAATGCAAATAAAGATATTCAGAGACCATTTAAGACTTGAATTGACAGCAAACATTACCCATTGTGTGACAATGATTGGGCCATCAAGCTGTCTGCAGAGACAATGCACAGAGGGTAGGGTCAAATCTGCTGTAATCTGATTACTATAAACTAATTGGGAAGAGACAATGTACAGAAGGTGAGGTTAAACCTGACCAACCAAAGGGTTAAGGTGGACTATAACCTAATATGGAAGGAAGGAACCCTCAGAGGGGACCATAAATGACAGGTGCTAGGACAAGTCGGGGCTCACCAATTCAAGAAGAAGCCAACCTACAGTCAACAGAACACCTCAAGAAAGAAGACAGCACCACAGCAGCTCGGTAGGCAAGGACCAAGGACACTCTATAACTTGCTGTATAACTACTGCTGTTGGTTAAATATTGCTTGTATATTCTTACTGTACTTAATAAACTCTCTATCGATTAAGAAGCCAGAGTTTGTACCTTGTGGATCAAAAGTTAGTCAACATCTCACCTAAACACATAAAATCTTACAGTCATTATCAAGTTTAAGTAAAGCCAGCCTTTCTAATATCTTTTCTTTATCAATTGTTAGCCCATCCAGTGGTAATTAGGGATGGGAATAAATGCAGGCCTAGCCAGCGATGCCCACATCCCATGAAGAATAAAAAAAACTACCTCCTCTTTCACTAAGACATTGGCAACATCTTCCTCCTTGATAAACACAGATATAAAGTAGTCATTTAGTACTTCAGCCATGCCCTTTGCCTCCATGCGTAAATCCTTTTTTTTGGTCCTCAATTGGCCCCACTCCTCCTTTTTCTACTCTTATAATATTTAGGTGCCTATGGAAGACTTTTCAGTTCCCTCTTATGTAAGCTGCCAATCTCTTATACTCATGCAGTAAAAAATCCTCTGTTGTTTGACTGATGATATGGGGTCACCAAGCAGCAGTTGGAGAAAGTTAGAGGAGCGGATGGGAAACGCAGCAGATGAGTTAGATTTTGAGGAGACTTTTGAAGATGGGAAGTGAGGTAATAAGTTGAAAAGGTTTCGGGAGTGTAGGGACACTGTTGAAGGCTCTGCAACCAGTGGTGGAATGGGAGCAGATAGCATCCAGAAGAATGGTAAGTTCAAGTTGGAACAAAGGGACAAAGGAGATTGCAAAGGAAGGGAATTTATATAAAATGAATGAGGATTTTAAAGTCAATAAGTTGAGGATGGAAAGCTATTAAGAGTTGGTGACAATAGAGCTGATGGGGACCATGATTAGAGTGAGACGGATGCAGGCAGTAAATGTTTGGACAAGATAGAGTTTAAGTAAGTAGGTCAGTGAGAAGAGGGTTGACTAATTGGAGTCTGGTGAAGACAAAGGAAATTGGGGAGGGGTGAGAGCAGATGCAGGTAATGTTACTGAGGTGTAAGGGTAATGGATAGGGCATAGGATTTGAAGCACAGCTCAGAGTAAAGAGCATCATTGCATTAACATTGTCAATGTTATACCAATTCTCAAAGGTTAAAAAAACATTACAAGCATTATAAATGTACCTCAACTGCACTTCTGCTTGTAGGTATTGAGAGTTAATGAATCCAGGCCTGCTGACATCAGAAGTGTAACTAAAGCTAATTTTTCTCCATAGCTTCTTCTTGTTTATGTTATAAATCATGATGCAAATAGTATTTATCTACTCACTCCCCTTCACTCCATTACAAAGTGATTAATGGGTCATACACTACTCATTAGCAGCTTCAGGTAAAGTATCCAATATATTCAGTTTAAAAAAAAACACTAATTCAAAACATTTATTCTCTCATAATCTACCACTTGATGTCCTGGCAACATTAAGATGAATCTGCAAAATCCTTCAAAATTTTAAGCATCTGTTAAATCTCTGCTTAACCTTCTCATCTCTAAGGAGATCAATCTCTGTTTCTCCAGTCTCTCCACATAACTGAAGTCCCTCATCCTTGGTACCATTCTAATAAATGGAAGGAGTAGATCCTCTGGTCCCTCAAGCCTGCTCCACCATTCAATACATGGCTGATCCTCAGCCTCAACTCCACTTTCTTGCTCGTTCCCTATATCCCTTGATTCCCTGAGACACCAAAAATCTGTCTATCTCAGCCTTAAATATATTCAGTGCTGGAGCATCCATATTCCTCAGGAATATATAATACCAAAGATTCAAAACCCTTTGAGTTTGCAAAGGCAGATCGTGTTTGACTAATCTAATTGAATCTTTTGATGAAGTAACAGAAAAGGTTGATGAAAGGAAAGCAATGGATGCTGTTGATAAGAATTTTAAGAAAGTGTTTGGTAATCTACCACATAAAAAGTTGCTTAACAAAATTGAGGCTCATGGAAGAGGAGGGTCAGTGTCAGCTTAGATAACAAATTGGCTTAAGGACAGAAACAGCGAGTCATGGCAAATGATTGTTTTTCAACTGGAGGATGGCACACAGTGGAGTCCCCAAGGTTCAGTGCTGGGACCACTGCTTTCTTAACATATATAAATGACTTGTGTTACGAGATTGCTTCCGTTTCTTTTGTAAACTATGTTTTAAAGAACCTATAGTTGAATTCTGGACATGGAGTCATCTGGAAATTGCTGAACTTTGTGTTTAAAAAAAAAGAGAAGGTCAACAGAAGGTTGGCTAGTAAATAGTTACTAGAGGGCATCTGTTTACAGATAACCCAGCAAGGGTTGTGCTTGTGACTCTGAAAGGATGTTTGCAAAAGAATGACAGGTCAAGATTTATAATGTCACAGGACTTACTGCTGAACAGTTTTAGTTTCATTTTGAACTGTTAAAAAAAAAAGCCAGTTGGTGTTTGGCCAAAAACAGAAAGGAGTTGCTGTGTGCCTGCCAGGAGAAGACAGCTGATATCTTTCTCTCTTTGAAGAAGCCCTGCATCTTTAAAGATTTCCTGCATCAAGTTTTACTATTTCCTCCTGTATTTGAAGAAACCTTTACAGCTACATTGCTGCTACAAGACCTAAAAAAATCCTTGTTGCTGCTTCTTGCTGTAAAGCTTGATTGGAGCTTTCTGTGCTGCATCTTTTGGAAGCCTATGCTGACTACTCGTCAGCAGACGTGGTCTCTTCAGTCTACTAGAAAAGATCGGATGTCCACCAAAGCTACCAAGTATCATCACCTCATTCCATGACAATATGAAAGGCACAATTCAGCATAGCGGCGCCTCATCAGACCCCTTTCCTATTCTGAGTGGCGTGAAACAGGGCTGTGTTCTTGCACCTACACTGTTTGGGATCTTCTTCTCCCTGCTGCTCTCACATGCGTTCAAGTCTTCAGAAGAAGGAATTTTCCTCCACACAAGATCTGGTGGCAGGTTGTTCAACCTTACCTATCTAAGAGCGAAGACCAAAGTACGGAAGGTCCTCATCAGGGAACTCCTCTTTGCTGATGATGCTGCATTAACATCTCACACTGAAGAGTGTCTGCAGAGACTCATCGACAGGATTGCAGCTGCCTGCAACGAATTTGGCCTAACCATCAGCCTCAAGAAAACAAACATCATGGGACAGGACATCAGAAATGCTCCATCCATCAATATCGGCGACCACGCTCTGAAGTGGTTCAAGAGTTCACCTACCTAGGCTCAACTATCACCAGTAACCTGTCTCTCGATGCAGAAATCAACAAGCGCATGAGAAAGGCTTCCACTGCTATGTCCAGACTGGCCAAGAGAGTGTGGGAAAATGGCGCACTGACACAGAACACAAATGTCCGAGTGTATCAAGCCTGTGTCCTCAGTACCTTGCTCTACGGCAGCGAGGCCTGGACAATGTACGTCAGCCAAGAGCGACGTCTCAATTCATTCCAGCTTCGCTGCCTCTGAAGAATCCTTGGCATCGGGTGGCAGGACCGAATCTCCAACACAGAAGTCCTTGAGGCGGCCAACATCCCCAGCATATACACCCGACTGAGCCAGCGGCGCTTGAGATGGCTTGGCCATGTGAGCCGCATGGAAGATGGCAGGAGCCCCAAGGACACATTGTACAGCGAGCTCGTCACTCGTATCAGACCCACTGGCCGTCCATGTCTCTGCTTTAAAGACGTCTGCAAATGCGACATGAAGTCCTGTGACATTGATCACAAGTCGTGGGAGTCAGTTGCCAGCGATCGCCAGAGCTGGTGGGCTGCCATAAAGGCGGGGCTAAAGTGTGGCGAGTCAAAGAGACTTAGCAGTTGGCAGGAAAAAGATAGAAGCGCAAGGGGAGAGCCAACTGTGTAACAGTCCTGACAACCAATTTTATCTGCAGCACCTGTCACTCTAGAATTGGTCTTTATAGCCACTCCAGGCGCTGCTTCACAAACCACTGACCACCTCCAGGCGCTTACCCATTGTCTCTCGAGACAAGGAGGCCAAAGAAGAAGAATGCAGACTGATCATCAACATCGCCTGGAAAGAACTATTCTCAGAAGATTCCAACGACAGCCACCTATTCGCCTTTGGGAGACCTTGCCAAAACAAAGGACTTCCTTCCATTCTTTCTTTTAAGCCTAAGTGTTTTTTTTTTAGTTCCTTCTATTTCTTTGTGACAGCTGTAAACAAAACTTTTTTTCCAGTTAACTGGTTGTGTATGTATGTGTGTGTGTGAGGGCTAGGATGGCACAGTGGCGCAGTGGTTAGCACCGCAGCCTCACAGCTCCAGTGACCCGGGTTCAATTCTGGGTACTGCCTGTGCGGAGTTTGCAAGTTCTCTCTGTGTTTGCGTGGGTTTCCTCCGGGTGCTCCGGTTTCCTCCCACATGCCAAAGACTTGCAGGTTGATAGGTAAATTGGCCATTATAAATTGCCCCTAGTATAGGTAGGTGGTAGGGAAATATAGGGACAGGTGGGGATGTGGTAGGAATATGGAATTAGTGTAGGATTAGTATAAATGGGTGGTTGATGGTCGGCACAGACTCGGTGGGCCGAAGGGCCTGTTTCAGTGCTGTATCTCTAAACTAAACTAAGAGGGTTTAATATTTCAATTCCCGTGTATGTTTGCTTTATTATTTTTTAAGACTTAGTTTATAATAAACGGATAATTTTGTTGTTTATTAAAGAAACCTGGTTGGTGCGCTTTATTCTGGGGAAAAATAGAGTATCTGATTGATTAGTTCGGTAAGTGGGAACATTTACATATATGTTGCGACCTGTGGAGAAGTGAGACTGAATTAACAGTGCACTCCTCCCGCTTCAGTCATAACACTTGGATATTGGACTATTTGGTAAAATTTCCAACTTGCTGATGATAACAAATTTGGAGGTGTGGCAGACACTGAGGATAATACCAATCAACTGCAACAAGAGATAGGCTAGCAGAATGGGCAGACAAATGACAGATGGAATTTAATACAGAAAAGTGTGAGGTGATGCATTTTGGCAGAAGGGATAGATCCTGGGGGGACACCAGAGGTAACGGTACAGGAGTGAGAATAGAAGCCATTGCAAGTGATTCTCTGGCTATGATTAGATAGATAAGAATAGAACCAGATGACAGCAATTGCATCCAGCTGGATGACAGTGGAGAGGCGTTGGAAGAGGATGGTGTCGTCAACTGTGCCAAAGGCTGAAGTCAGGTCAAGAAGTGTGAGGAAGGATAATTTATCTTTGTCACAGTCACATAGGATGTCATTTGTGATTTTGGTAAGAGCTGTTTTGGTACTGTGGCAGGCTCAGAAATCTGATTAGAGGGATTAAAACATGAAGTTCCAGGAAAGGTGGGCACGAATTTGAAAGGTGACAACATGTTCAAGGACTTTGGAGAGGAAAGGGAGGTTGGAGATGGACAGTAGTTTGCAAGAATGGTGGGAAGAAATTGGATACTGAACCAAAGAAGGTCACTTGATCAAGAGGTTTAAAAAGGGTCGTAGAGGATGGGAGGGAGGTGGACAAACAGAGACGTTTAGGTAGGGAATTTCAGGGTGCGTGACTTAGTGGCTGAAGGCATAATGGAGTGAAGGGAAGGGGTATGCAGTCAGAGGCTGGGGTCAGAGGAACGAGACTTCAGGGTGGGCTGAGGGCAGCTATGTTTTGGATGAGCTGGTGCTCATGGAGAATAGAGGTCATGTAGGAGATCTTCAAAATAGTTGAACAGCTAAGGGAGAGGTGGCCAATGTTATGATTCTCCAAACTAAATATTGTGGGGGTTTTTTTCTGAACAGATGTAGTTCACATCTGAACTTCTTGAATAAAAATTTGGGAAGTTGTTTTATTGTAACCTACTCTTAGGGTGTATACGTGCGCTGAGGCATACATATGAACATACGAAGTAGGAGCAGGAGTAGGCCACTTGGCCCCTCTAGCCTGCTCTGCCATTCAACAAGATTATGCTGATCTGATTGTAACCTCAACTCCACATGTCTACCCCTGATAACCTTTCACCCCTTGCCTATCTACCTCTGCCTTAAAAATATTCAAAGACTCCGCTTCCACCATCTTTTGAGGACTCCTCACATCCGAACCCATCTCTGGGCGCCCCATAAAATTCAGCCCCACTTCTGCACTTGTAGAATTCTCTGCCTGTGACAATATCAGTACCTATCATGCTGTCTCTTCTCTGCACCAATTGAAGTGCAACATAATTGTCACTTGCTGAGCTGAGGCCATTGGATCATACTTTAGGTAATACAAAGGATCAATGTTTCATCTTTGAACAATAATTGTATTTATATATAAATTTTCCAATTACATGAAGCCTTATCTGCCAATAGCACATATCAGGAAATAATGTACATGGAACCTTATCAGCTTTTAATTTTAGTGGATGGGCTGAGGCATGAAACTTCCTGTTGAGTGGTCCTGATGGGCAAAGCTCTGCTGAAGGATTGAGCAATCAACTGTTCTCATTAGTTTTTTCTGGTTTTACACCTTCTTTATACCAGCTCATTTAAAACATAAGACCAGTTTTGCAAACCTGCCATGTTATTATGAGATTTGGATAGAATGTCTCATTCTTCAAGGAATGAAAGCTGTATAAATATTCTTTAATAATATGCTTCAGACATCATTGCTGTTAACCTTTAACCCCCTTCCCAAAACCACTCTCTACTCCCGCCCCCTGCAAACACAGTCAAGTATGTATATATTTAACCTAGTCATTTAACTATACCCCATTTAACAGTGGAGTCTTGTTGCTGATGATTAGAACAATATATTTTGAGACGGTCTATGTGTTTTTTAAGGATGGTGACAGAGAGTTGACCAAGCTTTGTTTACACTAGAGTCCGGCAGATTGCATGTTTGCATTGTAACTGGATCAGTTGTCACAGTTAAAGGTTGTGGTTAGAGCACAATCATCCAGTGTTTGACTTCAGGGTCAGGTCATACTGCAAAACAATAGGTTCATACCAGGGTGGCGGAGTAGAAAATTCCTGATTCTTTTCCTGTGAAGACTATAATGTATAATTTTGCATACAGCATGCACTTCCTATCCATAAACCTTACTTTCTGTGCCACAATTTTGTGGGCTGGATTTTATGCAGGAAGAGGGGCACACAGCACCAGTCCAAAAAGAAGAGGGGAACCCCGCCGGAATACTGCCTCTGCATTTTTTCTGAGCACCGGATTGATCCTCCGGTCTTTCGGAGCCAAAATTTAAGGAGGCGGGATCACCATCCCTTTAAACACTTAATAGGGACAGGGATTCTGCCTCCAAGATCTTCCGGCCAATGAGAAGGCCAGCAACTCAACAGTATCGGCAGCATCAGGGAGTGGAGGCCAGTACTACAGAGGCCTCAGACCCAGGCCCAGCGTTGGAACCCTGGACTCGAGAAGCATGAGGCGGGGTTGCTGGGGCCAGTCCAGAAGGCACCAGCAAGGGGTGGGGGGAGTTCATTTAGGGGGAGAGGGGTCCCGGAAAGATCCCAGCAGTGGTGGGAAGAGGCCTTTAATTGGCCATCAATAGGCCAATTAAGAGCCTTAATTGGTCTTTGGGTGGCAAGGCTGACGTCGGCCTATCCCGCCCTGGGAAGATCAGGCCCAGCAATCCCGGCACGGGTTCCGAGGTGGCCACTGCTGCTCCAATTCTCTGGTACCACCACCATCACTGAACCCGATGTCAGGCTGGTAACAAAATTGTGTTATACCTTTTATTTTAAGATTTAACACTGAAACTACATATCTAGAGATATATAATGGATACCCCGACATCAACATATCAACATTTATAATGGAAAACCCTTGTATGGTTTGTTGATAAGCAGTTTCTGGCAGAAACTGTCTGCCTTTTCTTTCTCAGCAGCTAAAATTATTAATGTTCAAAATAAACACAATAAAATATCTAAAATTTAAACATTTGACAATAAGATGACTAAATTAACTAATTGGCCAGGACTTTATCCGGGCCACGGGGGCCTCAACATCTGTAAAAAGTGACGTTGAAAATTCCGTATCACCTGTTCTGTGGAAGGCCCAATGAATCTAGTGCCAATTACAAACTTAAGTTGCCTGCAGCAGGCTTTCCATGGGATCAAGAAGTCCCGCCCCCGCCAATCACAGGCTGCCAGCTTTTCCACTGAGCAGCGTCTCTGAGGGGGCAGTGGCTGCTGCTGGAATAGCAACTACCCAAGGCCTAAGAGCGTCACAGGCCACAGGTAGGTCAGGGTGGGAGGGGTTTCACGGGGTGAGGATTGAAGGGGAGGGAGGTGTAGGGGATCGTTAACAAGGGCAGGGGGGTGGCTATCAACAGTTCAGGAACTGTGCCCTTTTAGTGAGGGAACCTCCACCATGACCCGCCCGGGCCAAGAAACAACCCACACAATTTCCATGCCGTGTTTCCTGTGCAGTGACATGGTCGCCCGCCGTTCAGCTAATTGCGGTGGCGGCGATGGGAAGGCCATTCACAGGCCTTCCCACCCGGACATAATTTTGGCGAAGGTGAGAAGGTTGCAGGGTTCCCCCACCACCATCCCACCTGATTTTATGCTCTCCCAACTCCAAACCCGCCGCAGGGGAGAGCATAAAACTCCCCCCATTGACTTGTCTTTTGTACCTTTTAATTACTTCAGTAATTTTTTTTACTTCAAGCCCTCAAACAATCTCAAAATCCTCAGAATCAACAGGATATCTTCACCTCACAACAACTGAACATGGCTTTCAATCACATGCGTGCAATCTGCAGGCAGAATTTCATGTGGCCATTTGAAGTGGTAATGGTGACATGGGGGGGATGAAGAATTGTATCAAAAGCATCCGCCCAGGTTCCAGATTTAGTCAGTGGCGGGAAAGCACCAAGGTGGCATCACCGCCCCGCCCCGATGGGAATGTATTTTAAAATGCTGAGCAGTTAATTTCAATGCATTTGCATCTAATTCACAGCGATTTAACGGGGTTCTTGGGATTAAGTGAACAGTGGGCGGCACTCACCTGCTTTCGGGTTCATGACTGTTGAAAGCTGGTGGCTCCGAGGTGAGGCTTCATTGCCACAATGTGTAGGCAGTTATGAAAAGCACTGTAAAGCGGAGGGTGGGTGCAGAGGACATTTTCGGACTACAGTGCAGTGTCGGGGTCTCAGGTACTCTGCAAGTGGGGAGTCTGCTTGGGTTTAGGTGGCTTTATTGGGTGAACACACATTTGGGCAAGATTTGCGGTTGCCAATACTGCTGAATGAGAGAGTTGGCCATCAGTAAGGGTGGGCACTGAGGGCCTTCAGGGACTCTGCTGAGAGAAGTCACAACAGTTCAGTTGCCAGGGCAATGTCGTCTCTGCATCGACAGTGCTCTGTAGGCCCACTGATCACCTGGCATGGCTCTCATACACCCTGTCTTTTTGCACTCCTGTGGATGATGCAGCACCTACAATGGAGAGAGGGTCTGCCCGTGGAAATCCATGATGACAGCAACAGCAATCAGCCATGCAAAGAAAGGTGCACCTGCACCAGTGAGTGTACCGGTCTTGAATCAGCTACCTGCAAATGCCTGAACTGCATTGTCAGCGAACACTACAGCTCTCCAGGGAGGCTGTCACTGACTTATGCACCCTCCTGCAGGACAAGTTGTGACCGATGGGATGTGGGGATCACCCTATTTCAGTGGCCCTGAAGATCACCATGCCACTGAACATGTACACTTCTGCATCATCTCAATGATCCACAGGGGACATATGTGGGGTCTCACAAGCAGCAGCTCACTGCTGCATCAAAGAGATGACCCCAATGACCTGTTCAAGAGGGCCAGTGACTATGTGCACTACCGAACTACTGGAGGCAGTTGCTGCTACTGGAGATAACTGCCTGGAGGTCAAGGAGCGTCGCTGAAGCCAGGCCTCAGGTAGGTCTGAGCAGGAGGGGTCTAGCGGGGTGGGGGTCGTGGGGGAGGGAAAGGGAAGGGAGGGGGTTCAGCAGCAAAGGAAGGTGGGGGGGGGGATGGCCCTCAGCAGGGGGTAATGTTGGGTCCCACGTTCAGGCACCGAGGGCCTTTGAATGAGGGACTCCCCCCACCCCTCCGCCCCCCCCCCCGGAGCCAGGAAGCAGCCCAGTTTTCCGTGGCATGCTTCCTGTGTGTCAACAGGGCCACCCACCACGCAGTTAATTGCAGCTGCGGTGGGAAGAGGCCCTTCATTGGGGGTTAATTACCTAGTTAAGGGCCTCAATTGGCAGCGGGGCAGGAAGGCTATTCACAGGCCTTCCCGCTGCAGACTAAATTTTGGCGAAAGTGGGATGGTGCCGGGAGACCCCCCCCAGCCACTATCCCAACTGATTTTATGCTCTCCCCACCTCCAAACCCGCCGTCGGGACAGCATAAAACTCTCCCCCATGGTCTTGCCTCTGCATCTTGTGGGGTCCGTCTCAGGAGGTTGGGTGCCTAGATTCTCTGCAAAATGGGTCACATTTTTGAGCATCTAGCAGCAAATGACTCTAAGGCAGCAATGCAAGCAAAGCTGGCAGGACTTTAAATATGGTGCCAGCACCTGCTCCAGAGTCACTTGACACCATATCCAGCATTTCACCTCTCACCCATGCCGCGTGATTGGGGGGGACCTGCACATCGATTATGCAAAATGCCCACCCACCACGTGATTGCGGTGGGGCAGCCGCCCATGTGTCAAACGGGTAGGCGCCCATTTCCAGGTCTGCCACCGGAACAGGCTTGCTATATTCAGCCCTGCACATGCAGTTTCCAATTGGCCACAATACAACCTGCCCTTCAACAGGAGTTTAAGTGTGGATAGGTGTGTCTCCACATCCTGTGAGGATTTGTGAGCTCTTTCGGTTTTTCCAAAAGACTAAACGAAGCTGGAAATTGAATTCTGAAAGCTTTGTTTCAAGTAAATGATGACATTTATTAACAAATGGCATTTTCTGACCTCCCCCCCCCACCCCGTAAATTGCATAAACAATGGCCAGAAAACGCTGTGCCCTTCAGCTCCAAAAGATTTTGCCCACAAATTTGCCAAAAGTACAGGCTGACAGTGGCACAATAGGGAAACAGGTCATATGGGACCTGGGTGAACAGGGCAACAAGCGGGGTATATCCTTAACCAATGAGATTTAAGGATTGGGAAATAAACACAAGAATGACTGAAATGGAAAGTGAGTTAAAGGCAGTGAATTCAATGCCAAATCAGGTGCAGAAAGAGAAATAGAGGGAAAGTAAAATTGGATTAAGTGAGGGAGCAAAAAAGAGACAGAAAGGAAAAAAAAAATTTAAATTAAAAAAAAATCAACATTTTAAAAATCTCCTCGATAAAAGGTCAGTTTCTCAGTGCTCATAGATTCTATAACCTCCAAATACTGATAAATCGGTGGGGGAGAAATTGGCTAACCCCAAAAATGAGTATGGGAATCATAGTACATGATTACCCTGTGCCCATTATGTTCATTGCATTACAGGCAGCATGGTAAATTTGTGCTGCCTGCTACTTTACATGATTGCTATGTACAGCTGGTGCTTCCCACGCTGCCCATTAGCTGTGTGTATCAGCAGGGAGTGTGAGATCGTGAGTGGTTAGAGTTACTTCAAGGCAGCCTGCACCTGTTAAAGGGAGATGCATTGTGGTTACAAGAAGTGGTAGCAGTCATTTGAAAACTAAATCTGTTCTCTGACAATTTGTTGAACATGCGAGGGAACAAGCACCTAAGTTTTTAGACAATCCACTGGAGGTCTTTGTGGAAGAGGTGGAAAGAAGGCCAATGTTCTGTATCCACAGGGGGACAGAAAGCAGTGGGAAGAAGTAATGGGGGAGGACAATGCCAGGAGTGTTTCTCCAAGAATATGGATGCAGTACAGGAAGAAGTTTAACAATCTCACAGGAGTTTCCTAGATCAATGAGTTAATCATCAAATGGAGTATCCTACCAAATGCTCCACTAGCCTCACCACTGGTCAATTCACTACACCCCAACACCCATCGTCCAACAATCTTCAACAATCTCGATCAGTCAGAACTCAGTCCTTCAAGTCCTTTTATCATTTAATATCTCCTTCCTTCCACTGCATCATACACCTTCCCTTGTATTCCTTTCATATCTTCCCTCTTTCCCTACCTCTGTACTTGCTTAAAACCTGTTACGTCTCTAGCTATCTCCAGTTCCTTGCTGAAGAAAGCGGCACATAGCAGCAGGCGGTAATAAAGAACACAGGAGGAAATGCGAGCCTGCATGTTTTAATCCCCATGGAGGAGATAGTGCTGGCTATCATAGGCAGGGGCATCGCTGAGATGTGGCCACTCGTGGGGCTGAAGTGGTCGCTGATGAAGGTATCTGCATACCAAATCCTCCTTCTCTCATCCAATTTCAGCCTCATCCCATAATCTCTTCTGATTTAGAAGCTGCAGATGGTGTAAGCATGCACTTCTTACTTATTCCTCTCCCCTCAACACAATCCAACCTTTGTCCCTTTTTCATTTCCCACTCAAGAACTGGAGCAGTAATCCTTCTCCCACCAATGACACTCTGCCAGTTCCCTTGCTGTTGCATGTCAGCCTGCCAGTCCAGACTGCTGTAGCCCAGGCCAGAATGATGCTCAAGGTTGCCTTCCAATGTCATCTACACTCACCATCTGCAATTGGAGGTCAGCAGCTTTCCACCACCTGTGCTGCAGTTACTGAGGAAGCACCTCGTAGGAGCATAAGGCTAGACATAGACACAAGGAAGACTGGCACTAAGGGAATGCACAAGAGTGACTACTAATTTTGGTATAATTATGCCATGATTAAATTCATAAATTTGGATTGGAATGTGCATATTCTGAATGTTTGCATTTTTTGTGTTGTCAGATAGAAGACAATGCAATGGTCAGTGTTAAAGATAAGGGAAAGAGCATGGGACTGTTGGTGAATGGAGAAGTGTGGTTGAGATTATTTTATTTTTATTTTAATTTTATTTAGAGATACAGCACTGAAACAGGCCCTTCGGCCCACCGAGTCTGTGCCGACCATCAACCACCCATTTATACTAATCCTACACGAATCCCATATTCCTACCACATCCCCACCTGTCCCTATATTCCCCTACCACCTACCTATACTAGGGGCAATTTATAATGGCCAATTTACCTATCAACCTGCAAGTCTTTTGGTGGTGGGAGGAAACCGGAGTACCCAGCAAAAACCCACGCAGACACAGGGAGAACTTGCAAACTCCACACAGGCAGTACCCAGAATTGAACCCGGGTCGCTGGAGCTGTGAGGCTGCGGTGCTACCCACTGCGCCACTGTGCCGCCCATAAGAGATTACTGGAATTGTTTCATCACATACAGCCCAGGCAGAAAGGAGCTGTCTATGTTGTAGTCTCCCTTCCTTATCATGTTTCTCTTCTTCCTGTTGCACTTAATCCTCCTCCTCTTCCTACTCCTTGTACTCCTGCTCCTCAGTTTCTTGGCTGATAGATCTGCACTCAATTAATTCTGGTCTTTTGAGCATCCCTGATTTTAATCGCGCCACCATTGGTGTCTGTGCCTTCAGTTGCCTCGTCCCTAAGCTCTGGAATCCCCTTCCTGTATCTCTCTGCCTCTCCACCTCGCTTTCCCCCTTTAAGCCACTCCTTAAAACCTACCTCTTTGATCAAGCTTTTGGTCATCTGACCTAACATCTCCTTTTGTGACTGGGTGTCATCTTTAGTTTTATAATGCTCCTGTGAAGTGTCTGGGATGTTTTAATAGGTTAAAGGTGCTATATAAATATAAGTTGTTGCTGTTCTTGTGGTAAAAGTCTTGCACATTCTGTGCCTTCTTCTTCGGCCGTCCCTTGGGAATGAGGATGACTTTCTCTCACTCCAGGGTTGTGGGTCCTTAGGTGACTGTGTACTTACTTCCTGAAGAATTCATTCCCAAGAGCCTGTTGTACAATTGAATTAGATTATGGCTGATCTCTATCACTTCCATTTCCCTGCCATTGATCAATGCCCCAATGTTTGTACTGTACTCCTCTCTAAGGCTAATATATCCTTCCCAAGGTGCATTACCCAGAACTGAATGCAATACTGCAGATGGGGTCTGATCAAAGCTCTGTATTCCAACACTCTCGAGGTAAAGGGTAATATTCTAATAGCTTTTTTAATTACTTTTTGTACCTGTCCCTAATTTATATACCAAATCCTTTTTCTCCTCCACAGTTTCTCACTGCTTGGAGAATATTATGATTTGTCTTTCTTGGGTCCAAACCTGACACTGACCCATATTGCACTCCATCTTCCACAGTTTGCTTACTCACTTACTCTGTCTATATCCCTTTGTAACTTGCATCTGGACAACTTACTGTTGCTCATAACTTAGTATCATCTGCAAAACTTGAAACTTGAATATACAATTCTATTCAATCATTCAAGTCATTGAGAGATATGGCATAACACTGAGGTGCCAATAAAAGTCCCTGAGGAAAAACACTTTTGACACATTCCACCAATCAGGGTACATTTCTTTTATCCCTATTCTTATCGCCCAACCAATTTTCAAACTATGTGATAAGGTTGCCTCCACCTACCCTTCACAAATCCACACTGATTCTCTTTGATCCACTCATACTTGTTCAAATGCTCAGTCATTCTGTCCCCAATGATAGACTTCAGTAACTTCCCTACAACAAACGTTCAACTGAGAGAATTCTCCAGTGGCTGGAGTCATATTTGGACCATCGGAAGATGGTTTGCAGAGCTTTGACCTGATCCATTGGTTGTGGGATTGTTTAACTCCCTCTATAACATGCAGCTCCCGCTGTTTAGCACGCATTGCAGCTTCAGCAGTTGGCACCTTTTTTTCAAGTATATCTAGTGCTACTCCTGGTCCTCTATTCCTCATTGAGGCAAGGTAGTCAGCTGGCTTAATAGTCATAGAGGAGTGAGGGATATATTTGTCCATAAAGTTACAGGTTGTGGTGGAATATAATTTTGTTGCTGCCAGTGATGGCCCACTGCACCTCATGGAAGCCCAGTTTTGAGCTGCTGGATTTTTTCTTAATCGATCCAATTTAGCACAGTGGTATTTTCACAAGAAGGGCTTCCTCAGTGTGAAGATAGGACTTGGTCTCCTCAAGGACTGTGTGGTGGTCACTCCCATCATTGCTGTCATGAACAGATGCATCTACAACAGGTGGATTGGTGAGGTCAAGGTCAAGTAGATTAGTCCTTTGTGTTGGGTCTCTTACCACATGCTGCAAGCCCAGTCTGGCAGCTATGTCCTTCAGAGGTCAGCTAGCTCAATCAGTAGTAGTACTACCAAGCCACTCTTGAAGATTGAATTTGACGTTCTCGTCCAGAATATATTCTGTGTCCTAGCTACCTTCAGTGCTTTCTACAAGTGCTGTTCAACATGGAGGAGTACCAATTCATTAGTTCATGGGCAGATAGTAATTAGTGTGACATTTCCTCACCTGTGTTTGACTTGAAGCCATGAGATCCAGATTCAATGTTGAGGACCCTCAGAGCCACTCCCACTAGACTGTGTATCATTGTGCCACCACCTGCAGCGGGTTTATCCTGTTGTTGGACAGGACAAAGCCAGGATTGGTGATTGAGGATTCTGGGGTGCTATATTATAGATCTGATTCTGTGGGTATGACTATAACAGGCTGTTGCTTGACTAGTCTTTGGGATGACTCTTTCAAGTTTGGCACAAGTCCCCAGCTGGTAGTGAGGAGAATTTTGATAGGTTGACAGGTTGGGTGTGCTTTTGCCACATCCGAATCCAATGCCTAGGTTGCAGTTGAGTGATCTGTCCGCATTTGATACATCTAAGTGGCTTGCTGCATCATTTTAGAGAGCAGTTAAGAGTCAAACAAGTTGGTGTGTGACTGGAGTCATGTATAAGCCAGACTGCGTAAGGACATTAGATTTTCTTCCATAAAAGGCATTAATGGTCAAGTTGGGTTTTTCTGACAATTTGACTTCTTTTTGGCCACTTTTATTGATATCAGCTTTTTATTCCAGATTTATTTGCAGGTTCAGAAAATTTCAATGAGTCCTTTTTGAGTAGCTCCCTCCAAAGAACCCCCTCCCCAACCATTCTGGCCTAGTCATCAGAGGTTCTTTGACAAATACCGCTTCAAGGAGTAAAGTTATTAACAGCCGTTCTTCCCTCCCCCTTATGAAAACTTCATGTTCAGAGGCACCTTTAAATGATTTGTGGGAACCCAGTGATCAGATTGCATAATTACCGTGATAAAACTCTCACCTGTGCCATGTTTAACAGTAAAAATTCCTATTGCAGCACTATCTGCAGGAGTAATAACTACCACTGGGACTTATAATTTTTTTTTCAATTAAATATGCTTGCAACGAACCAAATTTAACATACAACATGGATAAATTGATAAATATATTAATAACAACTTGCATTTATAAATTGCCTTTAATGTAATAAAATGTCCCAAGGCACTTGACAGGAATGTGAGAAAGCAACATTTGTCACTGAGTCATGTAAGGAGATATTAGAGCAAATAAACAAATGCTTGGTCAAAGAGGTAGGCTTTAGGGTGCATTTTAGAGGTGAAAAGAGAGGTGGAAAGGTGGAGAGTTTTAGGAGAGTATTCCAGAGTTTGGGGCCAAGGCAGTTGGAGGAGCAGCCATCGTGGAGCAATTAAAATTGGGCATGCTCAAGAGGCCAGAATTAAAAGAGCGTGGATATCTTGGTGGGTTATAAGGCTGGAGGAGATTACAGAGATGGGGAGAGGTGAGGCCATGGAGAGATTTGAAAACAAGGATGAGAATTTTAAAAAGTGAGGTATTGCTTAACTGGGAGCCAAGGTAGGTCACTTAGCACAGGGGTAATAGAGGAACGGGACTTGGTACAAGTAAAGACACAGGCAGCAGAGTCTTGAATGACTTCAGGTTTACCGAGGGTATAATGTGGAAGGCTGGCCAGGAGTCATTGGAATAGTCAAGTCTAGAGGTAACAAAGGCATGGATATCGGTGGACAGGTGGACAAATAGATGACAATACATACACTATAAGACCATGGTCAGTGGGAACTTCACCTCCTGACTGTGCATATTGTGAAATTGTAGTCTTTCAGCTAAGTTTCCCCATGGCAACGTGTATTTGGAAAATCAGCCCTCTCTCTGTATACACATCTATTCATTTACTTGTGGGAATATCTGTTAATTCCCAATCTGCTTGTAACATCTTTCTCATCTATTTTACTCAATTTTCACCATCTGTCTTTAATGAAACATGCTTTGTTATATTTTTTCCTCTTTTCAGATAGCCAATTGCCCAACATGTTTATTGTTGTGACTAATATTAAACGGCAGCATAATCCTCTGCCTTGAAATCACTTCCTCTGTCTCCTATTAAGTAACCAACTGATTAGAATTCCTGGTATAGGTGGGAGTTGGAAGACAATACATCAGATAGACACTTGAGCACAATTTACAGTGTTGATTTAATACACCTCTTAATGGCAATAAGACTAGAAGCTGTTTGGTGGCTTTATTTTCATTAATGATTAGAAAATAATGAGCTAATTAAGCAATTTCCCTATATGCATTCCTAGAGGGCAAGGCAGTGCTGAGAGCCTGTCATTGGATGGCAAATAATTAAAAGGTTCTCCTTTGACTTAAACAAAATATTGGAAGCATTCCTTTAAAACTTTTAACAAGCTAAATATTACTGGTTCAGCATGACACTCGGTAGGAAATTCAAGAAAAGTTGAGATTCAATATTGGCAGTTATTTACCAATAGAATATTAGTTTTAGTAAGTTTATTTTAAGTAAATAATTAATTTCTGCACAGTGTCAATTTATGTCGCTTTGTTTTCCACAAGTCTAATTAGAATATGATTCAGAAAAAAGAACATGCAAGGATCAAAAACAGAACTGAAAACTGATCAAACAAAATTATTTGTCTTTGCCTCATCAACTGCTACAAAAGCCAACAAGCATGCTGTGTTTCAACTATTTCTCGAGAAACCCATTGAGTAGCAACATATAGAATGACAACGTTTCATGGAGTTAGACCTGCCAAAGATCACCTGGGTCACATGTTATAATGTTTGGTTCCTGCATGGAAAAGTTAAAACAGAACTTTATTGAATGCACCATGAATAAACTGTTACAAGATTGGACTTAATATGAAATTGTGGATATAAAAACAAATAAAATTTAGGATGCTTTATTTTGTATGTTTAATATTGAGACTTGCGGATTCTAAATTAAAATCTAAATTCAGTAAACATTCCAATTGTAATTGATCTCATGGTAATTATCCTTTTGATATAAACAGATAGGGCTGAATTTAATGAGCCAGTGGGGGTCCCAGCAGCAGACCCAGAAGTGGGCGCCATTCCTGCTGGTCATGTGGGTGGCCGGCCCACTGTGATCATGCAGCGGGCAGCCACTTCACATAATGGAGGCGGGGAGTCCAGACAATCATGTGGCGGGGGTGGGATCTGAGACACCGAATACGGCATAGGATGACCCCGGAGCAGGTGCTGGCGCCATATTTAAAGCCCTACCGGTCCTGCTTGCATTCCTGCCTTGGACTCATTTGCTGCTAGCTTTTCACAACTGAGACCGGTGTTGCAGTGACTCTGGACCCCCCCATTCTCCAGACAAAGACCTCGCAGTATGGCCAAGCCAAATCTCAGGATAGCCCCACGGTTCAGTGATGCCTCCCTCCAGATTCTCCTCCAGGCTGCAAGGGAAAGGCAGGAGGTTTTCTTTCCAGGTGAATGCAAAAGGAGGTCCTCACGCCTAACCAAGCAAACCTGGATGAAGATAGCTGAGGTGATCAGCAGCCATGGGGTCACCACCCTGACATGGTACAATGCCGCAAGAGGGTCAATGCCTTCCTTTGTTCTGTCAAAGTGACTTCCACACCTCTCTCCTTTTTAGGGATTGCAAGTGACTATGCAGGAGGAAGTGGAACATGGGGAGGGAGGCACTACAAATGCACTGGCAGAGGGGTTAGGCATCACCTCATCCTGACAGATGCATGGCTGAATCTTGGCCTAAGGCCACTTTCTTTCAAACCCCGCCCCCCACCCCCACCATTAACTGCCCTGACAGAGGCTGCAGGATGAGCTAAATAGGACACCCCAATAGGGGACGAGAGGCTGATGGTACAAGAACTGTCATGTATATCTCTCTGCAAAGAATGACTATCTCCCTCTTTCCACTTTCAGAACAAGACGGCCTATAACAGGGGGGAGACGGCTCAGACCAGTCTCCACAGCCAAGGGCGAGGCATTAATTTGGCAGGGACCCAGGGTGGCCACTCCATATCTGATGGAGAGACTGGAGTCTCTACGCAAGAGAGTGAGGATTGTCTTCCACTGACGTAGAGTTCACTTCTGGAGATCCACATCACATATTGTTGGCATGACAGGACCTGCACAGCCTAACCCATACATATCTATGTTCTCTCATACAGGCTGTCAACCGCAGGAGACTCAACCAGAAGGAGACAGCTATCAATCTCTGAGGAGGAACCGCAGTCAGAGGATGCACCATCCTGTGACTCTCCTGCACCTTCCAGTAGTGCAGATACTTTCACTTCAGTTGGTTTCTGCTCAGCTTTAGAATCAGAGTCACAAGCTGGTGAAAGCACCACACACATACCTAAGCAGGTGGCTGAGGCTGAGACAGCCAAGGCCTCTGACAGACGGAGGATTGTGGTTGGCCAGGCCCATGCTGAGCCCTAGGGTGATGAAGAGCTTCTGGTGTTGGCAGCACAGAACGTGCTGGAGTTGTAGAGAAAGGTAAGGCAACATCTGGCTGAGCTGCCAGAAACAATGCTCAGCCATGAGCAGATGATGGAGGAGTCCATGCATGCCATATGTGCTGCCAAATCTCAGGTATGTGAGTGCATGGCTTCCTCCATCAAAAGGTTGGCAACCCTCATGGAGAGCCAGGTCCCACAAATGTGCACAGACCTACACACCATCAGCTTGGCCATGAGATCAATGCAGCAGTGGCAAGGTGAGAGAAATAGATGAGGCCCCTGGAGTCTTTTCCAGCTCCTCGCCCTTTTCTGGTCTATCTGGAGGTTCAAGTGAGCCTTGAAAGGGAGGAGGAGAGGCTGACCTCCACAGTTGAGGGCTCCCCTCGGCGCTCTGAGTGTGAACAGTGGCTCCTCAGCTTCTCCGCCAGTGAGCCCAGCTCTAGTAGCCGCGATGCCTAAGCAAAGTCCTGCACCAGTGCAGGAAACCCTCAGGCAGCCAGGGCCCTCCAGGCCTCAGGCAGCCAGAGGACGGCCGCCGAAATCATCCCAGTCCAAGGGCCGCCTGATCAGCAGCCTGCCTCCAGCCCAGCTGCTAGCCATGTAGAAGCACTCGTAAATGTATAAAGAAAAACATGTAGAGACACTTGGGCTTCACAGGTGTTTGAAATTTAACATGTGCTACATCATATAAAATTTGTTTGTTCTAGCAATTAATCTTCATTGTGTAGAAGTGATTATTCTATAATGCATTAATTGTGAGCTGCAAACTTCCAACTTCCCCTTTAGTGGATGCCAATGTAGGCACAGCCCTCATATAATGAGTGACTCCCATGGGCTATAGCATGTGGTTCCACTGGACACTGGGCACGGAAGACAAATAGAAAGGAGATGACAGCATGCATTGAGGTGACTCTTTATTGGTTTTACTCTGAGAGGCCATCATGGTGCCTGGAAGTGGGTAAGTATGAGATTGTGTCTGGCCTCCTTGGCCTTAGTTTAGTTTAGTTTAGTTTAGAGATACAGCACTGAAACAGGCCCTTCGGCCCACCGAGTCTGTGCCGACCATCAACCACCCATTTATACTAATCCCACGCTAATTCCATATTCCTACCACATCCCCACCTGTCCCTATATTTCCCTACCACCTACCTATACTAGGGGCAATTTCTAATGGCCAATTTACCTACCAACCTGCAAGTCTTTGGCATGTCGCTCAATGTGCTTGGCCTCTGGTGCAAGGACATCAACATCCAGTGCTGCCTGCTCCTCTCCCTCCTCTGCATCCTCCTCATTGGTGGAGGAGTGTCACTCAGTCATGTCATCGACATGCAAGGCCTTCCCCTCTGCAGTGCTAGATTGTGCAAAGCACAACAGATCACAAAGTTCCTGAGAATTCATCCCTGAGGCGAGCGGGGGGCCTGGAAAGCTGTGGCACCTGGGACAGTATGTAAGTTGAAGTATGTAGGTGTCGTGGCTGCTTCCTGGGAAGCAGAGACAGGCCTGCAGGAAACACTTTCAGTGGTCACAGACCAAATGAACACAGATTGAATGGAAATCATTCCTGTTGTTGAAGGTGGCTGGCTGGTCTGTTGGAGCCATGATGGCCACATGCATGCAATCAATGACACATTGCACCTGGTGGAATACAGTGATGGCCCCGAACCTGATGGCCCTCCTGGCCTGACTGTCAGGTCCGGTAGTGCACACAGTCGCCAGCCCTCTTAAACAGGGCATTGGTCACCTCCTTAATGCAGCAGTGGGCTGCTGCCTGTGCGACTCTACTCATGTCCCCAGTGGATCCCTGAAACGATCCAGACGAGTAAAAGTTTAGTGCCGCTGTGATCTTCAGGGCCACTGGCATAGGGTGACACCACAAATCCTATAGGTCACAACTTGTCCTGCAGTAGGGCACATAAGTTGGTGACGGCCTCACTGGAGAGCCGCAATCTTCATTGACACTTTTGCTCGGACATTTGGAGGTAGCGGATTCGAGTCCAGTACACTCTCTGGCGTAGGTAACCCTTCCTGGCTTGGCCGGCTGCTGTCGCTCTTGTAGTGGAAATTCACGGGCTAGTGCAGCTGTCTCCTGGCCCTCCATCTGTGGGAGGTACTGCATCATGCCACGGGGGTCCACAAAGTCAGGGTGTATGAGACCCATGCCAGCTGATCAGTGGGACTCCAGAGCACTGTTGATGCTGAGATGACCCTGTCTTGGCAACTGTGCCTTTGCTACATCTCCCAGCAGATTCCCTGATGATCCTCAGTGCTCACCATTGATGATAGTCTACCCTCTCATCTAGCAGTATTGGCATCCAACACACTCACCCATTTGGTCTCCCAATACAGCCACCCAAAGCCAAGCACCACCACCCCCTTTGCAGACCACTCGAGGCCCCATTCAGCTACCAATTCCACCTGAGCCCCCAAACCCCTTGCAGAGCACCTGAGACGCTGAACGCCCCTCCATTGCTGAGCACCTGAGCCCCTGATCCCCCTTGCAGAGCGCACGGCACTGTAAATTGACAATGGCCTCCGCTCCCCTCTCTTCCCTTATCAAATATTGTTCATGGCTGACTTCCCATCGCAGCACTGAGGCCTCACCTCATCACCTTTCAATCGTCGGGGATCCAAAGGCACGTAAGGACCATCCATCGTCCACTTAATCCAAAGCCCCCCATTTAACGCGATGAATTAGATGCTAATGTATTAAAAGTAAGTGTTCTACAATTTAAATTACAGTCCCGTCATGTCACGCCATGGTGCTTTCCCACCGCCGACTAAATCCAGAACCGACGTCACAGAATCACAAAATTGTTACAGCACAGAAGGAGGCCAATCGGCCCATCTTATCTGCACCAGCTCTCCGAATGAGCAATTCGCCTAATGCCATTCCTCCCACCTTCTCCCCATAACCCTTCACATTCTTTATTTTCAGCTAACAGTCTAATTCCCTTTTGAATGCCTCAATTGAATCTGCCTCCACCACACTCTCAGGCAGTACATTCCAGATCCTAACCACTCGCTGCGTGAAGAAATTTTTCCTCATGTTGCTTTTGTTTCTTTTGCCAATTACTTGAAATCTGTGCCCTCTTGTTCTTGATCCTTTCATGAATGGGAAAAGTTTCTCCCTATCTATTTTATCCAGACCCTATCATGATTTTGAATACTTCTATCAACTCACCTTTCAGCCTTCTCTTCTCTAAGGAAAAAAGAGTCCCAACGTCTCCAATCTATCTTCATAATTGAAGTTCCTCATCCCTGGAACCATTCTCGTGAATCTTTTTCTGCACTCTCTCCAATACCTTCCCCTTAAGTGTGGCTCCTAGAACTGGATGCAATATTCCAGCTGAGGCCAAACTAGTGTCTTATACAAGTTTAACATAATCTCTTGACCTGGTACTCTATGTCCCTATTAATAAAGCCTGGGATACTCTATGTTTTATTAACTGGTCTCTCAAACTGTCTTGCCACTTTCAATGACTTATGCACATGTACACCCAGGCCCCTCTGTTCCTGCACCCACTTTAGAATTGTAACCTTTATTTTATATTGGCTCTCCATGTTCTTCAACCAAAATGAATCACTTCACATTTCTCCACATTGACCTTTATCTGCCACTTGTCTGCCCATTCCACCAACCTGTCTATGTCCTTTTGAAGTTATACACTATCCTTCTCACAGTTCACAATGTTCATGACTCTGGATTTCCAGGCAAACACTTCCGATATGATTCTCTGGGCCCCCACACCTCCATACCCCCTCCAACTGGCCGCACTAAATTCAGTCCATAATGTGCATACAGAACAACCTGAGAATGAGATTAGCTTATAAGACCTTGTGGGTGTAGACAGAATGGGAGCTTGGAGGTTATTTGTTGTGCTAGCTGCACAGGGGAACAGGAGGCTGTGGCATCTTAATGCTGGTTAGATGCAAGCTCTATCTACCATTAGAAAGTATATTAATGAGGCATAAACATCATTCTACTATCTATAAGGCCATATCAAGTTAATTTATAGCTCCAATTAAGGAATGAAGCACAACACATAACTGTAAGAAGTAAGGCTATTTGTAGCGACAGCTACATGCAAAGATTCATTTGCAAGGTTATAGCTGTTAAAGTAATGTCTGGTTTGATAACAGAATGATACCCTCACGGTGAACCCTTTGTTCATTCATGAATCCTTATATGGTTTGGTCGGAAATTGTCTTTCAGTCTAATGATCAGATTGCCAGATGTAACAAGAGTCACGTAGACTTTTCAGGCTTTAAACATAGGGACACTTTGCAGCTTAGTGAATTGGACCCAGAAAAATAAAGTTGACTCCAACAAAGGTGGAACATCTTCTGGTGCCTCTCAAGGTCGGTAACTATAAAGAGGGTGATTTTTGCCAAATACTTTAGGGACTAGAGAATCGAGGTGGCCAAGATGGGAAGCAAGTGGCACAAAGTCCAGCTCGACGGCGCACTGCTGCGATAGAGTACGCAACTCAAGGAATTTGGTCAGTGATGGTACTCGGGCCAATGAATGAAGAGGAGTTGTTTTGGTCTTTTACAAAACAAGGAGCAGTCCAAGTGAGGGAGCAGGAGATGGCGAGAGCTGGCAGCAGCAGTGGCGGCGGCTGATAAATCAGTGCGGGGAAAGAGTGGACCTTCCACAGCATTTTCCAGAAGAGGAAAGCTGGTAGGTGATTGATTGGTGAGTTGTTAAGGGCTTTTTCCCCTCTCTAATCTAGGGTCATCATTTAAACTAGCACCAGGAAACTATAAATTATTGTATTAAATTCACAGTTTAGAATTTCCCTCGCGGCAAATATAACAGTAGCTGAATTAATATGAGTATTATCACAGAGCAGATCTAGAGGCATTTTAATTAAAATTAATAGTTTATGCAAGGAACTAACGAGATTATAAAAGAGGGAAGAGAAATATTTTTCTTAGAACATGGATGGGCAGCTGAGACCTGTTGCTTGCAATTCCTGCATCATGTGGGAACTTCAGGTCACTTCATGTGTCTTGGGGGAACCACTTGTGTAGGAAGTGTCTCCAGCTGTTTGAGCTCAAGCTCAGGATTTCCAAGCTTGAGAGGCAGCTGGAAACACTGCAGACCATCAGGGAGTAAGAGTTTCCTGGATCATACCTTCCAGGAAGTGGTCAGGCCACAGGCAGTGAGAGTTCAAGATAGTACATGAGTCACTATTTGGAAGAGTAGTAAGAGGCAGGAGGTACAGGAGTCTTCGGGGTGTGTGCTACTCTCAATCCGGTACTCAGCTTTGGAGACTGCTGGGAGTGATGATACCTTGAAGGAGTACAGTCCAGACCATGGCACCAATGGGCAAGGGACTGAACAGGAGGGAACAGCAAAGAGCAGAAATGCGGTCGTTATAGGAGATTTCCATAAAGGTTTGCTCCTCTATCTCTCTATTTGTAGTCCTTTAGAATACTCCCAATAGCGTGATCATCCCCTTTTTTTCCTCAACTCTAATCAAATGGATTCTGTCTTTGCTCCCTCAAGGACATCCTCTCTTTCTAACACTACAATGCCTTCCCTAATCAGTACTGCCACCCCACCTTTTCTTTCCTTCCCTATCTTTTCTGAATACTTTGTTTTCTTGGAAATTAAGGGCCCAGTCTTCACCACTTTTAAGCCAGGTTTCTGTTAATTGCCACTATATCATATTGCTTGGGATCTTTCCGTCTACCAAATATGATGGACATGCAGAAAACAATCCATTTAGGTTGGGCGTCTACTGTTGGTGCACCTATGCTGATGGCTGTGAAGGCCAATCCTTCAAGGAATTTGGTCAGTGATGGTACTCGGGCCAATGAATGAAGAGGAGTTGTTCTGGTCTTTTACAAAACAAGGAGCAGTCCAAGTGAGGGAGCAGGAGATGGCGAGAGCTGACAGCAGCAGCGGCAGCATGTTCTGCTACAAGTGTCACATGTGCAGCTGCCAAGTGACACTGTAATTACTTGTTTTTGATGCTGGCACCTGTTCCCAAGCTGCTGTAGCATCTGGTCATTGTGGTAGTGCACACCAGTCCACATCATATTCCCACACAGCTATTTGTGCTTGTAGTTCACCAATCTTATTCACCACACTTTGTGCCTTTACATACATGCATTGTAAACCTGTCTTTGTAATCCTGTCGTCCTTCTTAGTCTGCTCCTATTGAATATGCTATTACTTCCTTCTCTAGTACTGTTCAAAACTCTTACTCCTTTAGGCACCTCATTCCTCTTTTCTACTTCTATATGCTGGTGCCCATCCCTCTGCCAATTTTGTTCAAACCCTCCCCAACCACACTAGTGAACCTCCCCTGTGAGGACATTGGTCTCAGTCCTGCTGAGGTGTAACTCATCCTTTTTGAATGGGTGCCTCCTGCCCCAAAACTGGTCCCAATGTCCCAAGAATCTGAAGCCCTCCGTCCAGCACCATGCCTCAGGTTACACTGTGATCCTCTCTATCTTCCTATTTCTACTCTCGCTAGCACATGGCAGTGGGAGTAATTCAGAGATTACTACCTACGAGATCCTACTTTTTAAACTTCCTTCCTAGCTCCTGAAAATCTGACAACAGGACCTCAATACCTGGTCTCTCTATGTTATTGGTACCAATGTGTACAACAATTTTGGGCTCACTCCCTTCCCCCTGCAGAATATTCGTACCCTCTTCATGATGTCCTTTACCCTGGCACCAGGGAGACAACACACATGTGAGACTCACAATGACAGTTACAGAAATTTCTGTAATGGAGCAATGGGTGACCTTTAAGGAAGAGATGTTTTACAAGGGCAAAAGATAAGGGAACCAATGCCAGGGTTCCTTGGATGATGAGGGAAATAGTGATGAAACAACAAAAGATGGTGTATGGTGCATGTTAGGTGAATTCTTCAAGTGAGAACTAGGCCAAATACAATAAGTTGAGAGGGAAAGTGAAGAGGAAAGTAAGAATGGCAAAAAGAGAATAGGAGAATAGAGTGGGGTTAACATAAAAGGGGACCCAAAAATTTTGACTGGCATGTAAATCGTAAGCCTTGCCAGCAATGCCCACATCCCATGAAAGAATAAAAGAATAATTCCACACCTTCAGTAGGTATGGAAGTGAGGATCCCACATATACTGTCTCCTGAAAATTGCATCTAATCAGCACTGGAGTGCTAAACCTACACTTCTCTTGTTTAGCACCTCCAGCCAAGTTTGAATTATAGTAATCAGCAATTAGGATCAAAATTGTTAGCTAAAACCAGACTTTCAAACAAGCTAGTTCTATTAGCACAGCATCCAGTTATTGCCTGATTTCACCCTTTGGCCAACTGCACAGCTTTTTAGGTGAAGAATCTTGACATATATTTGCTTAAGGGTTTATGGAATTGGAGCCAATATATTTGCATGGATTGAGTATTGATTAACAGAGAGAAAACAGAGACTATGAATAAACAGGTCACTTTCAGGTTGGCTGTAACTAAAAGGCTCAGTGCTTAGGCCTTAGCTATTTACAAACTATATCAATGACTTAGATGTGAGGATTGAGTGTACTCTATCTGAGTGCTGACAATACCAAGTTAGGTGGGAAAGTAAGCTGTGAGGAGGATGCAAAGAGGCTGCAAAGGATTTAGATAGGCTAAGTGAGTGGGCAAGAATGTGGCAGCTGGTGTATAATGTGGAGAAATTTGAAGTTATCCTCTTTGGTTGGAAAAATAGAAAAGTAGAATTTTTTTTTAAATAGTGAGAGACTGGGAAATATTGGTATCAAAGGGATCTGGGTATCATCGTGCAGGAGTCACAGAAAGTTAACATGATGGTACAGCAGGCAATTAAGAACGCGATTGGTATGTTATATTCCAATCCTTTTGTAATAAATGCCGAGAGCAAAGAAGTCTTATTGTAATTGCTTAGGGCCTTGGTGAGATCACATCTGGAGTACTGTGTACAGTTTTGGTCTCCTTACCTAAGGAAGGACAGACTTGCCCCAGAGGGAATGCAACGAAGATTCACCACGCTGATTCCTGGAATGAGGGATTGTCCCATGAGGAAAGATTGACTAGACTAGACCTATATTCCCTAGAGTTTAGAAGAATGAGAAGTGATCTCATTGAAGCATATAAAATTGTTCAGGGCTTGACAGGATAGATGTTGAGAGGATGTTTTTCCTGGCTGGGGAGTCTAGAACTCAGAGTCACAGTCTCAGAATAAGAGAGCAGCCATTTCAGACTGAGGTGAGGAGAAATTTCTTCACTAAAAGGGTTTTGAATCTTTGGAATTCTCTACCCCAGAGAGCTGTGGATGCTCAGTCGTTGAATATATATAAGTCAGATATCAATAGATTTTGGATACTAAAGGAATCAAGGAATATGGGGGTAGTGCAGGAAGGTGTAGCTGAAGTAGAAGATCAGCCCTGATCTTATTGAAGATCTATGTCCGTAACTCTTCTGACGCCCTACGCCAGTTTGACAAATTTCCAGTTTCCTGGCCCTAACTGCCTCCTCTTCACTGTGGACATTCAATTTCTCTACACCTCCATCCCCCACCAGGACAGTTTGAGGGCTCTCCACTTCTTCCTTGAATAGTGACCCAACCAGTCCCCATCCGCCACCACCCTCCTCCACCTGACTGAACTTGTTTCCACTTTGAACAACTTCTCCTTCAAATCCACTCACTTCCTTCAAGTAAAAGGTGTTGCTATGGGTACCCGCATGGGTCCTAGTTATGCCTGTCTTTTTGTGGGATATGTCGAACATTCCTTGTTCCAGTCCTACTCAGGCCCCTCCCCCAACTCTTTTTCCAGTACATTGATGACTGTATCGATGCCGTTTCCTGCTCCCGCCCAGAACTGGAAAACTTTATTAACTTTGCTTCTAATTTCCACCCTTCTCTCATCTTTATATGGTCCATCTCCAACACTTCCCTTCCTCGACTTCTCTGTCTGCATCTTTGGGAATAGGCTGTCTACTAATATTCATTGTAAGCGCAGTGACTCCCACAGCTACCTTGACTACACTTCTTCACACCCTGCATCCTGTAAGGACACCATTCCATTCTCCCAGTTTCTCCATCTCCGACACATCTGCTCTGATGATGCTACCATCCATGACAGCGCTTCTGATATGTCTTCCTTTTTCCTCAATCGAGGACTCCCCCCCACTGTGGTTGACAGGGCCCTCAACTGTGTCCGGCCCATTTCCCGCACCTCTACCCTCACCCCTTTCCCTTCCTCCCAGATCCGTGACAGGGTTCCCCTTGTCCTCTCTTTCACCCCCACCAGCCTTCACATCCAAAGGATCATTCTTCGTCATTTCTGCCACCTACAGCGTGATGCTACCACCAAACGCATCTTCCCCTCCCTTCGCCTGTCAGCATTCTGAAGGGATTGTTCCCTGGTCCACTCCTTCCTTACCCCCACCAACTCATCCCCTTCCCACGGCACCATCCCCTGCAATCACAAGAGGTGTAATACCTGCCTATTTACCTCCTCTATCCTCACTATCCAAGGCCCAAAACACCCCTTTCAGGGGAAACAGCGATTTACCTGTACTTCTTTCATTATGGTATACTGTATTTGCTGCTGACAATGTGGTCTCCTCTACATTGGGGAGGCCAAATGCAGACTGGGTAACCGTTTTGCAGAACATCTCCGCTCAGTCCGAAAGTATGACCCCGAGCTTCCGGTTGCTTGCCAATTCAACATTCCCCGCTGCTCTCATGCCCACATCTCTGTCCTGGGATTGCTGCAGTGTTCCAGTGAACATCAACGCAAGCTCGAGGAACAGCATCTCATTTACCGATAAGGCACGCTACAGCCTGCCGGACTGAACATTGAGTTCAATAATTTCAGAGCATGATGGGCCCCACTTTTTATTTTTATTTTTCGTTATTTGTTATTTTTTATGTGTTTATTTTATTTTATTTTAGTTTGTTTAGTTGGTTTCTACTATGCCTACCCACTGTTTTTTTCATGTTTGTGCTTGGGGCCAGGCTGCAAGTTTTCTGTCCATTGACACCCTCTCTGTACTTATGCTTTGTCTTTCAGAACACCATTAACATACTGTTTGCTTTTGCTCCATGACCTTCTGGTCATTTATTCTTTGTGACCTTGTCCTATCAACACCTTCTCTTTTGTTATCTCTTGCCCCACCCCCTCTTTATTTGCTTAAAACCTATTACCTTCCTATCCTCTGCCTGTTCTGATGAAGGGTCACTGACCTGAAATGTTAACTCTGCTTTTCTTTCCACAGATGCTGCCAGACCTGCTGAGTATTTCCAGCAATTTTTGCTTCTATTTCCAGCATTTTCAGCATCTGCAGTATTTTGCTTTTATATTAGAGCAGAGAGGTGTGTTTGTTCTTAATTGTTGTGTTACTGGGTTCTTCACACAAAATTATCAATTTCTCTACTACCTTACCCCTGACCGTGACATTGGCAACACCTTCTTTTGTGAATACAGATACGAAATACTCATTTCGTACTTCACCCATGTCCTTTGCTGCCATTAAGATTTCCTTTTTGACCCTTAATCAATTCTGGCCTTTCTTTTATTTCTGAAGATGGGTCACTGACCTGAAACGTTAACTCTGCTTCTCTCTACACAGATGCTGCCAGACCTGCTGAGTATTTCCAGCATTTCTTGTTTGTGTTTTAGATTTCCAGCATCTGTAGTATTTTGCTTTTCTGATCTTATTGAATGCTGGAGCATGTTTGAAGGGCCGAATGGCCTATTCCTGCTCCTTTTGTTTGATGTTCTTATAACTATAATATTGTGTGAATGTTACAATAAATATTCCTTTGTAGAATGTCTTATTTGATGAATAGTTTGCACTCATTGTATTATTGTGGAATCAACATGTTAAAGATAAAGCCTGAAATCAGGTGTTTCATTGAATGTCTCAAACTAAACTAGAAATAAGCATAAAGCAGAAAAAAACTAGGGAACTGAAGTAAAAACAGAAAATGCTGGAAATACTCGGCAGATTTGGCAACATCTATGGAAAAAAAAAAGAGTTAACGTTTAAGGCTGATTACTTTGAAAGGTCATTGAACCTGAAAAGCTAACTCCATTTCTTGCTCCACAGATGCTGTCAGACCTGCTGAGCATTTCCAGCACTTCCTGTTTTTATTTCAGGTTTCCAGCATTGCAGTATTTTGCTTTTGTAAAGCAGAAAACTGACTCACTGAAAATCTCTGTTACACAGACAATGACTCAACCACAGAGAACCAGTCTTTTGCCGAGCTATAAAGGTTGTCAGCTGATTACATTTGCCTAGCAAATACATTTCTTATCACGTCTCTATTCCAAAGATGTAGTTTGTGCACAGTGTTTTATGTGGTCATTGCTTCTCCCAAGCTTTAGTATCTGCTGTTGACACCATAGGCAGTATAATAGAAGACAAAAATGCTAATTTAAAGCTTGTGAAGGGAATCAATTGTACATACTGTGAAATGTGTCACTCGAGGCTATGTTGGGAATCAGATATGAATACGTTCTACACACTTACTGGTAATTTTTATTAGAGGTCATTAAGTTAAAACACGAGATAAGGTCATTTGAGTCCTTTTCCTCCACAGACTATGGACAGTCTGCTCGAATGTGAGCTGTACTCCACCTAAATCATCTCTCTCTATTCAATCCAAAGTCAATGAAGTAAACACTTTAAAGCATGTTTTGTGGCCTGATAAATGCCCTTGCTCAACTCTGTATGGGTAAAAAGAAAACAAAATACTGCAAAAAAAATGAACATCTGAAATATTTAAAATATTCTGAAAGCACACAACAGTACAGTTGATATCTGAAAAGGGAAAAGGTTGGTTCACATTTTGACAGTGGGGAAGAGCCATTGCGATGAGAACTCTTCATTAACCTATCTGCTTCCCTACTTTGGATGCTGACAGCTTTGCTTGGGTAATTTTTCAAGAACGCACCCATTGGCACCCAATGATCGACTCGTAGACGATCATTTTAAACTGACTCTCCAGGTGGGAAACCTACCTGCCAATCATTTAACACCCCATCAATTTTAACTCTCATTTACATCAAATGAGAACAAAATTGGACAACCTGATCACACTGGCTTCCTGCCGGCAGGAAGGGATAACATTATATTTATAGAAACCTAAAACACAGAGGAAGGCCACCTGGCCCATTGTTTGAAAGAACTGTTCAATTTATTCCCACACTCCAGCTTTTTCCCATAACCATGCAAACTAGTCCTCTTCAAGAACATATCCAACTGCCTTTTGAACCTTCCTATGGAATCACTTCTACCAATCTTTCAAGTAGTGTGCCTGTATCTTACCAAACCATTGTGTGAAAATAATCCTTCCCATTTCCCTTCTAGTTCTTTTGCCAATTATTTTAAATCTATGACCTCTGGTTACCAACCCAGTTTCCAGAGAAAACAGTTCCTCCCTGCTTGCTCAATTAAAACCCCTCATAATTTTCAATAGCTAGAGTCATAGAGTCGTACAGCATAGAAACAGGCCCTTCGGCCCACCGTGTCCATGCTGACCATAATGCCTGTCTATACTAATCCCACCTGCCTGCATCAATTCCATATCCCTCTATGACTTGCTCATTCAAGTACATGTCCAGATGCCTCTTAAATGTTGCTACTGTTCCTGCCTCCACCACCTCCTCTGGCAGCTCATTCCAGATACCCACTATTCTTTGTGTGAAAAAAATTACCCCTTTGATCCCCTTTAAACCTCCTCCCTCTCACCTTAAATCTATGCCCTCTAGTTTTAGTCACTCCTACCATGGGAAACAGACTCTGGCTATTTACACTATCAATACCTCTCATAATTTTATATACCTCTATCATGTCCCTTCTCAGCCTCCTTTGCTCCAGGGAAAACAGACCCAGCCTATCCAATCTCTCTTTATAACTCAAGCCCTCCCAACCAGGCAACATCCTTGTGAATCTTTTTTGCACCCTCTCTAGCTTAATCACATCTCCTCTTAACCTGCTCTGTTTTAAGTAGAACAATTCCAACTTCTGCAATCTCTCCATATAACTGAAATCCCCGATTGTTGGTATCATCTTGGTAAACCTCCTCTGTACCTCCTATCCCTTAGCCAAGAAAGAAGGGTCTTATTCAATGTGAGAGATACATTCCATGGATAGATACTTGATCCATGTTTAATGGTTACATAGTAAAATTACCATTCGACCCATTAATTGTTGCCCAACATTAACTCTGCAAATGGATGGGTTTTGAATGAGTTAAATCTCACCTTTATTTTAAAAGCAAACTGCACTTTGATTTTCATTGTTACTGGCTGTTGTCATCTGTAAATGGGCCTTATATTGAAAGATTTGGGAAACCAGGAAGGAGAGATGGAAAGGAGAAATATATGTAACATTTGAACATATAAACAAAACAATAAAGTACAGGATCTGGTCAGAAATATTAACACGTGCTTAATTGCAGAAATGCTCAAAAATAAGAGGAAGTTTTATGTGAAATCCATTACCATTTGTTTTTTTTTCCTGAAACTGAGAAAAATTTGACCACTTTGAACAATATACAGCCCAAGAAAAACAAAATTTAGGGAACTTAAAATTCTAACCTCGTAATAAGTCCCATGCATGGAAATTGAGCACAGAAAGGCACCAGGGTACACATCTAACAGACTATCTGAGTCACTGCACAGGCGGGAGAGGGGCAGAGGCTGAAGTTTTTTAAAAATCAGAAACCTGACCCCCAACATGCCTCTAATGTGCTCACTTCTGGTTTTAATGGAAGTTGGTTGGAGTCGGGCGACCAATCTGCTCTCAAGAGGCGGGTCAATAATTTAAATATGTTAATGAATCCGTGTGCTTTAAATCTTACCAAAATTTCAGATTTATCTGTGCATGCCAGGTTCCCCAGGGCTTAGAAAACATGGCAGCTGAAGGGCGGTGCAAATGGCTGGATCCAGATGGTAAGTACCTTTCCAGCACTGCTTGTGGGTCAGGAGGAGCAGGAGTGCAGTAAGGTTAATATGCCTTTGAAGCTTTACCAAGGCTTTTTTTTCTCCATCTGTTGTGAAAACTCTCTTTTGTTTGCCCAATCCCTCTAAATTTGAATTGTCTGCTATTTACCCCTCCTAGTATCCTTGCCCTACTTCAACTGATGTGACTGCATATCCGTTGCTATGAATAATTATGCAAATTATAATATACTGGAAAAGTGAGTGCACTTGACCTTCCAGGCAGACTTTGCATCTGTTCCTTTTCATTTAGAACTGACTGTGGCCTATAAATGAAAATCTGCCCCAAAGAATCTAGGCCTGCCAGTTAGCTCCTATAGTTGGTAATATTATAGGAAAAGAACAACCATGTACATACAGAGTATAATTATAAAATTCAAGCTTAATATAGAGGTCATGAATCATTATTATTTTTCTTATTTCAAGGGGCTAGTATTGTTGAGTGTTAATCGAAATAGTATGCTACTATTATTTATTTGCTTTCTACTCTATTGTCCATTAAATGTGTTAAGAAGTTAAAGCCCAAAATAAGATTTGGTGTTGTGATATTCTGCAACTTCTCAGAAATCATGAAGAAAATCCTGTGGAGACACAGGATAGATTCAGTATTAAAGAACTATGAGAAAAGATTTCTGTTTATTAGATATTCAAGTTATAAAAACTTAGCAAGAGATCAGAGCCAGTGAGGATACTCTTGACGTTCTGGGCTGCTAAGACTCATCAATGAGAGTAGTCGAAAATAGAGAAGCATAATTATCTAAAGTAAGAGAGGCAGGAATTACCCCAAAACACTTTGTTTACTCTGAATCATTTTTCATCATCCAATTCCCAACTGGACCTCTGATCCTGTGTTATTTCCTCTTCTGTTGCCTGTCTTGTTTGACAGTCTGAAAGTACCTGCCTGAAGTCCTTTAAACTCGTCAAAGAGTTGTTTATGCTTTATAAAGGAAATAAGGATCAAAATTAATCTGCTTACTGTTTACAACTACTTTTAAAGCAACTGCAACTTTGTAGTTACAGCATATCTGTAGCTGCAGTATTTGTTTGACAATTTTTGTGGAAGATATGCCCTCCTCCAAAAAATGGAAAGCATTATCAGTTTTTTTTACAGGAGTTTACTAATATTTTAAAAATGAAACAATTTGAAAGTACAGCTCTAAAGTTTAAAATAACCACCCATTTCTTGGAACAAAAGCCAAGACAGCCTCATTCAGCAGAGCAATTTTCAAAATAATGCAGCAATACTATGCTTACCTGGTGTAGCAAAAGAGGCTTGTGCTGTTCTTGGTGGAAAAATGAGGCAGTTAAAGTTCCAAAGGGTTGCTTACCATTTTGCATGCCATAAACTACACAGCTGGTTAGCAGCTTGTCAGGAATTCACTGAAATTCTTCCTGCTTTTACCTAGCCTGAACAAGTTCTACAAATCTGATTGGATATTGCTCACAGCCCATCCCACTATCCACATTAAATTCAGGGAAACCAAACTTGTTTTAAAGGGAAGTCACTGAGAAACATTTTTCAAACCTTTTCTATGCTGATTGTCTACACCCAGCACAAGCAATATTATCGGAAGTGTGCTGGTGGGCTTCAAGCATATCTGATTACATTTTCTTTTAATTAATGTGGTCTTTTCAAAATTTGCACTCTAAAAATGGACAATAAAGTAGGTGTCATGTTTACTGCAGCAATAACTTTGGATTCACTGTATACAACAGCTGCAAAACAAGCTTGCACAGCAGCCACCAACCAACTGCTCAAGGAACTGATTACCCAAAGGATCATAGAATCATACAACATAGGAGGTCAATTAGCTCATCGGCTCTGGGTGGCGAGCTGAGAGGCGGGGGGGAGGGGCGGCCAGGAAAATAGTGGGGAGCTGCGCGGGAAAGCCCTCTGACACAGTCCCACCACCGGGGCTTTTCCCAGCGGTGGGACTGGATGCAGAGTGGCTCCCCACTCCAAGGCGGCAGGCAGCCAATTGGCATACTTAAAGGCCACATTAAGGGCCATTTTATGGAGCCACCTGCATTTTGCAGATGGCGGGACGACTCCCTTGCTGTGTGGGGATGCCACCAGCTTATTTAGGCAGCCTCCCTGCAGCAACCGCGGCGGTGTGGGGTGTTGGGGGGGTGGCATCGAAGTCAGATACTCCATGGTCCAAAGACGGGCTGCAGACAGGGAAGGCAGCTCCCCTGGTCCCATTTATCTCTCTGGAGGAGTATCTCCTCCAACCCCCTAGCCCCCTGATTTTTTGAACTTACCTGTCAGAGGCTTGAGGTCTGCTGCCAGCCTCAGCAGCAACCATTACTCCCAATGGTGTTGCTGAGGCTTCAGAGTTGCCGGCCCTCTGATTGGGTCAACAGTGTCAGGAGCCTGCCCACTGTCTTTAATTGGACATCAGGCCAGCAGGCAGCCAATCAGGAGGCTGCCTGTGGTAAAATGGCCACGTCAGTCCCGCAACCGGCAAGCACAGGCTCGGAACCCGCTTTTTGTGCCGTTGTCAGGGTCCCAAAGCCTTTGGTAAAATTCAGGCCATCATGTCTGTGTCGGATTAAAGGCCTTTTGAAAGTCATTAATCCTTGTAATTTATTAACTTGTTTTTCCAAGTGACAGTTGATTTTCTCCCAGATTATATTTTCTAAAGGTTTCCCCACCATTGGTGTCAGGCTGACTGGCTTGTAGCTACTGGGTTTCTCTTCCTCCCCATTTTTGAACAGAGGTGTAACATTTGCAACCCTCTAGTCCACTGGTACCATTCCTATATCTAAGGATGATTGAAAGATTGTGCCCAGAGCCTCTGTTATTTCCACCCTTAGTCCCTAGGAGGCATCCCATCGGACTGGTTGACTTTTCTCCTTTGACAGCCTCCTCTTAAATACCTCCTCTTTATTTTTATCCTGTTCAATTTCTCTACTACCTTTACACCTGACTGACATTGGCAACACCCTCTTTTGTGAATACAGATACGAAATGCTCATTTAGTACTTCACCACGTCCTTTGCTGCCATAAGATTTCCTTTTTGGCCCTTAATCGATTCTGGCCTTTCCTTTACTTTCTGATATGTTTACACAAGACTTTAGTGCTCCCTTCTCTTTTACCTTACTCACTAATCTTTTCTCATACGCTCTCTTTTCCCCCTTGTTATCTTTTACAGTGCTGTTCTTCAGTTTCTGGCTTCAGCTTGATTACTGTACGATGAAACTGACATTCATCATAAGCCTCCTTTGTCGGTTTCATTTAGATCTCAAAATCGTTAGTCATACCGATATAACAAGCTTTGCATGCCATGGGTCTTTACTTGCAGAAAATCCTGTTCACCCATCACTCCTGTGCTTGCTGACCTACATTGACTCCCAGTCAAGCAATGCTTCAATTTTAAAACTTTCATCCTTCTTTTCAAATCCTTCCATAGTCTCCACATTTCCTGGCTGGAATTTTACGGTGGATGGATGGGAGACGGACTCCGACGTGAAAGTCGGTGGCGAACCCGCTTCCGCCCAGTCTGGGGATCCGTCCCATATTTTACGGATCCCCAGGCTTTAACTGTCCCATGGCGGGACTTCCACCCACTTGAGGGAGGAGGTCCCCCCTCAGTGAGCTGCCGGCCAATCAGCGGACTGGCAGCTCTTAGTCCCAGCAGCGCCACCGGGAGTGGTGGCCACTGCTGGGACTGCAGCCCAGCCGACGCCATGGATCGAGGAGGGAAGGTCAGTAGGGGCATGCTTCACCAAGGGGATGGGTCCTTCCCTGGTGAGGCTGGAGTGGTCCTTTGGGGGGAGGGGGTGTCTTGGGTCCCGGGGGGGGTGGGGGAGGGGTGGGTTGGGAGGTGGGGGCGGCCCTCAATTGGGCACCCTGTGCTGCCTTTGAGCATCCTGGGTCATTGTCACACATTGACTTCTCTGGTTTCCAGCTGTAAACTCCTCCAAATTCCATCTTTGGATTGACCCTTTAAGGACTGCATCACGTTGCTGGAGTCACAAGTCACAACAGACCAGCTTTCAATTCCAAATTTTTAAAAAATAATTAATTTAATTTAAAGCTCACCAGTTGCTGTGGTGGAATTTGTACCTGTGCTGCCAGAGTCGGGCTGTGGCAGTACTGTGATCTGGAGCATAGTGCAGAGTTACAGTTGGAAAGCAAAAGCTCTGGGATGGGTATTTACTGGGTGGGTGAGAACTTTAATGCTGTAGAATTTTGGAGTGCCTGGAAACTTTGAGAAGGGGGAATCTGTGCATCTTGGAGTGGGATCCTGAAGTCTGGAAGCTTTGGGTTGCCCAAAATCTGAAAGCATTAGGAGCAAACAGGAGTGGATCTTTGGAATACAGCAGCATGCAGGAGACAACATTGAGAGGGTCTAGAAGCTGGCAGAACTGAAAGGGATCCTAAGGTTTTGGGATTGCTGGGCAAGAGGTTTCTCGGGTCCAGGAGCTTTGATGAAGACCGTGCTTACCAACATTGAGGGAATCCAGATTCAACACCTATGAGGGAAGGAGGACGCGGAAGAATTTTGCCTGATCTTTCTCCTGCCCATTTCAGGCTATCAGACAACCCCATAACATGGTCCTGGGCTGTGAGCTTGGTTCTTGTCCTGAAATTAAGTTTAAGGGTAAAATTCAGGAAGGGTTTGGCAACACCAAGAGCACTGGCAGAAGGACGATCTGGGGTCTGGTAGTACTGGAGAGTGGACACTGGGGTCTCCGAAGAGTGATCTGCAACTGTGGCTCTGGCCCCATGTTCAAAGCGGCTCCGGGAGGAGACAGAGGTTCAAGGAGGCTTTGATGCCACCGAGAGGCCACCTCCAAATGCCTGCATTCCAACCTCATCGGGGAATGTCTGCTGTTGGTAAGATCCTTAATGGGAGTAAGTGGCTATCCGCTGCTGCCAGCCGGGTAGCTGCATTCTCTTTGATCTCACCTTGAGCAAGATCACTCGGAGGTGGGAAGGCATCAGATATCATAGATATCATATCTGATTCTATCTGTCAGAATTTCCCCACTCTCTTGCCTCCAAAACTGCCTCCATACAGCTGGTCAGATATCACCCGATGTCTCTTGCTTTGTTTCTCTTTGGCTCTGACTCTAGTTCTAGTTCTCTCTCCTGTGCTCCCATCCTCTTGTTATCACCCTCCCTCTTACTCTCCCTAATGCCCTCTCTCTTTATATCTCCAGCTGGCTTTGATTTAGTGGTTGCAAATTTTCCAAGTGATTTTCAAGCACAAGGAAACATAAAAATGTGTCACAGAATATGGAGACAAAGCTGGTCCTTGAAATAACCAGTGTAATCTTTTAATGCATGCTAAGACATCCTGTCATCTGCATGGACTCAGATTGCATTGATGTCGTTGGTGGCTCCCTTCAACTGCTCTTGGGAAAGTATCCAATTGCATGGAGCTCCTGATTATTCCAATATCTCTGCTAGCTTCAAATCTACTATTGACTCGGAGCTTCAAATGTGATAATCAAAATCTTTTAAACAAATGCTGAAACAAAAGCCTTTAAAAATGGTCGGATGGTAATATTAACTTTGCGCAATGGTGTAATTTTAGAGATATGGGATTGGCTGCACATTATACATCTCACTTCAAAGGAAAGGAAATTGATGCAGGGTGCATAATAGGCAGTGGGTACAATATTGCCAATTTTTGCACACTTGCCCATAGTTAAAATCATCCCCTATTTCTTGGAGCTTTTATTTTTATTCATTCATGGGATGTGGGTGTCGCTGGCCAGGCCAGCATTTATTGCCCATGCCTAATTGCTCTTGAGAAGGTGGTGGTGAGCTGCCATCTTGAACTGCTGCAGTCCATGTGGGGTAGGTACACCCACAGTGCTGTTTGGAAGGGAGTTCCAGGATTTTGACCCAGCGACAGTGAAGAAACGGCGATATAGTTCCAAGTCAGGATGGTGTGTGACTTGCAGGGGAACTTGCAGGTGGTGGTGTTCCCATGCATTTGCTGCTTTGTCCTGAATGGTGTCGAGCTTCTTGAGTGTTGTTGGAGCTGCACCCATCCAGGCAAGTGGAGAGTATTCCATCACACTCCTGACTTGTGCCTTGTAGGACAGGCTTTGGGGAGTCAAGAGGTGAGTTACTCGCCACAGGATTTCTAGCCTCTGACCTGCTCTTGTAGCCACAGTATTTATATGGCTACTCCAGTTCTGTTTTTGGTCAATGGTAGCCCCTAGGATGTTGATAGTGGGGGATTCAGCGATGGTAATGCCGTTGAATGTCAATGGGAGATGGTTAGATTCTCTCTTGTTGGAGATGGTCATTGCCTGGCACTTGTGTGGCGTGAATGTTACTTGCCACTTCTCAGCCCAAGCCTGGATATTGTCCAGGTCTTGCTGCATTTCTACACAGACTCCTTCAGAATCTGAGGAGTCACGAATGGTGCTGAACATTGTGCAATCATCAGCGAACATCCCCACTTCTGACCTTATGATTGAAGGAAGGTCATTGATGAAGCAGCTGAAGATGGTTGGGCCGAGGACACTACGCTGAGGAACTGCTGCAGTGATGTCCTGGAGCTCAGATGATTGACCTCCAATAATCACAACCATCTTCCTTTGCGCTAGGTATGACTCCAGCCAGCAGAGGGTTTTCCCCCTAATTCCCATTGACTTCAGTTTTGCTAGGGCTCCTTGATGCCATACTCGGTCAAATGCTGCCTTGATGTCAAGGGCAGACACTCTCACCTCACCTCTTGAGTTCAGCTCTTTTATCCATGTTTGAACCAAGGCTGTAATGAGGACAGGAGCTGAGTGGCCCTGGCGGAACCCAAACTGAGCATCACTGAGCAGATTATTGCTAAGCCAGTGTCGCTTGATGGCACTGTTGATGACACCTTCCATCACTTTACTGATGATTGAGAGTAGGCTGATGGGGCGGTAATTGGCCAGGTTGGACTTGTCCTGCTTTTTGTGTACAGGACATACCTGGGCAATTTTCCACATTGCAGGGTAGATGCCAGTGTTGTAGCTATACTGGAACAGCCTGGCTAAGGGCGCGGCAAGTTCTGGAGCACAGGTCTTCAGTACTATAGCCAGAATATTGTCAGGGCCCATAGCTTTTGCAGTATCCAGTGCCTTCAGTCGTTTCTTGATATCACGCGGAGTGAATCAAATTAGCTGAATTCTGGCATCTGTGATGCTGGGGACTTCAGAAGGAGGCCGAGATGGATCAACAACTCAGCACTTCTGACTGAAGATTGTTGCAAATGTTTCAGCCTTAACTTTCGCACTGATGTGCTGGGCTCCCCCATCATTGAGGATGGGGATATTTGTGGAGCCACCTCCTCCAGTTAGTTGTTTAATTGTCCACCACCATTCACGGCTGGATGTGGCAGGACTGCCGAGCTTAGATCTGATCCTTTGGTTATGGGATTACATAGCTCTGTCTATCGCATGTTGCTTTCGCAGGTTGGCACGCAGATAGTCCTGTGTTGTAGCTTCACCAGGTTGACACCTCATTTTGAGGTATGCCTGGTGTTGCTCCTGGTATGCCCTCCTGCACTCTTCATTGAACCAGGGTTGGTCTCCTGGCTTGATGGTAATGGTAGAGTGGGGGATATGCCGGGCCATGAGGTTACAGATTGTGGTTGAGTACAATTCTGCTGCTGCTGATGGCCCACAGCGCCTCATGGACGCCCAGTTTTGCATTGCTGGATCTGTTTGAAAACTATCCCACTTAGCACGGTGATAGTGCCACACAACACGATGGAGGGTATCCTCAATGTTGAGGCGGGACTTCGTCTCCACAAAGACTGTGTGGTGGTCACTCCTACCAATACTATCATGGACAGATGCATCTGCGGCAGGCAGGTTAGTGAGGAAGAGGTCAAGTATGTTTTTCCCTCTTGTTGGTTCCCTCACCACCTGCCGCATACCCAGTCTAGCAGATATGTCCTTTAGGACGCGTCCAGCTCGGTCAGTAGTGGTGCTACCAAGCCACACTTGGTGATGGACATTGAAGTCCCCCATCCAGTGTACATTTTGTGCTCTCACCACCCTCAGTGCTTCCTCCAAGTGCTGTTCAACATGGAAGAGTACTGACTCATCAGCTGATGGAGGGCGGTAGGTGGTAATCAGCAGGAGGTTTCTTTGTCCATGTTTGATCTGATGCCAGAATCGATGTTGAGGACTCCCAGGGCAACTCCTTCCCTACTGTATACCACTGTGCCACCACCCCTGGTGGGTCTGTCCTGCCGGTGGGACAGGACATACCCGGGGATGGTGATGGCAGTGTCTGGGACATTGTCTGTAAGGTATGATTCCGTGAGTATGACTATGTCAGGTTGTTGCTTAACTAGTCTGTGGGACAGCTCTCCCAACTTTGGCACAAGCCCCCAGATGTTAGTAAGGAGGACTTTGCAGGGTCGACAGGGCTGGGTTTGCCGTTGTCGTTTCCGGTGCCTAGGTCGATGCCGGGTGGTCCGTCCGGTTTCATTCCTTTTTATTGACTTTGTAGCGGTTAGATACAACTGAGTGGCTTGCTAGGCCATTTCAGAGGGCATGTAAGAGTTAACCACATTGCTGTGGGTCTGGAGTCACATGTAGGCCAGACCAGGTAAGGACAGCTGATTTCCTTCCCTAAAGGACATTAGTGAACCAGATGGGTTTTTACAACAATCGACAATGGTTTCATGGCCATCATTAGACTTTTTTTAAATTCCAGATTTATTAATTGAGTTCAAATTCCACCTTCTGCTGTGCTGGCATTTGAGCCCATGTCCCCAGAGCAATACCCTGGGTCTCTGGCTACTGGTCCAGTGACAATACCACTATGCCATCGCCTCCCATTGTTAGTGGCTTGTTAGGCCATTGCAGAGGGCCGTTAAGAGTCAACCACATTGCTGTGGGTCTGGAGTCAAATGTAGGCCAGAGAGGGGAAGGATAGCAGAATTTTTTCCTCAAGGATATTAGTGAACCAGATGTGTTTTTACAACAATCAGCAACCATTACTGAGACTAGCTTTTAATTCCAAATTTTTATTAATTATCTGAATTTAAATTCTACTAGCTGCTGTGGTGGGATTTGAACCCTGGCCCTAGGGCCAAACCCAAAGCCTCTGGATTACTAGTTGATGTTACCATTGTACCACGGTCACCCCATATCCTTTTGCCCCTATCCCTTTACCCCATATCCCTTGATGCCCTTACGTAACAAAAATCATGGCATTCATTTTCAATTATGTAGGGTGCTTCAATTGAGCAGAAAGGCTTCACTCATTCAACTGTGACAAACTTTGAATGTCCTGCTAAATAGGTCCCCATACAAGTACAATGGCAGCAGTAATTGAACTACATTTCCTAAACTATGCATAACTATCGTTTCTTAGGATGTGAACGTCAGCATGAGCATAATGTACATTCTATGCAGCTTGTAAAATCAGTTCAAGTACCTGATGTAACTTTTTGCCCCCAGAAAACATCAATAAACAATCCACCATGGTCAAAAATGTTTCATTTTTTTTCTCACAATCATCCCTTAAATTCATGCAGCATATTTTCATGAACATATATTGAAGCTATCCATGTTGTTACAACCAGGTGAGAAAGGTGTCCCTTTTAGTCTTCACCTGGTCTTATTGTAACAGAGTTTATGTTTTTTAAACACGCTGTGTTTTGAGCTCCCCCTTGGTGAATCCTTGTTCGCCACTTTCCAATTATTAGACAAAGAAATGAGCATAAACAGAGTTCCTTAGGTTTAAAGAAGAAAAGTGAAATTTATTAAAACTTAAACTCTAATTCGCTTAACGTCTACGGATGCACGCCGTGCCCACGCTAGCATGCATATGTGATACGCACATGCAAATAGAGACAGAAAAGAGCGGAAGAAAAATGAAATGGAGAGGTTTGAGGCAATATCAGAAGAGTTTCTTGTGTACTGTGCTTCGAGATCACTGTAGTCCTCTTGTAAGTAGTCTTTCTTTTCGTTGGGGCTCAGCATTCTTCTTAAACCTTGTTCACTGTAGGAGATTTATCTTTCTTGGGGTTCATATGTCTTCAATGGTTTCTGAAGCTGGTGGTAGTGAGATGAGACCAGACAGAAGAGAGGTCTTTTCAGTCCAGGAGCAAAGAGCTTTCTGAGTTCTTTCTCTCAGCAAGTTCAAATTCAAAAAACTCCAACAGTCAGTTAGTCATATAGCCAAATTGGTCTGACCACTTCTTCTGGGTCCCTTGTTCCAACATTGTCTGCTAGCATGCAAATATCTTTCCATTCAGGGTCTTGGCAGTTCCTTGTGATAGGCACTCTTTTCTTCCCAGCCACAATTTTAAGTTTTCATTTTCATGTGGTGAAATAACATAGGCCTCAGTCTTGGCAGGTGGGAGCCTGCATGACAATGTCTATGCGTGATGGTAAAACATTTCATACTGCTCGAAATTAACAATAATTTCATTGCAGAGAACTGACAACTAACAAAATAAGCAGTATATCATTGAATGTGCCCAAGATTTTAAGGCTTCAGATTACAATTATTTGTTCTGACAGAATCTTGGTACTCTGTCACAAAATCAGTTCTTCGTGGCTTTTTTTTACAAAATCCTGTATTAATAGCACTCCACACAGCATTACTGGCTTGTAACCAAGGAACTTCAACAACTTTTTATTATTATTTGCATAGAAGGCGTAAGTCTCTAAATTACTTATGCAGACCTAAGTGGCTTTCATTATTTCCTACTCAGTTCATTGTCTGGCCAGATGGCAGATGATAGTCTGGAGCTGTGACCTCAAGCATGTTTTGCCGTTTGGCAAATACTAATGCGCACTGATACATCCTTTGACATAAGGCGAACATTTCCTTTAATTAAATGGCTACCTTCCAAAAATAACAATTTTCATTAGCAATCAAGTTCCTGCACTTATGTTTACAGCAACAACAAAAATAAAACATGATTATCGAACTCTGTGCTAAATAGATCTCAATATTAACATGGTAGGGCAATCGATGGATGTGGAGATAAAATTTAATATACAGAATCATAGTTCATGGGGGAAGATTGTATGAAACATCTGGCTGAAATTTCTTTCTCCAAATCGTATCCCTTTACAATGACCATATAGCTTGTGCATGGGGAAACACTAAAATGTTTCTGGTTTGTTTGGGTTTCTATTGCTAAATTAAAGGAATTTAGGACACACTAATTGCAGCTTGAGTGAACCTTCTCCTTTCTGCACCTGCAATTATGCTTTCCATCCACCCTGAAGAGGATCTGAATTGATGTATGCAGATAAAACCTTTACTATATGCAAACCCTGTGGCCAATGCAGACTGTGTGGGCTGAACTTTCCAGACCTTGTGGTAGCGGGCTTGTAAGTGGTGGGGATGGGGGGGGTTGGGGGGCAGGAAAATAGGGGAAACCACAATGGGATGGCTCCCCGACGCATTCCCGGTGCTGGGAAACTTTCATGGAGGTGGGCAGCCAAGTGAGATGATTAAGGTCCCAACAAGGGGTGATTTAGATGGCTTAACAGCATTTTGCCACATACAGAGCAGGCCCCCGCCATTTCAATGGAGGCAGCCTCCCTGTGGCAGGTCCGGGGGGGCCATCAAAGCAAGAGGCTCCATGCCCTAAACAGAGAGCCGCAGGAAGGAAAGGCCACACTCACAGCCCAAACAATGCACCTGCAGGGGTTTTCCTTCTGCTTACTCCCCCATAATATTTTCTATAAATATACATATCCGAGGACATCTTCATGTAGGGGCGCCCTTGCAGTCCCGACCTGTCTCAGCAGCTCCCACCTCACCCAATGGGGCTGCTGAGGCTCCAGAACTGCTGGCCCTCTGATTGGGAGCCTGCCCTCTGTCCTTAATAGGATGGTGAGTGCAGAGGTGGCCAATTAGGAGACTGTCTCTGGGAAGATGACACTGAAGGGCGCACTGCCCATAAGTGCAGGCTTGGGACCCTCATTTGGTCCTGGCGCCAACATCCCGAAGCCTGCAGTAAAATCCAGCCTTGTAACGACATGACATCCAAGCCTTTCATCTTTGAGGGCTGCACAGATATGTACTTTGGAGCCTCAGGGACAAGATATAAAGCTGAAACCTGATAAACTTAATTTTATTTCCTTCATCTAAAATGAAATATAATATTCAACATTTTATGCTTTAATAAAACTTACAGTTACCTGCAGAAGACAATAATGATCAGAACATTTGATAAGTTCAGTAACTCTATCACAGAAATATTAGTTATCTGTTCCACTTCCTTGGTCATTTTTCCACATGCAGTGTATATTAGATTGGATCTTTTACCTCAATGGGGGTAATTATTCCTACTGTAATACAAAGGCACTTTCTCTTCCAGCTGCATTGCTAATTTCTATGAATACATAGAATCCTTCCACATTTCAAGACTCATAGGATGCAGTAAAGGAATACATTCTGTAAACATTAATATACCACATTGTACAATATGGACAGAAGAACTATGAAATGTACTGAGTGCTTAAAGTGTGAGATTGTATAATGAGGAGCAGAAAATATTGAACTAAAGAAAAGATTAAAGTATTTTGAATAAATATTTCCTTACAAAATATCTCTTCAACAGCACTTAGAGTTAAGCTTAAGTTAGCATATTTAAATTCTTTGAGGTAGCAGTTCGTTATGGCTCAGAGCCTGCTCCACTCATCGGAATACAGTTTAGCAAACTGTAATTGGCCGCCATTTACATATGTAAATGACCTCAACTCTATTTTAGGCTTCTGCCAGGAACGGCAAAACAATGGCCTGACCCAATATTCAGTGAAAGGTCTTTCATTCATCCATGGAGCCAAGGACGTTGATCCCCATAAGTTGTCTTATTACGCTCATTTTACACCGATACAAGATGCAGTAAGGACCAATTACTAGCATTTTTACTCAGAATCTCCCTGCAAACCTGAAGAATGGTATATTAATTTCAGAATTTCCTGAGCTTGTATTAACCTTTCTTATGTTGGATGTTTTCAGGCTTTCTTCGATATATAAAATAAAATGAATGCAGGCATTATGTGAAACACAAATAAATATAAATAATATGTAATGTTTTAGTCATGATCTTCCAAACTCTCTTGATTCAGGAATTATCTCAGTTATTTGGAAAATTGTCAATGACACTCCATTATTTAGGAAGGATGAAGAGAGAAATCATGACATTATAGACTTTTAGCCTAACATCTGTTCTGGGGAAATTACAAGAATCTGTTATTAGGGACAGAGCAACTGAGCACTTGGGACAAATATGAATTGATCATAGAAATCCAGCATGAATTGTAAAGGGTACATCATGTCCAACTACTCTTGTTGCATTTTTTAATTTTATTACTTATCTTTCTTATCTACTATGTTACAAGGTTTCACACAAGATATTATTTAAAAAAATTAAAGCATCTATTGACATGGGTATGAAATTGGTTAGGGGGTAGGAAACAGAGAGTAGGGCTAGGATTTTCCGGCCGCACTGCGGACGACCTTGGAGTTGGGGATGGTTGTAACATTGTAACATCATGATGCGGGGTCTGTCTTTTACCAATGAGGGACAGCAAATGAAGCGTGAACAGTGCACGCTTTTGGAAAACTGGCAATTGAGAGCTAGTTAAGGTGATTATAAGGGCTGCAACGGGGGCAGCGGTTGAGGTCATTGCTGCCTTTGGTAGCTGTGGGGTAAGGCAGTTTGCCTTCACAGGAAGGCTGGTGCAATGTGTCTATTTGTGTCAAGGAGGGGGATTTCACATGCCAGGTATTTGGGGTCAAGACTCCATCATGCCATCCAGCTGTTGGCATGTGGGTCCATTGAGAGGGGGCAGAGAGGAAGGTGGGCTGGGTTATGTTGAGGAAGCAACTGGCAGAGTGGCCCTTCAGACTGGCAGTGCCCAAGTGCCATGGGCATTGTCCACTTAGGAGGCGGGTCCTCTAGCGAGGAGAAGAACCTGAGATGGAGGGAGGTGCAGGTTCATGGATCCAGACAGCAGCAACTTCATGGCCACCTGCAGGGGCAATTTCAGGATGGGAATTGGGAAAGGGCCACAGAGGGGACTGAGATCAGGCACCAGCATGGAGAAGAAGGTATCCTGTAGCAAGGGTGTACAGCCAGGTTGAGCTGCAGTGTTGGTGAACACTGCGCCTCTCCGAGAGGCTGCCACAGATTTTTGTGCCATGATGACAGACGAGTTGAGCCCCATTGACATTGGTGGTCACCTGATGCCAGTGCCAGTGAAAGTCACCATTGTCCATAATTTCTACGCCTCTAGTTCATTCCAGGGGCTAACTAGAGACTTGTGTGGCATCTCCCAATCAGTGACACATCATTGCATCAATGTGGTGACTGATGCCCTCTTCAGGGGGGCAAGCCAATGCATACAGTATCATGCAGATCCAGACAGTCAATCCGAGAGAACCAGAGGATTTGAGGCCATTGCTGGATTTCCCCAGGTACAAAGTGTGATCGATTCCATGCATGTGGCCATCAAGACTCCTACGGGACAGCCAGCATCCCTCATTAACAGGAAGGGATCTATTTCATTAACATGCAACTGGTCTGCGACCACCGCCAATGTATCCTGCAGGTGTGTGCACGTTACCTTGAGAACAGCCACAATGCCTACATACTCAGGCACTTCCAGATGCCACAGCTTTACACTCCCCTCATGCACCTTCAAGGTTGGATTTTTGGTGATAAGGGCGACCATCAAAGAGATGGCTACTGAGGAAACCTAGGACAGAAGCAGAGGAGAAACACAACACCAGCCACACAGCGACCCAAGCCACCATTGAGCAGACAATGAGACTCAAGTACCTGGATCATTCCAGTGGGACACCAATATGGCCCAGCAAGAGTCTCCTAGATCGTGGTGGTCTGCTGCACTTTGCACAACCTGGTGCTGCAGAGCAGGGAGACCCTGGTTGTTGTGGGATGATCTGAGGAGGACCACCTCAAGAAGCTGTAAGTGAAGGTCACTGGAAGAAGTGATGTTACATCACACATGACCAGGGAGTTGTTAGTGTAGCCTGACAGAGTAAGCAATCTGTTGATATGGCTCCTGGAGTGGCTGTATGTATAAATATATGCTGTAGTTAAGTTAGAATTAAAAGCCACATTTTCTTTGGATACTACTTGTAATCCTGTGAGTCTTACAATAGTTCACATACCAAAGCAGCAAGTAATATTACACTGCCCAGTGAGGATATAGTGGAGCACAAGGCATCCTCAGACGTGGGGGATGATGAGGAAGTTGATGACCAGCCTCAGCATCCGGAAAGACATGAGGGACTGTGTGGAAGGTGCAATGATATTGGTGTAAGGGATGCTCTGGAGGTGCCTATATACTTACGTTTCAGATGATCCTTCCCACGTCATCCTTCCAGCCAAATACAGATCCACCTTTACCTCAGTTGCAAGCCCAGGTTCCTGCACTCAGTGTCACCAGGTCCTTCGGGATTGTCCAAAATACAGCCACAGATGCCATGGTCCCTCCCAAACAGCCCTTGGGGTGATACTTGGTACTAGTGTACTTCTCAGGGCTTCCAGCAAGAGATGGAAATGTGAAGAAAACAAATTACATATTGGCACACACAACCAGTAACACCTTCACTATCTATTCAAGCCCAAGTACAATTGGTGTGTTTTCTTCATTCTTTTTCGAGTGCTCCTATGTGGTGCACCCCCTTCACTGCCAGCTGTAGTGGAAGCAGGCTGCTGACCTTGCGCTTTGCCTGCCTTGCTGACCTCTTGGACTTTTCCCAATGGCAGATCTACAATGCTGGCTGGAGGTCTTGAAGGGGAAGATCTGAGGCAGGTCTAAACTAGGTGGATAAGGAGACCTGAAGCAGCATTCCGTTATAGACGACCCTTTAAAGGTGGTGTCAGCACATCGATGACATCAGCTGATGACGCGGCTGCTGCCTCAGTCCCTGCCTCTGGCTGGTGAATGGCCAGCCCTCCCCTACCTGCCGGACGTTAATTGGTTGGCCTGCATGGAGATTTCGATGATATCGAGATCAGAGCGGGAGCGCCAGCACCACCCATTTCCAGTTCCACCTTCCTCACCTCACCGATTCATGGAAAATCCTATCCGTGGATAATGGGTGTGTACTCTAATTTGCAGAATGTGACTAATAGTGCCCCTCATGTATTTGTACTGGACTGTCAGCTTTTCACGATAGACTCATAGGCTGGAATTTTCCCAGCTCTTTGGAAATGGGCTGGGCAGCAGTGGGGGGGAGGAGGGGAGGGATGGGGGGAGGAGGGGAGGGATGGGTGGTTCACCTCTCTGATTGCCCCTCAGCATGGAGGCGCCCTATCCTTCTCCTTGAAGCCTCAACAGCAGCCACCTTTATCGGTAGCACTGCCAAAACTACAGAGCTGCCGGCCCTCTGATTCGGTAGCTCGGAGAGGCAGGGCGCTGTTCTTAATTGGCCACTGCCATTTAAATTGCTGCCGCCCACCTCCCTGGGCTCAGGATTTGTTCCTGTTGTCGGGACCCACAGCAGACCAGTAAAATTCCAGTCATAGAGTCATTACAGCACAGAAGGAGGCCATTCGGCCCATTGGGGTCATGCAGACTTTCCATACAGCAATTCAGTCAGTCCCAGTCCTCTGCTCTATCCCTGCAGCCCTGCAAGTTTATTTCCCTCAAGTGTCCATCCAATTTCCTTTTGAAATCATTCAGCATCTCCATTTCTAGCACCCTCGTAGGCAATGAGTTCCAGGTCATTACCACTTGCTGGGTAGAAAGGTTCTTTGTTTTCTGGCCAAGAGACAAAGTGGAGGTTTAAAAAGAGCAGAGGCAGAGTGGAGATGAAAATCAATATGTGACGTCACAGGAAAGCAGTTAAATGATTGGTTGGTGAGTATTTCTTTTTCTCCCTCGAAACTCAGACATTCATTTAAATTAGGAGCCAGCAAATTAGCATTTCAATTGGTGTAAGCATTTTCGTAAGTGAATTAGTATTAAGAGTCTTAGCACGGAACAGGTCTAGAGGCATTAATTAAAATTAACAGTTTAAACAAGGCACTGTGTAGATTCTAAAAGAGGGTAGTTGGATTTATTTTAGATCATGGCTGGGTAGCTGAGACCTGTTGCTTGCAATTCCTGGGTCATGTGGGAACTCCAGGGAACTTCACGTGTCTTGGAGGAACCATGTGTGTAGGAAGTGTCTCCAGCTGCTTCAGCTCGAGCTCAGGATTTCCGAGTCACTGCAGCAAATCTGGGAAGATGTGAATGTCCTGGTTTGTATGTTCCAGGAGCTGGTCAGCCCACAGGCAGTAAGAGTTCAGGATAGTAGATGGATGGCAATCTGGAAGACTAGGAAGAGGCAGGAGGTGCAGGAGTCTTTGGGATGTGTGCCACTCTCAAACCAGTCCTCAGCAATGGAGACTGCTGAGAGTGACGACAACTTGAATGAGTGCAGTTCAGACCACAGCACTAATATACAAAGATACGAATTAGGAGCAGGAGTAGGCCACTTGGCCCCTCGAGCCTGCTCCTCCATTCAACAAGTGCAGGCTGAACTGATTACTCCACTTTCCCACCTACCACCAATAACCTTTCACCCCCTTGCTTATCAAGAATCTATCTACCTCTGTGCTACGACCAGGTGAGAAAGGTGTCTAGGGGTCCCTCTCAGCCTTCACCTGGTCTTACCAAAACAAGGTTTACTTTTAAACACAGCATGTTTTGAGCTCCCCCTTGGTGAATCCTTGTTCACTGCTTTCCAATTATAAGGCAAAGAAATGAGCAAAAACAGGCTTTCTTAGGTTTAAAGAAAAGTGAAATTTATTAAACTTAAACTTAAAACTCTAATTCGGTTAACGCCTACGGATACACACCATGTCCCACGCTAGCATGCATACGTGATATGCACATGCAAATAAGGACAGAAAAGAACAGAAGAAAAAATAGTGGAAAGGTTTGAGGCAATATCTGAAGAGCTGTTACGGTTCTTCGAGTTCACTGTAGAGTCCTTGCTTGTCGGTAATTCTTCCTTTTCGTTGGGGCCCAGTATTCTTCTTAAACCTTGTTCACTGTAGGAGACTTTTCTTTCTTGGGTTTCATGTGTCTTCAATGGATTCTGAAGCTGGTGAGAAAGAGATGGGAGCAGACAGGAGAGGCTCTTTTCAATCCAGGAGCCAGGAGCTTTCTGCCAGTTTTAGAATGCATGTATCTAAATACACAAAGTGTGCTGAATAAGATTGTTGAACCACAATCTCAAATAGCGATGTGGGAAAACAATATCGTGACAATAATGGAAACGTGGCTTAAAAATGGTGAGGACTGGGCACTTAATATTCAAGGATACAAAGTGTTCAGAAATGATAGGGAAGTAAAAAAGGGAGGTGGGGTGACAGTACTGATTAGGGAAGAGACAATGTCCTTGAGGGAGCAAGGACAGAATCTATTTGGTTAGAGTTGAGAAAGCAAAAAAGATATGATCGCACTACTAGGGATTTTCTCATACTCCAAATAGTGAGAGAGAGAGAGATGGAAGAGCAAATATGAAAGGAAATCACAGAGATGTGCAAAAACCAAAGACTGATAATATTGGGCGACTTTAGTTACCCAATTGGCCTCTGGGCAGGAAGACCATCATCGGCCTTCCCCATCCTGGAGTAAATTCCATGGCATCGGAAAAGTGATGGGCACTCCATCCCCTACCTTCCCTCGCAATTTTATGCCCCCCACCACCACCCCCAGCCTCCATTTCCTTTCCCGTCCCTACAGGGCTCATAAAATTCTGGCCATTAAGGCTATATTGCCTCTTCTTATCTCTTCTCCCAAAATGCATCACTTCACATTTCTCTGTATTGAATTTCATCTGCCATTTGCCTGTCTATTCTATGTCCTGCTGCAGCCAATTGGTATCATCCTTGTTGCATTGTTGGGTTTGTATTAGTAGCATTGTATGGTATTCTAGAGGAAGTCTTAGACTCCGGTAAAGGTTAACTAACAACTCTATTATTTACAGTTACTATATACACTCTCCGCAAGCCACCTAAGCTAGGATTTTTCGTGCTGCTATACCTTCTTCTCAAGCCTATCTCATATGACTGTTACATCATCAATTGTACAGTGTTCAGTATTAAACCTTTACATCCTTTTACTACAATCCTCACTGACTGCCACATCTCCATGTTTGATATCATCAGAAAATTTTGAAATTTTACTCTGTATTCCAATATTCAAGTCATTTATATATATTGAAAAAAACAGTGGTCCTAGCCCTACTCTTGGGGAACACAGCAGTCTATCATCCTCCGGTCTGAAAAACAACCATTTACCATGAATTGCTGTTTTCCGGCTTTAAGCCAATTTTTTTAATTCAAGCTGACACTGACCCTCCTATTCCACAAGCCTCAATTTTGAGTGGAGGTCCTTGAACTTTTTGCAGCACAGCAGCCAGATCCTTGGAGCTCGACTGCTGACATTGACTGCGATGGCTATCCACTCCCACTGCCTTCGTAATGTCTGTCTGGAGGGCCTCTTGGCTCACTGAGGGAAAAAGACTTCGCTCCTCCTGTCCATCTCCAGCACCTAGGCCTCCAGTGCTGTGTCGTGGAACTAATGAACATGCTTTCTAAACTGGTGCACAATTATTCACCATTATTATACTCTTCCCCAGCCACTTCGGTAAAAATGCATCTCCACTTTAAGAGTTGCAGGCTGGCATTAAGTAGAGCAGGCACTAAGTGGTGGTCACAATTTTGTATCCCATGCTGAGTTGTGCAGGCACTTAGCCATATTCATAGTGCTGGCTGCATACTGCAAAAACAATAAGGAGCAGGGAGCACAGAATTTGCATGTTGCCTGCATCAGAAGGAATAGACGTAGGTTAATTGCACAGCACAACACATGCGTGCATATTGGGCCTCATCGAATTTCATGGCAATAGTGTTTACTAAAATATTCTACAATAAGAGTGAATGCTTGAAATAAACAACAGATCGTTCAGCATCTGGTAGAGAGAAAAGACTGATCATTGCCATTTTTGGTGCACTTTGAAACATCTTTTTCCTCCATTTAATTTTCATCATTCTTTGTTTTAATTTTAGATTTTTAGCATTTGCAGTTTTTTTTCTCGTTTTCAGTGACTAGAACTTATTCAGTTAAGTTTTGACAATTCAAAGTTAGGAACTTTTTTGCACAGCAAAAATTTAAATTGTTCACCAACTTGGATTGAGCAAAGAAAATAATGCAGCAAACAATTTAAATTATAAGAAATTTGAATGAAATGACTGACCTCAGACTTGTGGAATCAGGAATTTAGCAGACTGGAAATTCCCTAATGAATCAGAAAAAGTTTGTGAACAGGCTCCAATAAATATGTAAATTGGGGAGTAAATATTGATACGACCAGGTGAGAAAGGGGTCAAGGGTTCCCTCTCAGCTTTCACCTGGTCTTACTGTACCAGGGTTTAATTTTAAACACACTGTGTCTTTAGCTCCCCCTTGGTGAATCCTTGTTCACTAACTTCCATTAAAAGACAAAGAAACTAGCCAAACAGGTTTTCTTGAGTTTAACGAAAAAAGGTTGAAATTTATTAAACATCAACCCTAATTCAGTTAACGCCAATGGATACATGACCCGCCCATGCTAGCATGCATACACGATACACACATGCAGATAGAGACAGAACAGAACAGAAGAAATAAAGTGGAAAAGTTTGAGGCAATATCTGAAAAGGATTTTTGTTATGGATCTTCGAGCTCACTGTAGAGTCTTTGATTGTAGGTAGATCTTGCTTTTGGTTGGGGCCCAAAATTCTTCTTAAACCTTTTTCGCTGTGGGAGACTTTTCTCTCTTGGGGTTCATGTGCCTTCAGTGGATTTGGAGTTCCATGAGAAAAAGAAGGGAGCAGAAAGGAGAGGCTGTGGCGAGCTAGCCAGGGAGGTCTTTTCAGTCCAGGAGCAAACAGACACTCTGAGTTCAAACTGTTAGTACAATTCAGAAAAACCCAGGTTGCAAAGCAGGTTAGTCATGTGACTAGCTGGTCTGACCATGTTTGTGGATTCTCTGGTCTTAGCCAACCCTGGAATGTCTCTTCTTACACACAATACCTGGTGCTGAAAGTCCATTGTTGGTTAACTTGGAGCAGGGAATAGCCCCTTTGTCCTTCCAAACACTGGCTGTTAGTATGCAAAAATGTTTTCCCAGCCAAGGGCCTGGTGATTTTTTTTTTAAACAAGTCCTTTCTTCATTTCAGCAACAGTCTGAAATTTAATGTCCATATGGGGAAATTAATATGCCTAATTCTTGGAAGGTGGGGTCTAGCATGACACCTCCTCCACACCCAGCGCAATGAAATGCAATTTGAGAAAAGCGCATTTTATTAAAAGGTTAGAGAGAAAATATAAGATACAGAAAAAAACATGCATTTCTCTCATTCATTCCCATTCATTCATAAATCCTAAAGCTTATTAGAGTCTGTCTTTCTCAGTGGCAATGCTGCTTTAATTGCCCCTTTTTGGCATCCCAATAAACATGTGTTTTTTTGGGGAAGTTTTCTTCAGTTTGCCTATTTTCATGGCTGCCAAGGGTCTTTGAGATAGTTAGGTTTAATTAGTCCTGAGTTTGATTTTTTCCCCCCAGGACAGTCAGTAGTGGGCGGATCAATCCTGAACTCTCATTCAGTGCTTTGATGAGTCATGCAAAGGCTTCTGAATTCAGGTAATGCATTGTTCTCTGTTTTTCTGACTGTGGGGGAGGATTCCTCCACGCAAGATCAGGTGGTAGGTTGTTCAAACTTGCCCGTCTAAGAGTGAAGACCAAAGTACGGAAAGTCCTCATCAGGGAACTTCTCTTTGCTGACGATGCTGCATTAAAATCTCACACAGAAGAGTGTCTGCAGAGACTCATTGACAGGATTGTGGCTGCCTGCAACGAATTTGGCCTTACCATCAGTCTCAAGAAAATGAACATCATGGGACAGGACGTGAGAAATGCTTCATCCATCAATATCGGCGACCACGCTCTGGAAGTGGTTCAAGAGTTCACCTACTTAGGCTCAACTATCACCAGTAACCTGTCTCTTGATGCAGAAATCAACAAGCGCATGGGAAAGGCTTCCAATGCTATGTCCAGACTGGCCAAGAGAGTGTGGGAAAATGGCGCACTGACACAGAACACAAAAGTCCGCGTGTATCAAGCCTGTGCCTTCAGTACCTTGCTCTACGACAGCAAGGCCTGGACAATGTATGTCAGCCAAGAGCGACGTCTCAATTCATTCCATCTTCGCTGCCTCCGGAGAATCCTTGGCATCAGGTGGCAGGACCGCATCTCCAACACAGAAGTCCTCGAGGCGGCCAACATCCCCAGCTTATACAGCCTACTGAGCCAGCGGCGCTTGAGATGGCTTGGCCGTGTGAGCCGCATGGAAGATGGCAATATCCCCAAGGACACATTGTACAGCGAGCTCGTCACTGGTATCAGACCCACCAGCTGTCCATGTCTCCGCTTTAAAGGCGTCTGCAAACGCGACATGAAGTCCTGTGACATTGATCACAAGTCGTGGGAGTCAGTTGCCAGTGATCGTCAGAGCTGGCGGGCAGCCATAAAGGCGGGGCTAAAGTGTGGCGAGTCGAAGAGACTTAGCAGTTGGCAGTAAAAAAGACAGAAGTGCAAGGGGAGCGCCAACTGCGAAACAGCCCCGACAACCAATTTTTCTGCAGCACCTGTGGAAGAGTCTGTCACTCTAGTATTGGCCTTTATAGCCACTCCAGGCGCTGCTCCACAAACCACTGACCACCTCCAGGCGCTTACCCATTGTCTCCCGAGACAAGGAGGCCAAAGAAGTAGAAGAAGGGAGGATTCTTTGCTAATCTCCTCTTTGTCTTCTGGGACACTCCTGCCTGCAGGTATTTGTGCAGACTCTACTGCACTCCCCTGTGGCACTTCGATTCGGTGAGGCATCACGCTCATGGTTTCTCTGCCCCCGCCTGGAGATCTTTGTCTTCGTAGGTTCCTGTAAGTGTTGTTAACAACTCTGGTGGGGTGCTTCTAGTGTCTGCATTTACATAGGAGGATGTGGGGTCTAAATTATAACATTTCCCGGGGTTGGCTGACATGACAGTAGGGGTTTTCATCTAGGATTCCTCCAGGATTCCCTTTAATCTGCCCTCTTGGTCACTTTTTCCCTTACCTTTCTAACCTTTTGCCAGCTTGTGCCTGCCTGTCCTATTTTTTTCTCAGTGGGGGTCCCTTACAGTTCACCAGCCCTCTGCTAGAGGGTCCTCCTACCACCAGTACACAACTTAGGGGTGCAGATTTCACTATAGGTTGGGGTTTCTTCTCAACCTGGCACACGTGGCAACTCCTGCAGTACTCCACCACATCTTGGTGGAGTTTTGGCCAAACTGCTGTCTCATGTGGGCTTTGGTCTTTCGTGTACTGGCAGTACAGCCACTGTAGTCTCATGGGCCCTTCGTAATATTTCTCTCTGGTACCTCTGCGGCACCACTAACTGGTGAACTACTGTCCACTCCTTGGCCTCAGGTCTGTGAGGAGAAGTCCATTTCCTCATCAGTACCTCATTCTTTAAATAGTAGCAATCAGGGACTCTCTCTGCTTCACCTTCAGACTGGGCAGCCTGTGCTAACTCTCGCAATACTGCGTCGGCTCGCTGAGCTTCAGCTAGGGAAAATGCATTTAATTCACTGCCTGGGTCTTCTAACTTTCCAAAGAAAGTCTCGAACAGACAGACCTCATGGTCATCTGCCTGCAGTGCCAATTCAGTCTCCTCTGGGGGAGCTGGTTTGACATTAACTTGATCCACTACACATTCAGGGAAACTGCAGGGGAACGTCTCCTGCCACTTTCTGACCTCCTGCAGTCTTTCTTTCACTACTGGGGGGCTATCACCTTCACCCCCACCAGATCATTACCTCGGAGCAGGTCAACCCCATCCACAGGCAAACTAGGGACAATCTCTATAGTCACCAGTCGCAAAACTAGGTTGCAATCCACGTGCACCCGGTGTATAGGTACAGGCATACACTGCCCTCCAATACCATTCACAACCATTCTGGTGTTCACTGCACTCTCTGGGGGAAAGGTCAGGCCTTTTCCCAGTAAATGGGATCCAGTGGCCCCTGTGTCCCTGAGAATTACTATGGTCTTGTTTGCCCCACTCGAGCAGTATGGGGTTACTCTCCCTTCAGACACAAAACCCTGATAACCTTCAGGAATCCTATTTAATTTTCCTGCACTTGCAGCCGTAAGCTTCCTGGGTCTCACTCTCAATGCAGTTAAAGCCACACCTTGTTCTACTATGCTTTCCTTCAGGGTCTCTTCTTCACGAAGTGGATGTGTCCTGATTCACCCTACAGGTTTTCCCTTTTGTCAGCTTTTAAATGCCCTGTCTTATTACAATGGAAACACATAGGTCTCTGGGTCTCACTCCTGCTCACTGCACCTTCCTTTTTGGCTAAAGGAGGGCCCCCTGTGCCTCCTGCTTTCCTTTCTCTCCCAGGAATGCTTGGGCTCCTATCACCTTCCCACCCTTTGTCCTTTTCGGATTTGTGGGGGTGAATAGGAAAGGTTCTCCCCTGGGAAACTGACTTATAAATCAAAGCAAACTCATCAACCAGAACAGCCACTTGCCAGGCTCTCTGAAACCCACTGCTCCTCTGCATGGGTCTTTTTGAAAAGTGAGAGAGAGTGTTTAAATTCCTCTAACAGAAATACTTCTCTGAGATTATCATAGCTGAGCTGTACTTTAAGAGCCCTCAGCCATTGGTCAAAAGTCAGCTGCTTACTTCTTTCAAACTCCAGATAACTATGATTAGCTTGCTTCTTGAGCGTTCTAAACTTTTGACGATAGGCTTTGGGTACTAATTCATGTGCCCCGAGGATGGCATTTTTGGTCAGTTCATAATTTAATGAACTCTCATCTGTCAAAAGGGAATAAACTTCATGGGCTTTTCCAGTTAGCTTGTTTTAACAAAAGAGGCCAAGTCTCAGCTGGCCATTTCAGCTGCCTTGCCAGTTTCCCAAAAGGCACAAAAAATGCTTCCACATCTTCCTCATTGAATTTTGGGATTAGTTGAGACAGTTTCAACAATTTTGTACCCAGCCCTGAATTACACTCCTCCATATTGGCCATGCTTTCACTGTGGTTACTCTGTCGCCCCCTAGTTAACTCAAGTTGTCTCAGCTCTCTTTCTTCACATCCTATCTGGAAGGTTCTTTCTCTTTCCTGTCTTTCTCTTTCTTTCTCCTGTCTTGCTTTCTCTCCTCTCTTTTTCTTCACATTCCTTCTGGAAGGCTCTTTCTTTCTCTCTCTCCTGCCTCTCGCTCTCCTTTTCTGTTTCCTCAAATTCATGTTTCCTTTGTTTCAATTCTATCTTTGCTAACAATACCCTGTCAGAGTCTGCTTCTAACCCTGTTTCTGCTTCTTCAGATTCAAGGGAAAAATGGTTGGCCACTAGCCTTAGGAGTTCAGACATCCTAGCCTTGCCACGTGCAGTGATCCCACACTGCTCAGCCATTTTCCTCAAATCCTTCATAGACAGTGCTTTTAATTTATCCCAAGTTACTTCACCCTGGCATGGAGAGCTACCAGCTTCAGTTGCAGACATGTTAGTATCCAAGCATACACAACCACAAGAAAATCTGTATTGAAATCTTGCTCTTTTTTGATTGGGAACAATTTTGCTTCCCACTTCCAATTTCTCTCATTTGTCTGTGGGTAAAATTTCAGGACAGTATCCCCCAAATTTCTGTTATGATCAGGTAAGACTGGGATCTAGGGTTCCCTCACAGCCTTCACCTGGTCTTAACGTAACAGGATTTAATTTTAAACACACTGTTTTTAGCTCTCCCTTGGTGAATAATTGTTCACTAACTTCCAATTATAAGACAAAGAAACTAGTCAAGCAGATTTTCTTAAGTTTAAAGAAAAAGGTTGAAATTTATTAAACTTAACCTCTAAGTCAGTTAACACCTATGGATACGTGACACGCCCATGCTAGCATGCATATGCAATACACACATGCAGATAGAGACAGAACAGAGCTGAAGAAATGAAGTGGATTGTAGGTAGATCTTGCTTTCGTTGGGGCCCAGTATTCTTCTTAAGCCTTGTTCGCTTTAGGAGACTTTTCTCTCTTGGGGTTCATGTGCCTTCAGTGGATTTGGAGTTCCATGAGAAAAAGTTGGGAGCAGACAGGAGAGGCTGTGGCGAGTCAGCCAGGAGAGGTCTTTTCAGTCCAGGAGCAAACAGACACTCTGAGTTCAAACTGTATGTACAATTCGGAAAAACCCAAGTTGCCAAGCAGGTTAGTTAGTCATGTGACTAGCTGGTCTGACCATGTCTGTTTGTGGATTCTCTGGTCTCAGGCGACCCTGAAATGTCTCTTCTTACACACAATACCTGGTGCTGAAAGTCCATTGTGGGTTAACTTGGAGCAGGGAATAGTCCCTTTGTCCTTCCAAGCACTGGCTGTATGCAAAAATGTTTTTCCAGTCAAGGGCCAGGTGATTTTTTTAAACAAGCCCTTTCTTCATTTCAGCAACAGTTTGAAATTTAATGCCCATATGATGAAATTATTCTGCCTCATTCTTGGCACGTGGGGGATAAGCATAACAAAATTCTGAAAGAAATTGGGACTTGCCTTAATATGGCTATTTTATATCAACATTTGAGATCTTAATTAAAATGTATTTGTTCCTGATATCCTCAGTAGTACTCTTATTCATACTGGAATTTAGTTTTCATATTTCCTGTGGAAAAAAAAGCGTGTTTGAACACCAGTAGAATGCATACAATATGACACCTGGGAAAAAGCAGATTGATGAGGTTTAACAGTCTGCTGTGTGCTGGTATTCACTATTAAGGACAATGAATTATCAGATGCTGCAGCTGGCTTTTGTTACTGTGAACCCAAGCCTTGTGTTGATCTTGCAAGCTTATCACAAACATCTTGGCTCTCAAGCATGAATATTGAAATTGGACCCAATACCCTTGTCCAACAGCAGCCATTATTGCAAAGCTGCCGAGAAGGGGAGGGGGTGGGGGTGCCCATCAAGGATACCTGCTCTGACAGCCAGCAGGTAAAATACTGAACAAAATCTCAAATGGAAGCCATTATTGTGTAACTAGAATTTGGCGGGGATATTTGTATAAAAAACATCAAAACAACTTTGTCAGAAGAAACAAATTAAGTTATTTTATCCAGGAAGTTATATGTTCCATGTAAGTAAAACTTTACACTTTGAAGTTTTTCATTTGTTTATTATGGGGACATAAGACAGGAGTAGGCCATTCAGCCCCTCAAGCCTGTTTTGCCATTCAATTAGATCTTGACTAATCTGTATCTTAACTCCATTTACTTGTCGTGGTTCCTGTCCCTTGGCACCCTTGTCTAACCAAAATCTACCAATCTCAGTTTTGAAATTTAGCTTCAGCAGCTTTTTAAGGGAGAAAGTGCCAGATCTCCACTAAAATTTGTGTGAAATAGGCATCCTTACATCATCCCTGAATGACTGAGCTCTAACTTTAAAGTTATGCCTTCTTGTTCTGAGCACTCCCGCCAGAGGAAATAGTTTCCCTCTATCGACTGTCATTTTCTTTAATCATCTTATACACCTTAATTATTTCACCTCTCAGTCTTCTAAAATCAAAGGAACGCAAGCCTAGTCTATGCAACCTGTCCGCATAATTTAACCCTTTTAGCTTCAGTATCATTCTGGTGAATCTGTGTTGCACCTCCTCCAAGGTCAATATATCCCAGTACTGAACACAGTCCTCTAGGTAGGGTCTAACTAAAGTTTTATATAACTGTAGCGTAACTTTCATACTTTCCATACTTTGCATTCCAGCCCCCTTGAGATAAAGGTCCAAAGTAAATGGCTTCATGTTTTCCCACATTGAACTCCTTCTGCCATAATTTTTACGAAGCGAGTGGTAATGACCTGGAACTCGCTCCCTAGGAGGGTGGTGGAAGTGGAGATGATCAATGGTTTCAAAAGGAAATTGGATGGGCACTTGAGGGAAATAAATTTGCAGGACAACAGGGATAGAGCAGGGGAATGGGACTGATTGGATCATTGTACAGAGAGCTGGCATGGACTCGATGTGCTGAATTACTTCCTTCTGTACCATTATGACTCTAAGTGATCAATATGAATGAGTGCACCTTCAAATACCATATCATTACAAATGAACCACTAGTCTCGCATATTGTTCAATTCATCACTGCCCCTGCACAAAACTATCAACAACCCATAGCAACCATGACTCAAATCTCACATTCATAGCTCCACCTGACCCTCATACACTTAGCACTGCCGCAAACTTCACACACACATCCGACATCTCACAGTTTGCAAACTCTGCCAGGTAATGAACCAGGCACATCATCCAAAAACACCACACTCACTGAAATACTTCCCTCTCTCTTGCAGGCCAATGTGGCACACAACTGCAAGTGGCAGTAGTTAAGTAGCAGGAGACAGGCCTGGCTACATGTCCTCACCCTGATGGAGGAGATGATGGTCACCATCATTGCAGCAACTGAGGCTGTGTTCAGCAGTGGGGCTGAAAGGATCGAAGATGACAGTATGCTCATACCCAATCCTCCTTTTCATATCCCACTTCCCCCTGATTGCACAATTACTTCTGAATCACAAGCTGTAGATGGTCTAAGCATGCACCTCTTGCTTTCTCCACTTCTCCACACCGCCACCCAACCCTCTGCCTTTCTCCTTTCAGATACGCAAGAATTGCAACCTAGCCAGTAAGTGGTGCATGAGCAAGAAGTGGAAAATGGAGAAGAGAAGAATTCATTTTATTCTGATGAATAAGAAATACTGTGACTCCCTCTCACACTCACAGCCAGCAGCTTAAATGCTGTCGCGGCACATACTTTAGGGGGTAATATAGAGTTGTTATCTGCACATGATGAAACATCAGGCACAACTAGTCTGCAGCCAGTGCAGGGGGAAAGGGTAACAGAGATGCCAGCTCACTGGAGGATAAGGGCACACACAAGTTCTGCTGCAGAGGACTTAAATGAGGACTTCGATGGGGTGGCTTACAGGAAAAACCTGGTGGGTATGCACAACAAAATGTTTCATGTATTGGCAGAGCTGCCAGAAATCCTATGGTCAACGAATGTGCAGGAGCCCGGCATCAAATTGACACAGGGCTTTATGCAGAGCTTGGAGCTCCATTGGCACACTGGCGGACCCAATCACGATGCAACATCTGATAGCCAATGTCACAGCTTCTGCTGCAGCACAAGCAGAAGGTCAGGCTGAAGTCATGCACACTCAGGCTGCCACCATCATAGCTGTGGATACCTGTGTGCAAAGGGGCTTGCAGAGTCTCACAGCAATTCAGCAAGCTGTCCTCCAACAGGATTACAGCAGCATCACCCCAGGGGATTGGCAGTGGCTCTGTAGAGTACAAACCTGGTGTCCTCTCTCATGATGACAGCATTTGTCCTCCCACCATTGCCACTGTGATAGAGCCCTTGCTGTTGCCTGTCAGCCAGCCAGGCCACACTGCTTCCACCCATGCCAAGGTGGTGAAATCCAAAGCTGGGCCTTCTAGTGTCAGAGCTGTGTGAGATCATCCTGCAAGGCCATCTGCACTCTCCCCTACTGAAATTAGCAATCTTCAGCCATCCATTCTGCAGTCACTGGATTTGCACCATTTAGGAACATAATTCAGGCAATGACACACAGAAGACTGGCACTAAGGGTGAAGAGTTGACTTTTGTATGAAATATTGGATAATTTGATGATAAAGTTGATTTAGAATGTTTGTTACATGGGGCTTTTATTTTAGCATTGTGATCTTCTGCCCTTATTCTTCTCCATGGTAGAGGTCGCAAAAGTGGAAGGTGATGTTGAAGAAGCCCTGGTGATTTGTTGTAGTGCATCTTATAGATGGTACACACTACATCCATGGTGTTTCAGTGGTGGAGGGAGTAAATGTTTAAAGTAGTGAATGGGCAGCTGATCACGCTTTGTCCTGGATGGTGTCGAGCTCCTTTTTAGATTAGATTAGATTAGAGATACAGCACTGAAACAGGCCCTTCGGCCCACCGAGTCTGTGCCGAACATCAACCACCCATTTATACTAATCCTACACTAATCCCATATTCCAACCAAACATCCCCACCTGTCCCTATATTTCCCTACCACCTACCTATACTAGTGACAATTTATCATGGCTAATTAACCTATCAACCTGCAAGTCTTTTGGCTTGTGGGAGGAAACCGGAGCACCCGGAGAAAACCCACACAGACACAGGGAGAACTTGCAAACTCCACACAGGCAGTACCCGGAATCGAACCCGGGTCCCTGGAGCTGTGAGGCTGCGGTGCTAACCACTGCGCCACTGTGCCGCCTCCTTGAGTGTGATTGGAGCTGCGCTCATACAGGCAAGTGGAGAGTATTCCATGCACCGCGTAGATTGTCCTCCAGGGTCTTCATGTGTATAGCAAGCATCACAGGTCTTTCCTCAGAGGACCTCATTCCATCTGGGGTTCACTGTTACCGGGCATATAGCCATGCACCAGTACAGATACTCGCATTTTGGTGAGTCCAATTAGACAGTTTGGGAATTTCACCAGGTGATTCACATCTCACAAGTGAGCACAAGCAAACACGAGTGGCATGGACAGATGTGTCCGGTGGTGCAATTCTCTCCAAGGTCTGCTCACCTGGACATAGCTGCTAAACCATGGGGACTATCATTGAGGAGAGTGCTGAAGGTGCATCAGCTACTTCGTCAGGTGCTGACGGGCATGCCACGCACACTCTTCATAATAGTGGAGAGGATCAAATAGTCCAACTCAATCACTAATGGATTGTGATGGAGGGAATTGCAAGAATGTCTTCCATGTAGAGAGGGGCCATCTCCATGGAGCTTCACTTGCCCTAGGATGAATGTCATTACCTGATGGGACCCATTGGGATGATGTGCATGGGTGAATGAGTGGTTAAAGGACTGTTTAGTGCAAAAGGAGGGCAGGGTTGGGTTGAGGTCTTGTTGGTTAAAGCGGACTGCAGGATTTCATTTTGTATGTTTCATACCAGGTGAGCCTTTGCGATATTATGGAATCCTTGGCAGCCTAGACAGCAATGTAAAAGGCTGATCTGACAATGGGTGCCCATCTTCATCCTCCTCTTCCTCCTCCTCCTCCTCCTGTATGTTCTCCTTATCCAAAGATGAGTGGTGAGACCCTTTGTCCTCTTCAATCTGAAATTCTGTCTGCTGCACAATGTTGTGCAGGGCGTAGCACATCATTATTATTCACAGGACCTCAGTCATAAATACTGAAGGAGGCCTCAAGACCTATCTCAGCATCTGAAGTGCACCTTCAACATTCCGATAGCTTGCTTGATGACACATCTGGTGCTTATGTGGTATTCATTCCATTGCTCCTGCGCCTCCTTGATGAGGTCCCTCACAGGTGTCATGAGCCACATTTGCAGGGGGTATCCATTGACTCCTATGATCCAGTCCTTAAATCAACTTCTGAGAACAAAAACAACAAAAGGATCTGGGCTGTTGGACTGCTGCAGTATGAATGCACCATGACAGCTCTCAGAAATCGGGCACAGACCTGCATAAAATTCCTCTTGTGGTTGCATAGCAGCTGCGCGTTGATGGATAAATATCCCTTGCAGTTGACAAAAACTCCTGGTTGCAGTGACGGTGCTTGGATTATCATCTGTCTGCAGTCGATGGCACCCTGTACCTGTGACAATCCAGCGAGAGAGGTAAAACCGAATGCTGCTCATGCTGACTATTTTCATCTTGGGGAAATTTACATATTTTCCAGTCCTGGCAAACATTTCATCAGTCACCTGCTGTACGCATTTATGTGCAGCTGGCTGGAAAATCCTGGATATGTCATCAGTAGTGCCCTGCAAGGATCCAGAGGCAAAAATATTCAGGATGGTGGTCACCTTCACAGCATTGGTAATGCATGTCACCAGGTCCAGAAGGAGACAAATCTGACAGTCAGAGGCTGCAGAAGTCTGACATGACTTGTTGCGGCAACCTCTACCTGCAGATACATTGCACTTCCGAGAGATCAAAGAAGCTGAGTCTGTACTTCCTGCTGTGCACATTCCTTCTGTGTACCTCTCTGCTGTGCCCTCTCTCATGCCCTCCCTCCTGTGTACCTCCCTCCTGTGTACCTCCCTCCTGTGCACATTCCTCCTGTGCACATTCCTCCTGTGCACATTCCTCCTGTCACTTCCCTCCTGTGCACCTCCCTCCTCCACTCCTCCCTCAAGTGCACATCCATTCTGTGTACCTCTCTCCTGTGCCCCTCCCTCCCGTGCACCTCGCTCCTGTGCATCTCCGTCCTCTGCACCTCCCTCCTCTGCACCTCCCTTCTGTGCCCTCTCTCCTGTGCACCTCCCTCCTGTGCCTTCCCTCCTTTGCACGACCATGCTGTGCCCTCCCTCCTGTGCACCTACTTCCTGTGCCCTCTCTCCTGTGCACCTCCCTCCTGTGCACCTCCCTCCTGTGCCCTCCCTCCTGTGCACCTCCCTCCTGAGCACCTCCCTCCTGTGCACCTCCCTCCTGTGCCCTCCCTCCTGTGCACCTCCCTCCTGTGCACCTCCCTCCTGTGCACCTCCCTCCTCAGCTCCTTGCTCCTGAGCTCTTCTCTCCTGTGCCCTCCCTCCTGTGCACCTCCCTTCTGTCCACCACCTTCCTGTGCCTTCCATCCTGAGCTCCTTGCTTCTGAGCTCCTCTCCTGTGCAACTCCCTTCTGTCCACCATCCTCCTGTGCACCTCCCTCCTGTGCACATCCCTCCTGTGCACATCCCTCCTGTGCACCTCCCTCCTGAGCTATTCCCTCCTGTGCCCTCCCTCCTGGGCCCTCCCTCCTGTGCACCTCCCTCCTGTGCCTTCCCTCCTTTGCACGACCATGCTGTGCCCTCCCTCCTGTGCACCTACTTCCTGTGCCCTCTCTCCTGTGCACCTCCCTCCTGTGCACCTCCCTCCTGTGCCCTCCCTCCTGTGCACCTCCCTCCTGTGCACCTCCCTCCTGTGCCCTCTCTCCTGTGCCCTCCCTCCTGTGCACCTCCCTCCTGTGCACCTCCCTCCTGTGCCCTCTCTCCTGTGCCCTCTCTCCTGTGCACCTCCCTCCTGTGCACCTCCCTCCTGTGCCCTCTCTCCTGTGCCCTCCCTCCTGTGCACCTCCCTCCTGAGCACCTCCCTCCTGTGCACCTCCCTCCTGTGCCCTCCCTCCTGTGCACCTCCCTCCTGTGCACCTCCCTGCTCAGCTCCTTGCTCCTGAGCTCTTCTCTCCTGTGCCCTCCCTCCTGTGCACCTCCCTTCTGTCCACCACCCTCCTGTGCCTTCCCTCCTGAGCTCCTTGCTTCTGAGCTCTTCTCTCCTGTGCAACTCCCTTCTGTCCACCTCCCTCCTGTGCACATCCCTTCTATCCACCACCCTCCTGTGCCCTCCCTCCTGAGCTCCTTGCTCCTGAGCTCTTCTCTCCTGTGTACCTCCCTTCTGTCCACCTCCCTCCTGTGCACCTCCCTCCTGTGCACCTCCCTCCTGAGCTCTTCTCTCCTGTGCAAATCCCTTCTGTCCACCACCCTCCAGTGCACCTCCCTCCTGTGCCCTCTGTCCTGAGCACATCCCTTCTGTCCACCTCCCTCCTGTGCACCTCCCTCCCGTGACCTCACTCTTGAGCACCTCCCTCCTGTGCCCTCCATCCTGTGCACCTCCCTCCTTAGCTCTTCTCTCCTGTGCACCTCCCTTCTGTCCACTTCTCCTGTGCCCTCTCTCCTGAGCACCTCCCTCCTGTGCCCTCCCTCCTGTGCACCTCCCTCCTGAGCTCTTCTCTCCTGTGCACCTCCCTTCTGTCCACCTCTCCTGAGCACCTCCCTCCTGAGCACCTCCCTCCTGTGCACCTCCCTCCAGTGCCCTCCCTCCTGTGCACCTCCCTCCTGAGCTCTTCTCTCCTGTGCACCTCCCTTCTGTCCACCTCCCTCCTGTGCACCTCCCTCCTGTGCCCTCCCTCCTGTGCACCTCCCTCCTGAGCTCTTCTCTCCTGTGCACCTCCCTTCTGTCCACCTCCCTCCTGTGCACCTCCCTCCTGTGCCCTCTCTCCTGAGCATTTCCCTCCTGTGCCCTCCCTCCTGTGCACCTCCCTCCTGAGCTTTTCTCTCCTGTGCACCTCCCTTCTGTCCACCTCTCTCCTGTGCCCTCTCTCCTGAGCACCTCCCTCCTGTGCCGTCCCTCCTGTGCACCTCCCTTCTGAGCTCTTCTCTCCTGTGCACCTCCCTTCTGTGCACCTCCCTCCTGAGCTCTTCTGTGCACCTCCCTTCTGTCCACCTCTCTCCTGAGCACCTCCCTCCTGTGCACCTCCCTCCTGAGCTCTTCTGTGCACCTCCGTTCTGTCCACCTCTCTCCTGAGCACCTCCCTCCTGTGCACCTCCCTCCTGTGCACCTCCCTCCTGAGCTCTTCTCTCCTGTGCACCTCCCTTCTGTCCACCTCCCTCCTGTGCACCTCCCTTCTGTGCACCTCCCTCCTGAGCTCTTCTCTCCTGTGCACCTCCCATCTGTCCACCTCCCTCCTGTGCACCTCCCTTCTGTGCACCTCCCTCCTGAGCTCTTCTCTCCTGTGCACCTCCCTCCTGTGCCCTCCCTCCTGTGCACCTCCCTCCTGTGCACCTCCCTCCTGTGCCCTCTCTCCTGAGCACCTCCCTCCTTTACACCTCCCTCCTGTGCCCTCCCTCCTGTGCACCTCCCACCTGAGCTCGTTTCTCCTGTGCACCTCCCTTCTGTGCCCTCCCTCCTGTGCACCTCCCTTCTGTCGATCACCTTCCTGTGCCCTCCCTCCTGAGCTCCTTGCTCGTGAGCTCTTCTCTCCTGTGCACCTCCGTCCTGTGCACCTCCCTTCTGTCCACCTCCCTCCTGTGCACCTCCCTCTTGTGCCCTCTCTCCTGAGCACCTCCCTCCTGTGCACCTCCCTCCTGTGCACCTCCCTCCTGTGCACTTCCCTTCTATCCACCACCCTCCTGTGCACTTCCTCCTGAGCTCTTCTCTCCTGAGCTCTTCTCTCCTGTGCACCTCCCTTCTGTCCACCTCCCTCCTGTGCCCTCCCTCCTGTGCCCTCCCTTCTGTCCACCTCCCTTCTGTCCACCACCCTCCTGTCCACCACCCTCCTGTCCACCACCCTCCTGTGCACCTCCCTCCTGTGCACCTCCCTCCTGTGCACCTCCCTTCTATCCACCACCCTCCTGTGCCCTCCCTCCTGAGCTCCTTGCTCCTGAGCTCTTCTCTCCTGTGCACCTCCCTTCTGTCCACCTCCCTCCTGTGCACCTCCCTCCTGTGCCCTCCCTCCTGTGCCCTCCCTTCTGTCCACCTCCCTTCTGTCCACCTCCCTTCTGTCCACCACCCTCCTGTGCACCTCCCTCCTGTGCACCTCCCTCCTGTGCACCTCCCTTCTATCCACCACCCTCCTGTGCCCTCCCTCCTGAGCTCCTTGCTCCTGAGCTCTTCTCTCCTGTGCACCTCCCTCCTGTGCCCTCTCTCCTGAGCATTTCCCTCCTGTGCCCTCCCTCCTGTGCACCTCCCTTCTGAGCTCTTCTCTCCTGTGCACCTCCCTTCTGTGCACCTCCCTCCTGAGCTCTTCTGTGCACCTCCGTTCTGTCCACCTCTCTCCTGAGCACCTCCCTCCTGTGCACCTCCCTCCTGTGCACCTCCCTCCTGAGCTCTTCTCTCCTGTGCACCTCCCTTCTGTCCACCTCCCTCCTGTGCACCTCCCTTCTGTGCACCTCCCTCCTGAGCTCTTCTCTCCTGTGCACCTCCCATCTGTCCACCTCCCTCCTGTGCACCTCCCTTCTGTGCACCTCCCTCCTGAGCTCTTCTCACCTGTGCACCTCCCTTCTGTCCACCTCCCTCCTGTGCACCTCCCTCCTGTGCCCCTCCTGTGCACCTCCCTCCTGTGCACCTCCCTCCTGTGCCCTCTCTCCTGAGCACCTCCCTCCTTTACACCTCCCTCCTGTGCCCTCCCTCCTGTGCACCTCCCTCCTGAGCTTGCTTCTCCTGTGCACCTCCCTTCTGTGCCCTCCCTCCTGTGCACCTCCCTTCTGTCTATCACCTTCCTGTGCCCTCCCTCCTGAGCTCCTTGCTCGTGAGCTCTTCTCTCCTGTGCACCTCCCTCCTGTGCACTTCCCTTCTATCCACCACCCTCCTGTGCACTTCCTCCTGAGCTCTTCTCTCCTGAGCTCTTCTCTCCTGTGCACCTCCCTTCTGTCCACCTCCCTCCTGTGCACCTCCCTCCTGTGCCCTCCCTCCTGTGCCCTCCCTTCTGTCCACCTCCCTTCTGTCCACCACCCTCCTGTGCACCTCCCTCCTGTGCACCTCCCTCCTGTGCACCTCCCTTCTATCCACCACCCTCCTGTGCCCTCCCTCCTGAGCTCCTTGCTCCTGAGCTCTTCTCTCCTGTGCACCTCCCTTCTGTCCACCTCCCTCCTGTGCACCTCCCTCCTGTGCCCTCCCTCCTGTGCCCTCCCTTCTGTCCACCTCCCTTCTGTCCACCACCCTCCTGTGCACCTCTCTCCTGTGCACCTCCCTCCTGTGCACCTCCCTTCTATCCACCACCCTCCTGTGCCCTCCCTCCTGAGCTCCTTGCTCCTGAGCTCTTCTCTCCTGTGCACCTCCCTTCTGTCCACCTCTCTCCTGAGCACCTCCCTCCTGTGCACCTCCCTCCTGTGCACATCCCTCCTGTGCACATCCCTCCTGAGCTCTTCTCTCCTGTGCACCTCCCTCCTGTGCACCTCCCTTCTGTCCACCTCCCTCCTGTGCACCTCCCTCCTGTGCACTCCCTCCTGTGCACTCCCTCCTGTGCACCTCCCTTCTGTCCACCACCCTCCTGTGCACCTCCCTCCTGTGAACCTCCCTTCTGTCCACCACCCTCCTGTGCCCTCCCTCCTGAGCTCCTTGCTCCTGAGCTCTTTTCTCCTGTGCACCTCCCTTCAGTCCACCTCCCTCCTGTGCACCTCCCTCCTGTGCCCTCTCTCCTGAGCACCTCCCTCCTGTGCCCTCTCTCCTGAGCACCTCCCTCCTGTGCACCTCCCTCCTGTGCACCTCCCTCCTGAGCTCTTCTCTCCTGTGCACCTCCCTTCTGTCCACCACCCTGCTGTGCACCTCCCTCCTGTGCCCTCTCTCCTGAGCACCTCCCTCCTGTGCACCTCCCTCCTGTGCACCTCCCTCCTGAGCTCTTCTCTCCTGAGCACCTCACTTCTGTCCACCTCCCTCCTGTGCACCTCCCTCCTGTGCCCTCTCTCCTGAGCACATCCCTCCTGTGCCCTCCCTCCTGTGCACCTCCCGCCTTAGGTCTTCTCTCCTGTGCACCTCCCTTCTGTCCACCTATCTCCTGTGCCCTCTCTCCTGAGCACCACCCTCCTGTGCCCTCCCTCCTGTCACCTCCCTCCTGATCTCTTCTGTGCACCACCCTTCTGTCCACCTCTCCTGAGCACCTCCCTCCTGAGCACCTCCCTCCTGTGCACCTCCCTCCTGTGCACCTCCCTCCTGTGCACATCCCTCCTGAGCTCTTCTCTCCTGTGCACCTGCCTTCTGTCCACCTCCCTCCTGTGCAACTCCCTCCTGTGCACCTCCCTCCTGAGCACATCCCTCCTGAGCTCTTCTCTCCTGTGCACCTCCCTCCTGTGCACCTCCCTCCTGTGCACATCCCTCCTGAGCTCTTCTCTCCTGAGCACCTCCCTTCTGTCCACCTCCCTCCTGTGCACCTCCCTCCTGTGCACATCCCTCCTGAGCTCTTCTCTCCTGTGCACCTCCCTCCTGTGCACCTCCCTCCTGTGCACATCCCTCCTGAGCTCTTCTCTCCTGTGCACCTGCCTTCTGTCCACCTCCCTCCTGTGCACCTCCCTCCTGTGCACCTCCCTCCTGAGCACATCCCTCCTGAGCTCTTCTCTCCTGTGCACCTCCCTCCTGTGCACCTCCCTCCTGTGCACATCCCTCCTGAGCTCTTCTCTCCTGTGCACCTGCCTTCTGTCCACCTCCCTCCTGTGCACCTCCCTCCTGTGCACCTCCCTCCTGAGCACATCCCTCCTGAGCTCTTCTCTCCTGTGCACCTCCCTCCTGTGCACCTCCCTCCTGTGCACATCCCTCCTGAGCTCTTCTCTCCTGTGCACCTGCCTTCTGTCCACCTCCCTCCTGTGCACCTCCCTCCTGTGCACCTCCCTCCTGTGCACCTCCCTCCTGAGCTCTTCTCTCCTGTGCACCTCCCTCCTGTGCCCTCCCTCCTGTGCACCTCCCTCCTGTGCACCTCCCTCCTGTGCCCTCTCTCCTGAGCACCTCCCTCCAGTACACCTCCCTCCTGTGCACCTCCCTCCTGAGCTTGCTTCTCCTGTGCACCTCCCTTCTGTGCCCTCCCTGCTGTGCACCTCCCTTCTGTCCACCACCTTCCTGTGCCCTCCCTCCTGAGCTCCTTGCTCATGAGCTCTTCTCTCCTGTGCACCTCCCTCCTGTGCACCTCCCTCCTGTGCACTTCCCTTCTGTCCACCACCCTCCTGTGCCCTTCCTCCTGAGCTCTTCTCTCCTGTGCACCTCCTTTCTGTCCACCTCCCTCCTGTGCACCTCCGTCCTGTCCCCTCCCTTCTGTGCACCTCCCTTCTATCCACCACCCTCCTGTGCCCTCCCTCCTGAGCTCCTTGCTCCTGAGCTCTTCTCTCCTGTGCACCTCCCTTCTGTCCACCTCCCTCCTGTGCCCTCCCTCCTGAGCTCCTTGCTCCTGAGCTCTTCTCTCCTGTGCACCTCCCTTCTGTCCACCACCCTCCTGTGCACCTCCCTCCTGAGCACATCCCTCCTGTGCACCTCCCTCCTGTGCACCTCCCTCCCGTGACCTCTCTCCTGAGCACCTCCCTCCTGTGCCCTCCATCCTGTGCACCTCCCTCCTTAGCTCTTCTCTCCTGTGCACCTCCCTTCTGTCCACCTCTCCTGTGCCCTCTCTCCTGAGCACCTCCCTCCTGTGCCCTCCCTCCTGTGCACCTCCCTCCTGAGCTCTTCTCTCCTGTGCACCTCCCTTCTGTCCACCTCTCCTGAGCACCTCCCTCCAGTGCACCTCCCTCCTGAGCTCTTCTCTCCTGTGCCCTCCCTCCTGTGCACCTCCCTCCTGAGCACTTCTCTCCTGTGCACCTCCCTTCTGTCCACCTCCCTCCTGTGCACCTCCCTTCTGTCCACCTCCCTCCTGTGCACCTCCCTCCTGTGCACCTCCCTCCTGTGCCCTCCCTCCTGTGCACTTCTCTCCTGTGCACCTCCCTTCTGTCCACCTCCCTCCTGTGCACCTCCCTCCTGTGCACCTCCCTCCTGAGCTCTTCTCTCCTGTGCAAATCCCTTCTGTCCACCACCCTCCAGTGCACCTCCCTCCTGTGCCCTCTGTCCTGAGCACATCCCTTCTGTCCACCTCCCTCCTGTGCACCTCCCTCCCGTGACCTCTCTCTTGAGCACCTCCCTCCTGTGCCCTCCATCCTGTGCACCTCCCTCCTTAGCTCTTCTCTCCTGTGCACCTCCCTTCTGTCCACCTCTCCTGAGCACCTCCCTCCAGTGCACCTCCCTCCTGAGCTCTTCTCTCCTGTGCACCTCCCTTCTGTCCACTTCTCCTGTGCCCTCTCTCCTGAGCACCTCCCTCCTGTGCCCTCCCTCCTGTGCACCTCCCTCCTGAGCTCTTCTCTCCTGTGCACCTCCCTTCTGTCCACCTCTCCTGAGCACCTCCCTCCTGAGCACCTCCCTCCTGTGCACCTCCCTCCAGTGCCCTCCCTCCTGTGCACCTCCCTCCTGAGCTCTTCTCTCCTGTGCATCTCCCTTCTGTCCACCTCCCTTCTGTCCACCTCCCTCCTGTGCCCTCCCTCCTGTGCACCTCCCTTCTGAGCTCTTCTCTCCTGTGCACCTCCCTTCTGTCCACCTCTCTCCTGAGCACCTCCCTCCTGTGCACCTCCCTCCTGTGCACCTCCCTCCTGAGCTCTTCTCTCCTGTGCACCTCCCTTCTGTCCACCTCCCTCCTGTGCACCTCCCTCCTGTGCACCTCCCTCCTGAGCTCTTCTCTCCTGTGCACCTCCCTCCTGTGCACCTCCCTCCTGAGCTCTTCTCTCCTGTACACCTCCCTTCTGTGCACCACCCTCCTGTGCCCTCCCTCCTGTGCACCTCCCTCCTGATCTCTTCTGTGCACCTCCCTTCTGTCCGCCTCTCTCCTGAGCACCTCCCTCCTGAGCACCTCCCTCCTGTGCACCTCCCTCCTGTGCACCTCCCTCCTGTGCTCTTCTCTCCTGTGCAACACCCTTCTGTCCACCTCCCTCCTGTGCACCTCCCTTCTGTCCACCTCCCTCCTGTGCACCTCCCTCCTGAGCTTTTCTCTCCTGTGCACCTCCCTCCTGTGCCCTCCCTCCTGTGCACCTCCCTCCTGTGCACCTCCCTCCTGTGCACCTCCCTCCTGTGCCCTCTCTCCTGAGCACCTCCCTCCTGTACACCTCCCTCCTGAGCTTGCTTCTCCTGTGCACCTCCCTTCTGTGCCCTCCCTCCTGTGCACCTCCCTTCTGTCCACCACCTTCCTGTGCCCTGCCTCCTGAGCTCCTTGCTCATGAGCTCTTCTCTCCTGTGCACCTCCCTCCTGTGCACCTCCCTCCTGTGCCCTTCCCTTCTGTCCACCACCCTCCTGTGCCCTTCCTCCTGAGCTCTTCCCTCCTGTGCACCTCCTTTCTGTCCACCTCCCTCCTGTGCACCTCCCTCCTGTGCCCTCCCTTCTGTCCACCTCCCTTCTGTCCACCACCCTCCTGTGCACCTCCCTCCTGTGCAGCTCCCTCCTGTGCACCTCCCTTCCATCCACCACCCTCCTGTGCCCTCCCTCCTGAGCTCCTTGCTCCTGAGCTCTTCTCTCCTGTGCACCTCCCTTCTGTCCACCTCCCTCCTGTGCACCTCCCTCCTGTGCCCTCTCTCCTGAGCACCTCCCTCCTGTGCACCTCCCTCCTGTGCACCTCCCTCCTGAGCTCTTCTCTCCTGTGCACCTCCCTCCTGTGCACCTCCCTCCTGTGCACCTCCCTTCTGTCCACCTCCCTCCTGTGCACCTCCCTCCTGTGCCCTCTCTCCTGAGCACCTCCCTCCTGTGCACCTCCCTCCTGTGCACCTCCCTCCTGAGCTCTTCTCTCCTGTGCAAATCCCTTCTGTCCACCACCCTCCAGTGCACCTCCCTCCTGTGCCCTCTGTCCTGAGCACATCCCTTCTGTCCACCTCCCTCCTGTGCACCTCCCTCCCGTGACCTCTCTCCTGAGCACATCCCTTCTGTCCACCTCCCTCCTGTGCACCTCCCTCCTGTGCCCTCTCTCCTGAGCACATCCCTTCTGTCCACCTCCCTCCTGTGCACCTCCCTCCCGTGACCTCTCTCTTGAGCACCTCCCTCCTGTGCCCTCCATCCTGTGCACCTCCCTCCTTAGCTCTTCTCTCCTGTGCACCTCCCTTCTGTCCACTTCTCCTGTGCCCTCTCTCCTGAGCACCTCCCTCCTGTGCCCTCCCTCCTGTGCACCTCCCTCCTGAGCTCTTCTCTCCTGTGCACCTCCCTTCTGTCCACCTCTCCTGAGCACCTCCCTCCTGAGCACCTCCCTCCTGTGCACCTCCCTCCAGTGCCCTCCCTCCTGTGCACCTCCCTCCTGAGCTCTTCTCTCCTGTGCACCTCCCTTCTGTCCACCTCCCTCCTGTGCACCTCCCTCCTGTGCCCTCCCTCCTGTGCACCTCCCTCCTGAGCTCTTCTCTCCTGTGCACCTCCCTTCTGTCCACCTCCCTTCTGTCCACCTCCCTCCTGTGCACCTCCCTCCTGTGCCCTCCCTCCTGTGCACCTCCCTCCTGAGCTCTTCTCTCCTGTGCACCTCCCTTCTGTCCACCTCTCCTGAGCACCTCCCTCCTGAGCACCTCCCTCCTGTGCACCTCCCTCCAGTGCCCTCCCTCCTGTGCCCTCTCTCCTGAGCATTTCCCTCCTGTGCCCTCCCTCCTGTGCACCTCCCTCCTGTGCACCTCCCTTCTGTCCACCTCCCTTCTGTCCACCTCTCTCCTGTGCCCTCTCTCCTGAGCATTTCCCTCCTGTGCCCTCCCTCCTGTGCACCTCCCTCCTGAGCTTTTCTCTCCTGTGCACCTCCCTCCTGTGCACCTCCCTCCTGTGCCCTCTCTCCTGAGCACCTCCCTCCTGTGCCGTCCCTCCTGTGCACCTCCCTTCTGAGCTCTTCTCTCCTGTGCACCTCCCTTCTGTGCACCTCCCTCCTGAGCTCTTCTGTGCACCTCCGTTCTGTCCACCTCTCCCCTGAGCACCTCCCTCCTGTGCACCTCCCTTCTGTGCACCTCCCTCCTGAGCTCTTCTCACCTGTGCACCTCCCATCTGTCCACCTCCCTCCTGTGCACCTCCCTTCTGTGCACCTCCCTCCTGAGCTCTTCTCTCCTGTGCACCTCCCTCCTGTGCACCTCCCTCCTGTGCCCTCCATCCTGTGCACCTCCCTCCTGTGCACCTCCCTCCTGTGCCCTCTCTCCTGAGCACCTCCCTCCTTTACACCTCCCTCCTGTGCACCTCCCTCCTGTGCACCTCCCTCCTGTGCCCTCTCTCCTGAGCACCTCCCTCCTTTACACCTCCCTTCTGTGCACCTCCCTCCTGAGCTCTTCTCTCCTGTGCACCTCCCTCCTGTGCCCTCCCTCCTTTACACCTCCCTCCTGTGCACCTCCCTCCTGTGCACCTCCCACCTGAGCTCGTTTCTCCTGTGCACCTCCCTTCTGTCTATCACCTTCCTGTGCCCTCCCTCCTGAGCTCCTTGCTCGTGAGCTCTTCTCTCCTGTGCACCTCCGTCCTGTGCACCTCCCTTCTGTCCACCTCCCTCCTGTGCACCTCCCTCTTGTGCCCTCTCTCCTGAGCACCTCCCTCCTGTGCACCTCCCTCCTGTGCACCTCCCTCCTGAGCTTGCTTCTCCTGTGCACCTCCCTTCTGTGCCCTCCCTCCTGTGCACCTCCCTTCTGTCCACCACCTTCCTGTGCCCTCCCTCCTGAGCTCCTTGCTCCTGAGCTCTTCTCTCCTGTGCACTTCCCTTCTGTCCACCTCCCTCCTGTGCACCTCCCTCCTGTGACCTCCCTCCTGTGCCCTCCCTTCTGTCCACCTCCCTTCTGTCCACCACCCTCCTGTGCACCTCCCTCCTGTGCACCTCCCTCCTGTGCACCTCCCTTCTATCCACCACCCTCCTGTGCCCTCCCTCCTGAGCTCCTTGCTCCTGAGCTCTTCTCTCCTGTGCACCTCCCTTCGATCCACCTCTCTCCTGAGCACATCCCTCCTGAGCTCTTCTCTCCTGTGCACCTCCCTCCTGTGCACCTCCCTTCTGTCCACCACCCTCCTGTGCCCTCCCTCCTGAGCTCCTTGCTCCTGAGCTCTTCCCTCCTGTGCACCTCCCTTCTGTCCACCACCCTCCTGTGCCCTCCCTCCTGAGCTCCTTGCTCCTGAGCTCTTCCCTCCTGTGCACCTCCCTTCTGTCCACCTCCCTCCTGTGCACCTCCCTCCTGTGCACCTCCCTCCTGTGCACCTCCCTTCTGTCCACCACCCTCCTGTGCCCTCCCTCCTGAGCTCCTTGCTCCTGAGCTCTTTTCTCCTGTGCACCTCCCTTCAGTCCACCTCCCTCCTGTGCACCTCCCTCCTGTGCCCTCTCTCCTGAGCACCTCCCTCCTGTGCACCTCCCTCCTGTGCACCTCCCTCCTGTGCCCTCTCTCCTGAGCACCTCCCTCCTGTGCACCTCCCTCCTGTGCACCTCCCTCCTGTGCACTCCCTCCTGTGCACCTCCCTTCTGTCCACCACCCTCCTGTGCACCTCCCTCCTGTGAACCTCCCTTCTGTCCACCACCCTCCTGTGCCCTCCCTCCTGAGCTCCTTGCTCCTGAGCTCTTTTCTCCTGTGCACCTCCCTTCAGTCCACCTCCCTCCTGTGCACCTCCCTCCTGTGCCCTCTCTCCTGTGCACCTCCCTCCTGTGCACCTCCCTCCTGTGCACCTCCCTCCTGTGCCCTCTCTCCTGAGCACCTCCCTCCTGTGCACCTCCCTCCTGTGCACCTCCCTCCTGTGCACCTCCCTCCTTAGCTCTTCTCTCCTGTGCACCTCCCTTCTGTCCACCTATCTCCTGTGCCCTCTCTCCTGAGCACCAACCTCCTGTGCCCTCCCTCCTGTGCACCTCCCTCCTGATCTCTTCTGTGCACCACCCTTCTGTCCACCTCTCCTGAGCACCTCCCTCCTGAGCACCTCCCTCCTGTGCACCTCCCTCCTGTGCACCTCCCTCCTGTGCACTTCCCTTCTGTCCACCACCCTCCTGTGCCCTTCCTCCTGAGCTCTTCTCTCCTGTGCACCTCCTTTCTGTCCACCTCCCTCCTGTGCACCTCCCTCCTGTGCCCTCCCTTCTGTCCACCTCCCTTCTGTCCACCTCCCTTCTGTCCACCACCCTCCTGTGCACCTCCCTCCTGTGCACCTCCCTCCTGTGCACCTCCCTTCTGTGCACCTCCCTTCTGTGCACCACCCTCCTGTGCCCTCCCTCCTGAGCTCCTTGCTCCTGAGCTCTTCTCTCCTGTGCACCTCCCTTCTGTCCACCTCCCTCCTGTGCACCTCCCTCCTGTGCCCTCTCTCCTGTGCACCTCCCTTCTGTCCACCTCCCTCCTGTGCACCTCCCTCCTGTGCACCTCCCTCCTCAGCTCTTCTCTCCTGTGCAAATCCCTTCTGTCCACCACCCTCCTGTGCACCTCCCTCCTGTGCCCTCTCTCCTGAGCACATCCCTTCTGTCCACCTCCCTCCTGTGCACCTCCCTCCCGTGACCTCTCTCCTGAGCACCTCCCTCCTGTGCCCTCCATCCTGTGCACCTCCCTCCTTAGCTCTTCTCTCCTGTGCACCTCCCTTCTGTCCACCTCTCCTGTGCCCTCTCTCCTGAGCACCTCCCTCCTGTGCCCTCCCTCCTGTGCACCTCCCTCCTGAGCTCTTCTCTCCTGTGCACCTCCCTTCTGTCCACCTCTCTCCTGAGCACCTCCCTCCTGAGCACCTCCCTCCTGTGCACCTCCCTCCAGTGCCCTCCCTCCTGTGCACCTCCCTCCTGAGCTCTTCTCCCTTCTGTCCACCTCCCTCCTGTGCACCTCCCTCCTGTGCACCTCCCTCCTGTGCCCTCCCTCCTGTGCCCTCCCTCCTGTGCACCTCCCTCCTGAGCTCTTCTCTCCTGTGCACCTCCCTTCTGTCCACCTCCCACCTGTGCACCTCCCTCCTGTGCCCTCTCTCCTGAGCATTTCCCTCCTGTGCCCTCCCTCCTGTGCACCTCCCTCCTGAGCTTTTCTCTCCTGTTCACCTCCCTTCTGTCCACCTCTCTCCTGTGCCCTCTCTCCTGAGCACCTCCCTCCTGTGCCCTCCCTCCTGTGCACCTCCCTTCTGAGCTCTTCTCTCCTGTGCACCTCCCTTCTGTGCACCTCCCTCCTGAGGTCTTCTATGCACCTCCCTTCTGTCCACCTCTCTCCTGAGCACCTCCCTCCTGTGCACCTCCATCCTGAGCACCTCCCTCCTGTGCACCTCCCTCCTGAGCTCTTCCCTCCTGTGCACCTCCCTTCTGTCCACCTCCCTCCTGTGCACCTCCCTCCTGTGCACCTCCCTCCTGTGCACCTCCCTACTGTGCCCTCTCTCCTGAGCACCTCCCTCCTTTACACCTCCCTCCTGTGCACCTCCCTCCTGAGCTCGTTTCTCCTGTGCACCTCCCTTCTGTGCCCTCCCTCCTGTGCACCTCCCTTCTGTCTACCACCTTCCTGTGCCCTCCCTCCTGAGCTCCTTGCTCGTGAGCTCTTCTCTCCTGTGCACCTCCGTCCTGTGCACCTCCCTCCTGTGCAACTCCCTCCTGTGCACTTCCCTTCTGTCCACCACCCTCCTGTGCCCTTCCTCCTGAGCTCTTCTCTCCTGTGCACCTCCCTTCTGTCCACCACCCTCCTGTGCACCTCCCTCCTGTGCACCTCCCTCCTGTGCACCTCCCTTCTATCCACCACCCTCCTGTGCACTCCCTCCTGAGCTCCTTGCTCCTGAGCTCTTCTCTCCTGTGCACCTCCCTCCTGTGCCCTCTCTCCTGAGCACCTCCCTCCTGTGCACCTCCCTCCTGTGCACCTCCCTCCTGAGCTCGTCTCTCCTGTGCACCTCCCTTCTGTCCACCACCCTCCTGTGCACCCTCCTGTGCCCTCTCTCCTGAGCACCTCCCTCCTTTGCACCTCCCTCCTGTGCACCTCACCTCTGTGCCCTCTCTCCTGAGCACCTCCCTCCTGTGCCCTCCCTCCTGTGCACCTCCCTCCTGAGCTCTTCTCTCCTGTGCACCTCCCTTCTGTCCACCTCTCTCCTGTGCCCTCTCTCCTGAGCACCTCCCTCCTGTGCCCTCCCTCCTGTGCACCTCCCTTCTGAGCTCTTCTCTCCTGTGCACCTCCCTTCTGTCCACCTATCTCCTGAGCAGCTCCCTCCTGAGCACCTCCCTCCTGTGCACCTCCCTCATGTGCCCTCCCTTCTGTGCACCTCCCTCCTGAGCTCTTCTCTCCTGTGCACCTCCCTTCTGTCCACCACCCTCCTGTGCACCCTCCTGTGCCCTCTCTCCTGAGCACCTCCCTCCTGTGCACCACCCTCCTGTGCACCTCCCTCCTGTGCCCTCTCTCCTGAGCACCTCCCTCCTGTGCCCTCCCTCCTGTGCACCTCCCTTCTGAGCTCTTCTCTCCTGTGCACCTCCCTTCTGTCCACCTCTCTCCTGAGCAGCTCCCTCCTGAGCACCTCCCTCCTGTGCACCTCCCTCATGTGCCCTCCCTTCTGTGCACTTCCCTCCTGAGCTCTTCTCTCCTGTGCACCTCCCTTCTGTGCACCTCCCTCCTGTGCACCTCCCTCCTGTGCCCTCCCTCCTGTGCACCTCCCTCCTGAGCTCTTCTCTCCTGTGCACCTCCCGCCTGTCCACCTCCCTCCTGTGCACCTCCCTCCGGAACTCTTCTCCCCTGTGCACCTCCCTCCTGTGCCCTTCCTCCTGTGCACCTCCCTCCTGTGCACCACCCTCCTGTGCCCTCTCTCCTGAGCACCTCCCTCCTGTGCACCTCCCTCCTGTGCACCTCCCTCCTGAGCTCTTTTCTCCTGTGCACCTCCCTTCTGTGCCCTCCCTCCTGTGCACCTCCCTTCTGTCCACCACCCTCCTGTGCCCTCCCTCCTGAGCTCCTTGCTCGTGAGCTCTTCTCTCCTGTGTACCTCCCTCCTGTGCACCTGCCTCCTGTGCACCTCCCTCCTGAGCTCTTCTCTCCTGTGCACCTCCCTCCTGTGTACCTCCTTCCTGTGCCCTGCCTCCTATGCTGCTCCCTCCTGTGTATATGCTGATCCCACAGCCGCATGCCATCGCTGCTTTGGATGATGATCCTTTTCCTGTCAGTCTGAATGCTTCAAAGATTGAAAAAAGTTGTAACCACAGAAGCACTTTCTGTAAAAACATTTGCCAGAGGGAATTGGGACACCAGTTGTATTAAGTGAGCTTTTATTCAGATGGGCCAATGCCAAGTTTAAATAAACACCTGAACTGCTGCTCAAACATACATCTGTTTCCCTGGTCACATTTCCAAACCCTAGAAAAACTTAACTGCATACATTAAATTTGGAGTGAAGTTTCAAATCATTTGTAAAGACCTCATTAACATCTCCTAAAGATCTTAATTGTGGCAACAACTATCCGCCCATCTGCAATAATTAAATCTCCGACTTTATTAAGAAGTTTTCTTACAAGTTGTCAAACACACCTCCATGAAACCTAGAAATTCCTGTATTGGAGCCAGGTGGCACTCCCAATCAAAAATTCTAAAATGTTAACCCTCCATCCATCTCCCCCATTCTTTCCATATATTAGTTTTGACTCTGAAACAGCGAGGACACAATGCGTTACCTACACTTCATAAATTGTGCACAAGGGCTGAAATTCCACTGCCAGCACATTGCCGGTGCAAGACGTTTGCTCAGAAAATTTTGCGCTTCCACATACAGTTGGGACTTACCCAGATTTTCCAAAGGCCCCTCATTAACATATAACATGTTTGCACCCAATGTGATTTGTGTCACTCCCTGGGAGCATTGAGATCAGAAGAAGGATGATACTTGCTGTGCAAAACTATAAAGGAGCAGATGCTGCAACTTAAAGCTGTAAACGCCTCTCCAAGGCACCTCAGCAGACCAAGCTCAGAAGCTTTATTCGCTGGTGGGATTATCAATTCCTATCTTGTTTTTCATTTGTCTTTGGGAGTCCTTTTCAACCAACATACTGGCCACCCAATTAAAGGCCTGCTCGGGTCTGCAAAAAAAACCCGACCCGAGCCCAACAGAACCACATCCGACCCGAATCCAACCCGGCCCGAGTCCTTCCAATTTTATCCCGTGCCCAACCTACCCAACCCGACCCGACCCAACCATCAGTTAACATACCTTCCGTTTTTCTCTTTCTTGCTGATCTGCACAAGCTTAAAACAACTGCAACAAAGCCATCTTTCTAGTCCAAAAATTAAATTAACAGTGGAGCCACTTACCTGTGATAGAGCGTCTCCGACCCGGTCCAACCCGAGCCCAAACATCGGACCTGGAAGTGCAACCCAACCCAACCCGAACCCGACATTGTCGTCGGGTCCCGTCGGGTTCGGGTTGGGTAGCAGGCCTTGACACCCAATGGATCGCAAGCTGAGAAAGAGGAGCTACTTGGATGGGAGTCACATCAGCCACACCCTCTTTAATGTCGGGGCCACACTTGGGGTGGCGAAGGTTCCATTCTGAACAAGGTCCATGAAAGATGATGGGACCTGGCAAATCAGGATGCCAAGCTAATTTGTGGGCTTGATGTATGGCTTCAGAAGGCCCATGGAAATTTGAGGTCATGGATTCATATGGAAAAATTTTATTTTTCCCCACTGATAAAAAAGAAAAAGCAAAGTGGCATTTGGATTTTCATTCAAATGATCGTTTACCCAAAAATTATTTCAGCACTCACTCTTCCACATCCTACCCTCCTGCCCCCATTTGGGACAGCATTCAATCCCTTCCAGTCCCTGTTCAAAGACACTGCACCCATCCAACTCCCCACGTTTCACATAAAAACCTTTTCTCATAACTGTCCAGTTTATGCTCACATCCTTCTCCCTCTCCCTACATTTTCTCTAGCACTTTTGCTCCCTTCTAATGCAGTCAAGTTGGTCCTCTTCCAGTCTCTCCCAGGCAAACTGGAACTCTACCTCCCACCTCCTGCCCCCACCAACCACCCTATCATCCCACTCTCCAAGTTCAGACTCCAATCCCCATCCCCAATCAGTTTTATTTACTGTTGGGTACTAAATATTCCTCAATACAAGGAGTTCAGGGAAGAAAGGGAAGGAAAGAAAGGAGGAGGAGTGGCTGTAATGATTCAGAAGAATTTTACAATGCCGAAAAGAATGTCGTGGACGGGTCTAAAACAGAATCTATTTGGCTAGAGGTAAGAAACAACTGGGTGTATTCTATAGGCCACCAACTGGTAGGAAAGATAGAGAGCAAGAAATTTGCAGGGAAATTACAAAGAGATGCAAAACTATAAAGTAGTGATTATGGGGGACTTGAATTATCCTAATATAGACTGGGTCAGTAATAGTGTAAAAGTCAGAGAGGGGAAGAGCTTCTGAAATGTATTCAGGAGAATTTTTTTGATCAGTGTGTTTCCAGTCCAATGAGGAAGGCAGCATTGCTGGATCTGGTTCTGGGGAATGAGATAGGTCAAGTGCATCAAGTGTCAATAGGGGAACATTTAGGGAACAGTGATCATAGTATCATAAGATTTTGGTTAGTCACAGAAAAGGACATGGAGCAATCTAAAATAAAAATACTAAATTGGAGGAGGGCCAATTTCAATGGGTTGAGAATGGTGAATTGGAATCAAAGATTTGCCGGCAAAACTGTAACGGAACAATTAAAGAGATGGTTCAGATATAATTGAGATATGTTCCCACGAGGGAGAAAGGTGGAGCAACCAAAGCTAGAGCTCCCTGAATGAAAAAAGACATAGAGAGTAAGAAGAAACAGAAAAAGGAAGTGTATGACAAATACCAGGTTGATAATACAAGTGAGAACCAGGCTGAATATAGAAAGTTCAGAGAGGAAGTGAAAAAGGAAATGAGAGGCAAAGGGAGAGTATGAGAAGATACTTTCAGCTAATATAAAATGGGATACAAAAGTCTTCTATAGGCATATAAATAGTTAAAGGGTAGTAAGAGGAGAGTGGGGTTGATTAGAGACTAAAGAGGGGAGTTACGCTTGGAGGAGGGGGCATAGCTCAGGTACTAAATGAATACTTTGCACCGGTCTTTACCAAGGAAGAGGATGCTGCCGAAGTCATAGTGAAAGAGGAGATAGTTGAGATACTGGACTGGCTAAAATTTGACAAAGAAGAAGTATTAGAAAGGCTGAAATAAAAGTAAAATACTGCAGATGCTGGAAATCTGAAATAGAAAGTGGTGGAAATACTCAGCAGGTCAGGCAGCATCTGTGGAGAGAGAAGCAGAGTTAACATTTCAGGTCTGTAACCTTTCATCAGTGATCTCCACAGATGCTGCCTGACCTGCTGAGTATTTTCAGCACTTTCTGTTTTTATTTTATATTAGAAAGGCTGGCTGTACTTAAAATTAATAAGTCACCAGTACTGAATGGAATGCATGTCAGGATGCTGAAGTGAGTGAGCATGGAGATTGTGGAGATAATGGCCAAAATCTTCCAATTCTCCTTAGATATGGGAGTAGTGTCAGAGAACTCGATCATTGCAAATTTTAAATCTTTGTTCAGAAAAGGGTGTAAGGATAAACCCAGCAACTCCTCAGATACTGAAGCCATCCATGCCCTCATGCAGCGAGACTTGGGCAACATTCAGGCTTGGACTGATAAGGGGCAAGTAACATTCGAGCCATATAAGTGCCAGGCAATGATCATCTCCAACAAGAGAGAATCCAACCATCTCCCCTCTAAATGGCATTATGATCATTGAATCCCCCATTATCAACATGCGTGGGGCTACCATTGACTAGCCACATAAATGTCATGACAACAAAAGCAGGTTAGAGCTGGGAATTCTGCGGCAAGTAACTCACTTCCTGACTCCCCAAAGCCTGCCAACTATCTGCAAGGCACAAGTCAGGAGTGTGATGGAATACTCTCCACTTGCCTGACTAAAGGCAGCGCCAACAACACTCAAGAAGCTTGACAACTTCCAGGATAAATCAGCCTGCTTGATTGGCATCCCATCCACCAACTTAAACATTCACTCCCTCCACCACTGGTGCATAGTGGCAGCAGTGTGCACCATCTAAAAGATGCACTGCAGCAACTTGCCAAGGATCCTTTGACAGTACTTCCAAATCTGTGACCTCCACCACCCAGAAGTAGAAGGTCAGCAGGTGCATGGGAAAAGCAGCACCTGCAAGTTCCCCTCCAAGTAACAAAAAATCCTGATGGAAATACATCTCAGTTCCTTCACTGTTGCTAGGCCAAAATCCTGGAACTCCCTCCCTAACAGTACTGTGGGTGTCCCTGCACCAGATGGACTGCAGTGGTTCAAGAAGGTGGCTCACCACCACATTCTATGAATGAATAAAAGAAAAACTAAAACTCTCTAATCCTCAGGCTACTACTCTTCTTGGCAATATTATAAGCCTCTTCTTTTAATCTAATACTTTCCTTAACCTCTTTAGTTAGTCACAGTTGGATTTCCTTTCCCATGGAGTTTTATTCTCAATGGAATGTAGGATGGTTGAGAAATATGAAATAAGTCTTTAGAGGTTCTCCATTGCTCATCTACCGTCATATCTTTTAATCAAATTTCCCAATCTACAACAGCCAACTCGCCCTGTAAACCTATGTAATTGGCATATTTAAGTTCAATACTCTAGTTTCAGTCCTATGTACATCACTCTCAAACTCAATGCGAAATTATGATCACTCTTTCCCAGAGGATCCCTGACTATGAGATTACTAATTAGCCCTTTTCTCATTATACAAAGCAAGATCTAAAATAGCCGCTTCCCTGATTGGCTCCACAATGGCCGGGATTAATGTGGAGGTGATGGCTCAAAAGATGGGGGCAAGAACTGGCCTTGGAAGCCATGACTGGATTTTATGGTCATCAGGCAATTAGTTGCCTGAGGTTGCGGCATCCATCCCGCTGAAGTAGGAGAGCCTGCCTCCAAGAGTTGCTGACCAATAAGAGGGCCAGCAGCTCTTCAGTTCTAGCAGCACCACTGAGAGCAGTGCCACTGCTAAGACTGCAGTAGGTCTGGGACCAGGAGCAGTGCTAGAGGCCCGGAGTAAAGGTAAATGGGGCAGTCAGACAGGACCTGGCAAGGGGCAGTGTGGGGTGGGGGCAGGGGTGTGGATCAAACTGCAGAGGGATTCTTGAAGACGGGGCTGGCCCTTGCCACTTGAGGGGCCTTCTGTCTGTATCAGGGTGCCCAAACAGGAGGGACCGTCCCACCTCCCCTCCACTTTGGTACCTCCTCAAAAAATTCAATCAAGTTAGTCAGACACAAACTTCCCTTAACAAATCCATACTGACTGTCCTTGATTAATCTGTTCCTTTCTAAATGACGACATATACTGGCCCTCAGAATTTTATCTAATAATCTGCCCACCACCGAGGTTACTAGTTCTCCAGTTCTCCAGTCCTCCAGCCTGGAGCCAGAAAGGATTAGAAAATAATGATCAGAGCCTCCACTATTTCGTCCTCTCTCTCATTATGTTTCTACCATTCAATATTTCACACTTCTCCTCCTTAACTACAAGGTCTGCATTGTCCCACTCTTATGTGAAGACAGGCGCAAAGTATTCATTAAGAACTATGCCCACCTCTTCCTCCTCCACACACAATTTAACTTTTGAGTCTCTAATAAGCCCTACTCTTTCCTTTGTTATCCTCTTGCTCATTATACAGTTAGAAAACTTGTTTGGGTTTTACTTGATTTGACTTGCTAATGTTGTGCAACGAAATAGGATTAATTAATGATCTCATAGTGAAGGTGCCCCTAGGCAGCAGCAATCATATTCTGATGAATTTTACATTCAGTTTGAGGGGGAGAAGAGTGGGTCCAAGACCAGTATTTTAAACTTAAATAAGGCCAATTATGAGGTCATGAAAGCAGAGCTAGCTAAAGTGAACTGGCAAATTTGGTTAAGGGATAGGTCAATAGAGATGCTGTGGCAGACATTTAAGGGATATTTCAGAATACACAGAATAGATACATTCCAATGAGAAAGAAAAATTCCAAGGGGAGGACCCACCATCCGTGGCAAACTAAAAAAGTTAAAGATAGTATCAAATTTTTTAAAAAAGCATATGATTGCGCAAAGATGGGTGGTAGGTCAGAAGATTGGACAGAATATAAAAAAAGCAAAGAATGACTAAAAGATTAATAAGGAGAGAAAAATTAGAGTATGAGAGAAAGCTAGATAGAAATACAAAAACAGATAGTAAGAATGTCTATAGATATTTAAAAAAGAAAAGAGTTAACAAAGTGAGCATTGGTCCTACAGAAAGTGAGTCTGGGGAATTTATAAAGGAAAATAAAGAGATAGCAGATAAATTGAATAGGTATTTTGCATTGGTCTTCACTATAGCGGATACTAGTAACATCCCCGAAATAGCTGTAAATCAGAAAATAGAAGGGATGGAGGAACCCAAGTAAATTACAATCACCAGGGAAGTGGTACTGAACAAGTTGTTGGAGCTGTGGGCTGACAAGACCCATTACCTCTGGGGTCCCCAATTCAACTCAGCCTTTTTTTAGTTTTTAAACTAATTTCTTGATCTAGGTTAAGTTACAGGTAGGTTAAATTAAATGTTTACCTGTAATCTTACTCTCACTGGATCTCCATGTGCTGAAGTTACTTTTTTCCTGCTGTGCTATTCACCTCTCTTGTTTAAATGCTTTGTTTTGCCTCGACAGTCCTCCACTCTGCCAGCTGAGCTATTGAAGGGATGAAGGCAGAATGCCTCATCACCAGAACTTTCAAACAAGCACCAAGATGTAGCTTGGCTGGTGGTGAGAAGGGCCCTCCCCGTCAGATCCTTCCTGCAGGCCCGGAATCTCACCGCCTCCGCACACAGCCCTCAAGGTGGCTGTGGTGGGGAAGAGACTGTTGCCCACCTTCTTCTGGAATGTGCCTTTGCAAAGCAGGTGTGGAAAGAGTAGTGCAGTGTTTTTTGTCGAGGTTCAGCTGGAGCAGCTCCACAATTCAGGCGTCTGTGCTCTACGGTCTGTTCCCCGGGACTTACACCGAGATAAACATCAACTGCTGCTGGAGGACCATCAACTCAGTGAAAGATGCTGTTTGGTTTGCCTGAAAGCTGCTGGTTTTCCAGTGCAAAGAGTTGTCCACGACCGAGTGTCGCAGACTGGCACATTCCAAATTCCAGGACTACGTGCTGAGGGACGCACTAAAGCTTGCGGCAGCCGCCGCAAAGGCTCAATGGGGAAAGACCACTGTGGAAGGTCCTCCTGCCAAAGTGAACTGAGGGGCTGGAACCTGTGTAAAACCCCTCGGGCTGTATGCACCAAAATGTTTTTTTACTATGTAATGCCAATGCACATTGCATTTAAAATGGAATGGCAAGAATTGTGAGGCACTTCATGTTTTTCTATATCGAAGAAATCTGATCTCTATTGTACTTTCCGGAATGTGAAATTTGAAATGTTCTGAGCTGTTTTGCAATGCATTTTTGCAAATTTTTATGAATAAAGTATATTTTTGAAAAAAAAAAGCTCTGTTTAAATACTTGGTGCTGTGCTCTTGACTATCTCTCTCTCTCTCTGGCTATTAGAACAAACCCATATATCTCTTTTTGTGCCTTTGATTTGCTTATCTTATTACAAATGCTTTGTGCATTCAGATAAAGTGCCTTTGTTCCGAACATTTTACCATTTTTCTCCATTTGAACTTATTCACTGAAGTTTTTGTCGCTCCCTGTCACACTCTGCATATCTTTCACTAAAACACAACACTATTCTGTGGGTCTTGACTTTTCTCTTTAGATTTGTAAAGTTGCCCTCACTTGAACTTTCCCTCAATTTTTGATGAGGTAACAGGGAGGATTAATTTTTCCTTTATTCATTCATGGGATGTGGGCCTCTCTGGCCAGGACAGCATTTATTGCCCATACTTAATTGCCCTTGAGAAGGTGGTGGTGAGCTGCCTTCATGAACTGCTGCAGTCCATGTTGGGTAGGTACACCCACAGTGCTGTTAGGAAGGGAGTTCCAGGATTTTGACCCGGCGACAGTGAAGGAACAGCGATATAGTTCCAAGTCAGGATGGTGTGTGACTTGGAGGGGAACTTGCAGGTGGTGGTGTTCCCATGTATTTGCTGCCCTTGTCCTTCTAGTTGGTAGAGTTCGTGGGTTTGGAAGGTGCTGTCTGAGGAGCCTTGGTGCATTGCTGCAGTGCATCTTGTAGATGGTACACACTGCTGCCACTGTATCGGTGGTGGAGGGAGTGAATGTTTGTAGATGGGGTGCCAATCAAGCGGGTTGCTTTGTACTGGGTGGTGTTGAGCTTGTTGAGTGTTGTTGGAGCTGCACCCATCCAGGCAAGTGGAGAGTATTCCATCACACTCCTGACTTGTGCCCTGTAGATGGTGGACAGGCTTTGGGGAGTCAGGAGCTGGGTTACTCGCCTCAGGATTCCTAACCTCTGACCTGCTCTTATAGCAACGGTATTTATATGGCTACTCCAGTTCCGTTTCTGGTCAATGGGAGCCCCTAGGATGTTGATAGTGGGGGATTCAGCGATGGTAATGCCATTGAATGTCAAGGGGAGATGGTTAGATTCTCTCTTGTTGGAGAAGGTCATTGCCTGGTACTTGTGTGGCGTGAATGTTACTTGCCAATTATCAGCCCAAGCCTATATATTGTCCAAGTCTTGCTGCATTTCTACAAGGACTGCTTCAGTATCTGAGGAGTTACAAATGGTATTGAACATTGTGCAATCATCAGTGAACATCCCTACTTCTGACCTTATGATTGAAGGAAGGTCATTGATGAAGCAGCTGAAGATGGTTAGGCCTAGGACACTACCCTGAGGAACTCCTGAAGTGATGTCCTGGAGCTCAGATGATTGAGCTCCAACAACCACAACCATCATCCATTGCATTAGGAATGACTCCAACCAGCGGAGGGTTTTCCCCCTAATTCCCATTGACCTAGTTTTGCTAGGGCTCCTTGATACCATACCCGGTCAAATGCTGCCTTGATGTCAAGGGCAGTCACTCTCACCTCACCTCTTGTGTTCAGCTCTTTTGTCCATGTTTGAACCCAGGCTATAATGAGGTCAGGAGCTGAGTGGCCCTGGCGGAACCCAAACTGAGCATCACTGAGCAGGTTATTACTAAGAAAGTGCCGCTTGATGGCACTGTTGATGACACCTTCCATCACTTTACTGATGATTGAGAGTAGGCTGATGGGGCGGTAATTGGCCGGGTTGGATTTGTCCTGTGTTTTGTGTACAGGACATACCTGGGCAATTTTCCACATGGCAGGGTAGATGCCTGTGTTGTAGCTGTACTGGAACATCTTTGCTAGGGTCGCAGCAAGTTCTGGAGCACAGGTCTTCATTTCAATTGCCGGAATATTGTCAGGGCCCATCGCTTTTGCAGTATCCAGCGCATTCAGTCATTTCTTGATATCACGTGGAGTGAATCGAATTGGCTGAAGTCTGGCATCTGTGATGCTGGGGACTTCAGGAAGAGGACGAAATGGTTCATCAATTCGGCACTTCTGGCTGAAGATTGTTGCAAATGCTTCAGCCTTATCTTTCACACTGATGTGCTGGGCTCCCCCATCATTGAGGATGGAGATATTTGTGGAGCCACCTCCTCCACTTAGTTGTTTAATTGTCCACCGCCATTCATGGCTGGATGTGGCAGGACTGCAGAGCTTAGAATCTGATCCCTTGGTTATGGGATCGCTTAGCTCTATCGCATGCTGCCTACGCAGTTTGGCACGCAGATAGTCCTGTGTTGTAGCTTCACCAGATTGACATGTCATTTTGAGGTATGTCTGGTGCCGCTCCTGGCATGCCCTCCTGCACTCTTCATTGAACCAGGGTTGGTCTCCTGGCTTGATGGTAATGGTA